>NW_028288583.1:307408-614817 GCF_059628265.1 Tinamus guttatus
ACCCTGTTTTGCGCTGATGTCTGCAGACTCTGGGCTTGGGGGGAGCCCAGCTGTGGTTTGGGGCTGTAGAAATACCCCACGAAGAGCCACATGGAAGATGCGGGTGACCCCTCCTGCCAGCACTGTCAGCCCCCCTGGCTTTGCTCTCCCTCCTTTGCAGATCCCCGATGCTGCCATCAAGACACTGGGGAGCGAGAGGAAAAGACAGGCGCTGTACCTGGGAAAAAACCTCCCGTCAGGTCACGTTAACGCGGGAGGAGACGTTGCCGCCGGCCTGGAAGGGAAGTGCAGGCTGGGGCTGCCTCTCCGGGACGTTGCGACCGCTCCAGCGGGATTTGCTCTCTTCGGAGAGCACCAGGAACAGGCCTGGCTGCCCCTTTTGCTGGCTGAGAGCTATGGAAAAGGGGCTGCTTAACTCAGACTGAGCCTTAAATTCGCATTTGTACGGAGGGATGGCGCCTGTAGCCTTCGTGCAGCTCCCTCCATCCTCCAGACGCTCCCTCCAGGCTCCCTTGTCCGTCTCCGGATCGTAGTGATTCCCCTCCCCTGCTCCCACCCAGCTCCCTGGAGCTGCTCCGCAGCTCCTTGCCCTGTTTTCCATCTCCATTGGCTCTGGAATACAAACACGCTGCAATAAAACTGCATTTACCAGGGATTAGCACAGCTAATCCCATAAATGTGGTTTTATTCAGTTATCGGAGGCCAGGTGGCATGTAGTGCTCTCCGCTCCGTCCCCTGAGCTGCACGGAAGGCTTTGCAGGTCCCCCCAACAATGAAAAGGCAGGGAGAAGAGCACCTTTTGCTCGTCCTTTTAACACTTTTTTTTTTTTAACCTTTTTGCAGGGTTATTTACAAGTCCTTATTTTGCTAAGCAAAAGAGCAGAAGTCCCAGTTTGGGATCCTAGATCAGCATCCCCCTTTGCTCCTTACTCTTCCCCCTTGAGCAGCAACTTGCAGCTTTTTATAGGAAATCCAAGAGCAAAAATAAACACGGCCACGCTGAGCATGAAGTCACCCTCGCCGGGGCTTTTAACAGCGTCCCGCAGCACCGCGTGCCCCCGCTGCAGCACTGGGCTTCATTGTCCGCTTGTTTTCGCTCCTCACCTAATATCCCGCCCCGAATTCCCGCGGAGGAACAGCGGGAGCGCCGCACAAGGAGCCTTCTCATGCCTGGCACATACCTTTCCCCATCCCGCTGTGGACATTGGCAACGTGGGGGGAAAAGCAAACAGAGCAGCCGAGGTCTGTGCGCCACCAGCCTCTGCTTTTGCCCCCCAGACATCATAAACTCCGTCTTTACAAGCTCTTTTCAGTACCCAGGACCAGCATGGAAGGTCTTTTTATTTATTTCCATGCACATGCAATAATTCGGGTTGCAGACATGTGCGCATTGCTCCTGGGGCTGCAGTTTAGCGGGACGGCCGCCTCCGCCGTCTCCTTCGCACCACGTTCACGCCTGGAAATAGGTCTGGAAATTGGGAAAAAACAACAACTCTCTGCTGGTTGCACCTTAAAATAGAGGCGTGCTGGTGCGTCACCCGCCTGCCATCACGGCCTTGGCCCCCGGGCCTGGCGGCTGCATCGGGAGAGGATCCTGGTGCAGCTCCAGCGGAGAAGCTCCGGAGGGTCCGACCATCCTTGTGCCGCCTCACGGCCACCCCTGTTAGGGGCTGCCTGGTCCTGGGTTTAACCGTGGGGCTCCACTTTTCGGAAGGATTGTCCCTGTATACAAGCCGAGCGTTTTGTCTCCGATGTCCCCACTAAGGACAGTGCTACGAGCGCTGAGGAGGTTGGTCGGATGCAGCTAGTCCTCGTGCAGTGGAAAAGCAGGGCTGGAAGGGGCCGCTGGTGAGGGATCATATCAGCATCCCGTGGCGCAGAGGTGCAAGAGTCATTGCTCTCGGGGAAGAGCATCCTTCAAATTGCAGCTGTGCTTGGGAAGAGGGAATTAAAGCCCCCATATTGTTCTGTTATTGCCACTGCAGCGAGGCTCGCACCCGGTTTTCCGTGCTTTCCTGCTCCCTGGGGAGCATTATTGTAGTAGCAGCACTACTTATAGAGAGGTTTTATTTCCTTTTATTTCCCTTTTCTCCCTGTGTCTTCATGGGCAGCTCAGGCCGAGCCAGGGAGCCTCAATCCCAGGGCTCAGACAAAATGGAAATGCCAGAAACGCCACCGAGAATCCTCAGCTCCTCATCCCAGGCTGTCCATGATGCTCCTGGGGCAGGACCTATCCCGATTTGGGGTTTTGAAAAGAAAAAAATATGGGGACAGGTGAAATTGTGAGCCCCAGGGCAGGTTTTTAAGGCACTGCCGATGCCAGGCGTGTGCCTGCGGGACTGGAGAAATCCCAGAAATCCCAGGCAAGCTGCCTGACTCCCAGATGGCGAGTGTGGGAGAGCTGTTGCAGCTGCGGGTCAGCAGGGCAGGATAAATAGAGCAAAACAGAGATTATTAGGCAAAAGGGAGACAGCAGGGATTAATGCAAGAAGCAGGAAGGGTTTGGGCACTGCCGAGCGTGCTGGGCTTGGGCGATGCACCGAGGCCGAGGGATGGGGGACGTTCCCAAGCTTCAGCATCCAACAAAACTGAGGGCAGCAAATAGACAGTTGAACTGATGGTGAACGGCGTTTGCGCTGGGCCTTGCGGGTGCTAAAGCGGGGTGAGAACCCGACTCCCACGGGTGACCTCAAATTTCCATGCGGGACTGTGGGGTTGGCTCCGAGAGGTGCTGCGTGCCCTGCTGCCATCTCTCCCTCGCTGCTTTGCAGAGATAAAGTTCCCTCCCCGAGCAAAATTGCATCTTTTGTTCATTGCAAATGAATTAATGAAAGAATTAATACAGAGCCGGGCTAAGCTGCCTTTCTGAAGCTCCATTCGTAGGCTCAAGGGCTAAAGGACTTGGCAGCAAAATGCTCCTCCCCATCTCGTGGCCTCTTCGTGCTCCATTTCTGGGTTATTTTGAGCCTGGATCCTAACATTCGTGGCTAGAAGAGCGTCTTTCCCAGTGGCTGGTAGGAAGATAGGGCTCTTTTGGGGAGCAGCTGTAGGATGTAGCTCGGCAAACTCGGCCATGGGATAAAGGCTGAGAAAAATGTAGAGGAAACATTGTGCTGAAGTCAGGTGTCATGTTAAAGATCTCTTTGGACCAGGACAGGAATTTCTGGCAGCTCTTTCCAGGGGCCTTAGCAGACATTTAGAAGAGCTCCTGGCAGCAAGAGGTGGCTGCTAGAAAACCCTCCGAGTTTCCTTCTCAACTCTATTCGAGATTGCCCATGAATTCATTTTAATTTTATAACCCTGTAAGGCCTTTGGAATCCACGTGTTTAATCCCAGTTTGGGCTCCCAGAAGGCATCTGGTGCCGCCTCTCCTCCCATCCATTCATGACAACCCACGGCGGAAAGGAGAATTAATGGCAGAAAAGAGAATTAATCAGGCGGCTGCTAGGGAGGAAAAAAAAAAAAAAAAGCTTTTTATCTCTCTAACAGATGCCGAATTTCTTGCCGCACCCAAGATAGGCTGGAAAACATGATTAGGCTGGAGGGGAGAGGCGTCACCCGTGTCCCCATCCCCTCTTGCCCACATCTCGGGCTGCTCTGCCCAGGAATGGTGACATCCGTGACCTGCTGTAGGGACAGGGAGCGTACGGGATGCGTAGGGTCTTCCATAGTCAGGATCACGATGTCCACGTATGCTGGGCTCTGTCACCTTCAGGGTCCTGCTCTGGGGGAGATGTGTCATCTTGCTGGGGTGGTCGTGGTGCGGAAGAGGTTGGACGGTGCAGCAGGACCTCACGGTTGAGATTAGAGCACAGCTGAGCAAGGCCAGGTCTTCTGGCTGATCCACCTCCAATGGGCTCTGCCATCCCGGTGCCCTCCAGAAACCCTCCGAAACCATCCGACACCCCAACTGCTCATGAGATTTTGGAGGAGAGATGCATCTCTTGCTGTCTCTGCTCAGCATGTGGGCTAAAACGTCGCTTTCAAGCAGAAGACCAAGGTCTCCTGTCCTCGCCAGCGACCCAGAGCTGGGGCTAGTGGGAGAGGGACCCCAACCCAAGACACTGGCAAGAGCATCCAGTCTGTTTTCTGGTGCCTCTCCTCCACCTCATCTTGTGCTTCCCAGGAGAAGAAGGGGGAGAAAGCAGCAACTGCAAAGCAGGATTTGGTTTCGGAGCAAGATTTGCATTCAAAAGCAAAGCGGGAGGGAGCGGCAGACAAAAGGAATAAGGTCAAAGCAAAGAGACTTTCAATCCTGTGCGGGGAGAACTCTGCTTTCTGGAAGGTTTTCTCAAGTTTCCCCGTCCCTTTCTCGCTATCTCCGGGCTGTTAATAATTCAGTGATTTATATTGCAGCCAAACCTGGCGTTTCGGGGGGGTTGAGGTTATTTCTGTTTGCAACGACTTTAGCGGATTAACGAGCACTGCCTTTTGAACCAAAACGAGCCCGTTTGCGGAATTAAAGTTTCATTAACAGTCGCCGCTCCCTGATTTTTTTTTTCATGCATTGGTTTCTAATCAAGTTGCTTAATTTATTTCTTGGGGGGAAGGGAGGGCAGAGGAAAAGGATGGCAAGGCTCTTCCGGCGGAGCGTTTTATTAAGGGTGAGCAGTGAAAGAGAAGCAGGCGGTGAGTCAGCATCCTCTGCCGCCCGCCGAGCTGTTGCTGGGGTGACTGGCGCAGGTGGCAGCGCGGGTGCGTCTCGCTGCTGTCCCCAAGCTGGACCAGGACCTGCTTGTCCTAACACATAAATCCCGGGCACCAACTGGTGTCCTGGAAAGGCAGGGAATGCCGAGGTGCTCCCGTGTGAGCAGCCATCGGTTCGGGTATCCCGGCTCAGCGAGCAGGCTGTGCGGGTGCTGAGCACCGGCTCCGCGCGCTCCCCGCGCAAAACACAACCGTGGATTTGCTGCGTGTCTGCAAGCCCTGGTCCCTCCGGAAAATAACGCCTGGCTCAGGCGAAGGGCAGCAATTTAGCCCTCAGCGCAGGTGCTTTGGTCTCAAAGAACTGCCAAAACCATCGGGGATTGATTTAACCCATGAGAACGGGAGGATGGGGATGCAGTCCTGCTGCTCCCGGGGGAACGGGGATGCTCCATGGCTCTCCAAGAAGCCCTTCCCAGCCCTAGGGGCTCCCCATCACATTAATTGCGTGGATGCTTTTGCCGCGGGTAATGAAAAGGCAGATGTGCGGTTAAAACTGCTCCGCCGATGCAATCTTATCCCTTAATGGCAAAATAACGGCGAGCTGCCGCCGCATGGATATCGCTTTGCCGTCCTTGCAGCGCCCCGGAACACGATCCCCATTAGGGCAAAATTTTCATTAACGATGTTTGGCCAGCTTAATCCCACCCGATAATCACATTTTTTTACGGCATTAAAATAGGTCTAACTCTATCCTGAGCTGTAACCCCTGGACTCCCACAGAGCTGGCCAGGATTTTAGGATGGAGTCGCTGAGCATGATGCATTTCCAGTGCATTAAGATATTCCTGCTGCTGCCTTAGTGCTGAGAGGTTTCCAAGCCCGGGAGATAAAGAACGGATGATTTGTCCCAGATTTATCAATGGAGGCGGCTGCTCATTCAAGGATGAGAGAGGAGAGATTCCCACCCCAGCATCTGCCGGGATGGCGCTCCCGGATGGAGACGGGGGGGTTCCTCACCCGGGGGTGCTGCGGGTCCGGGTGGGAGCTCAGCAAGCCCGGAGGGCTGCTCAGAAAGGGATGTTTTCCTGGGATTCATGTGTGTTCGGGATGTGGTCGGTGGGAGAAAGGATTTAATCCTGCTCCTGTGATTTCTCCCAGGAAAATATCTGGAATAAACCGCTGCGATTATGGAAGCACTGCTGTCTCCAGTGAATATTCCTGGTGTAAAAGCAGCCTTGTGCCCGATGACAGTGGTTTATTGGCAGAATTCCTGGCAGGCAGAAAGAGGAGAGCCGGGCGAGATGCAAGGGAAGCGCAAGAGTTAACAGTGAGCCCGGGCTGAGCTTCCTGCCCTGTCCCAGCCGGGAAGCTGGGAGATGCTCCGGGCTGGAAGGGAGCAGCTTGCTCTCCCTGGGAGCTTGTCCTGGAGATGAATTCCTACAGGAGGGACAGGGCGAGGAGATGAGGATGAGGGTTTGGATGAAACAGGACTCAGTGGATGGGGTTTAGAGCCAAGGATGGAGGTGACAACCAGGGACAGGTACCATGGCAGGGTGTCCCCAGCACCGTCACAGGAGACCATCTTCGAATGGCTGCAATTTTCCTGCTGCTGTGGGAAAAAGCAGGACATTTTCCTGCTGGTCCTGATGTCCAGAAAAAGCACAGGGAATGCTTTCCGAAGCTGGAATGCAACCGTGGGAGCAAGGGCTGTGCCCAGGCTCGATGCCACGGAGGATGCCCACCTTGCTGGCGGGCTCCCTCGTGCCGCCCCGGCATTCCCGCTGCGGAGCCGACTCTCTCGGCAACGTTTAGCGCTTGGCTCCTTTTCCAGCTTTGTGTGTTTTGTGCAGCTTGTTGCTAATTCCAAGGATAAATAAGTTTGATCTTTTCAGCTGTTTCCCTCTCTACCTTCTGGAGGCTGGGCCAGTTAAAAATATCCACCGTAAAAAGCCCAAGCGGGACTCGGATGCACCGGAGCGCTTCCAGCCTCCGGCACAGACAGCGGAAAGGAGCTCCACACTTCCCCAAGCCTCGTGGCTGGGCTTTGTTCCCGATCTGGGAATACCCTAAATTGCGGGAGCCCCACTTTGCCCATGGGATTAAAGGGTTTCGGGAGAGCTCAGGGTGGGTTTGGTGCAGATATCGCTGGGCCAAGCGGCGCCGCTTGCAGTGAGGGAGGCTTTTTCCATAAAAATAATCCTGTTGCATCCGAACGCGACTCTGCGCGAGACCGAATCGAGGGGTCTGTGCGTGCGAGGAGGGGATTAGAAGCCGCTGGCAGGAGCTGTGGAGGCGCCGAGTGCGGCTCAGCCCCCGACGCCTTCGCCCGGGGCCTGGGGCGACCTCGCGCCTCCGGGGCCAGCACCGTGGGGATGCACCCGCTCCGCCTCCATCCCTGTCCGATGCAGTAAAATAAAATAAAATAAAATAAAATAAAATAAAATAAAATAAAATAAAATAAAATAAAATAAAATAAAATAAAATAAAATAAAATAAAGTAAAATAAAGTAAAATAAAATAAAATAAAATAAAATAAAATAAAATAAAATAAAATAAAATAAAATAAAATAAAATAAAATAAAATAAAGATCCCTGAGCCTGCAGCTGAAATGGTGACTGGAAACCCCCCTAATGCGCTGCCCGCTGGATCCAGGGAGGGAGGGGACCCCGGGGGGGACAGGGCGGCTCCGGGCGGGCGGAGGGGCCCGCGGGGCCGGGGCGGCCCGTCCGGGGGCGGCTCCGCCGAGCGAGGCGGCGCTTGGGCTGGGGGCGGATTTTTTGAGCGGAGCCTCCGCTGCTCAGAGCGGCGGCGGGGGGAGCCCGGGCGGCGGCGGCGGCGGCTGCTGCTTCTTCTTCTCCGCGGGCGTCTGCGGGAGGAGGAGGAGGAGGAGGAAGAGCCGCCTCCTCTCCTGTCCTCCCTCCGCTTCTCCCTTCTTTATGGACGAGCGCTTGAGCCTGCTCCGCTCGCCGGGCGCCTCCGCCGCGGGCCGCCCGGCGCGAGGCAGCGGCGGCAGCGGCAGCCCCCGGGCCCGGCGCCGCGGCGAGGAAGCGGCGGCGGAGGAGGAGGAGGAGGAGGAAGGCAGCATGACGGCGGCGGCCGGCGGCGACGCGTCGCCCGACGAGCCGCGGCACCGAGCGCCGGCGCTGCCCGCTGAGCGCGGCGAGCGCGAGTGCTGCGAGCGGGTGGTCATCAACATCTCGGGCTTGCGCTTCGAGACGCAGCTGCAGACGCTGGCGCAGTTCCCCGAGACGCTGCTGGGCGACCCGCGCAAGCGCGGCCGCTACTTCGACCCGCTCCGCAACGAGTACTTCTTCGACCGCAACCGGCCCAGCTTCGACGCCATCCTCTACTACTACCAGTCGGGCGGGCGCATCCGGCGGCCCGTCAACGTCCCCATCGACATCTTCTCTGAGGAGATCCGCTTCTACCAGCTTGGGGAGGTGGCCATGGAGAAGTTTCGGGAGGACGAGGGCTTCATTCGGGAGGAGCAGAGGCCACTCCCCGACAAGGAGTTTCAGCGGCAAGTGTGGCTCCTCTTCGAGTACCCGGAGAGCTCTGGGCCGGCCCGAGGCATCGCCATCGTCTCCGTCCTGGTCATCCTCATCTCTATTGTCATCTTCTGTCTGGAGACCTTGCCTGAGTTCAGAGACGACCATGACTTTGAGGGAACCGGAGGGACCTTTGGGACAGATGGTGGCCCCTTTCCAACCAATGTCCTCACCAATTCCTCCTCCACATCTGCTTCCATGGTATCATCCTTCACCGACCCGTTCTTTGTGGTGGAGACTTTGTGCATCATCTGGTTTTCCTTTGAGCTGCTCGTCCGCTTCTTCACCTGCCCCAGCAAGGCCACCTTCTCCAAGAACATCATGAACATCATTGACATTGTGGCCATCATCCCCTACTTCATCACGCTGGGCACCGAGCTGGCTGAGAGGCAAGGGAATGGCCAGCAAGCCATGTCCTTAGCCATCCTCCGGGTGATCCGCCTGGTGCGGGTCTTCCGCATTTTCAAGCTCTCTCGGCACTCCAAGGGGCTGCAGATCCTGGGGCAGACCCTCAAGGCCAGCATGCGGGAGCTGGGCCTGCTCATCTTCTTCCTCTTCATCGGCGTCATCCTCTTCTCCAGCGCCGTCTACTTTGCCGAAGCCGACGACCCCAGCTCGGGCTTCAGTAGCATCCCCGATGCCTTCTGGTGGGCCGTGGTGACCATGACCACGGTGGGCTACGGGGACATGCACCCCATCACCATCGGCGGCAAGATCGTGGGCTCGCTCTGCGCCATCGCGGGCGTGCTCACCATCGCCCTGCCCGTGCCCGTCATCGTGTCCAACTTCAACTACTTCTACCACCGCGAGACCGAGGGCGAGGAGCAGGCCCAGTACATGCACGTCGGCAGCTGCCAGCACCTCTCGTCCAGCGAGGAGATGAGGAAGGCCCGGAGCAACTCCACCCTGAGCAAGTCGGAGTACCTGGCCATGGAGGAAGGGGGGGTCAACCACAGTGCATTCAAGCAGGCTGCCTTTAAGACGGGCAACTGCACGGCCACAAACAATCCCAACTGCGCGAACATCAAAAAGATCTTTACGGATGTTTAAGAGCAGAGTGAAGCCCCGGAGCAGACGCCCGAGGCTGCAAACCCACGACCATGACAACAACAACAACAAATACTGATGCAAAGTGACTGTGTTCTCGGTGTTGTGTGGACCATGCACCATCGTCGGTCTGTGTGTGCCCTTGGTTTTATACGTCAATTTTTATTTTTATTATTTTTTTAGATTGTTCCTTTCTTAAAAAAAAGAAAAAAGAAAAAAAAGGATTTAAAAAGCTCGTGAAGAAAAGAGGATACGTAAAGGGAACAGCGAGGGAGCTGGTGGCAAAAACCCGCCGCGCGTTGGAACCAGGTGTTTGCTCCGCAATGTGGGTTTTTGCTCGGGTGTCCTCGGAGTTGGGGACATCTTGCTTTGCTTCTGCTTCCCTTCCCCTCCCTCCCGCCCCGTCCCTTCCCTGCCGGCAGCGCGTGGCTCTTTTCCCTGAGCTCACTTGTTGGATTAGGGAGCGCGTGCTGGGTGGGGAGCCCAGCAAAACATGTCGCAGCGGCGCTGCCGGGGGGCGGGAGGAGGAAACCCCCGGGTGATTTTGCAAAGAGGCCGCGCGGCAGCAGCACCGCGTGGCGCCGCGCCGGCACAGGAGCGGCCCCGCGGCAGCATCCGCATCATGAAGGAAATGTCATCTGGCCGCAGACCGAGGGTAATGGGGTCTGGTTTAAAGAGCAAAAGGAAAAAAAACCAAATCCTCGTTTCCTATCCTTAATTCCCTCCCCCTGCAGCCCCGGGGAGTTGTTGAATCCGATGGGGAATTGCTGTCGGGCCGGGGGCCGCAGGAGGCGGTAGCCGGGGTTGCTGCGTGGTGGTGGCGAGTGCTCCGTGCGCACGGAGATCGGAGCATCCTTGCCCAAAGCGCAGAGCATCCGACGGCGCCTGGCAGCGGAAGAGGCCGATGAGGATCGGAGGGATGCAGTTGCCGTGGTGACGCCGGTTTCCTGGGAAACCCCCCCCCTCCATCCCCCAGGTTGTCATGGCATCCTGCTTCCCATCCCCGCTGCCGCTGGCCCTTTCAGACACTTCCCGCTCCCAGCGGACGGGCTCCACCACTCCGGCTGCCGGCACGAGGACGCTCCAGCCGCTGGCTCCCGCGGCACCAGATCCCTGGTCTCCATGTGCCAGGCATCCCAGCTCGCATCCACCAAAACCTCCCGCCGAGCCCACACATGTGCCAGCGCCGAGCCGGGAATTGCCCCCAGCGCCGCCAGCCTCTGGAAAGCAGCCGGAAAACTTCAAGTCTGTAAAGAGCAGGAGCGCAAAGTGTCCCAAATCCCACAGCGGGCAGGTGGGCGGATGGTGCCCGCTCCATCCTTCCTCGTGCGCTGGTGACCTCCGGACGTCTGCCAGGAGCAGGGAGCTTCCCACTGGGCACTTGCCACCTGCTAAGGTACCGCTGGGGGTTTTTGGGGGGGAACATGGTGCTTTGCGCAGTTTTGCACCTGGATGCGCTAAAGCTGCACGAGCCCCTGCAGCTCCTCTGCCCCCTTTGCCTTTCCCATTGTGAACCCAGGATTCCCGGGATGCTGACGGTATTCGACAGCTTTAGTGGCGCTGCCGCCGTTCACACCAGCAGCAGATCCGATCGGATCAGCTGGATCGGGTAGAGGCGCTGGTGCTTGGCCCTCGCCGGAGCTCCCGGGCAGCCTTTTCCAGCGATCTGGGAGGCTTTTTCCCACCAGGTTCCCGGCCTTTGCATCCCTGCTAAGGATCCTTCTCCAAGTCCTGTTGAGGTTTAGCAGCTGGGGAGACCCTCTCCCCCTCCAGAGGATTTACGGAGGTGCAGCCGTATGATTTTCCTGGTGATGGCTCCTGGGCCATGTGGCCACAGAGGCAACAGGTCCCATGGACGGACGGACAGGCAGCCGCCCTGAGGCAGGGTGAGGGGCTCAGCAGGGGCCAAAGCGCTGGGAACGGCAGCGGGAGCCAGAACCGGGGAGCGTGGACAGGGACGTCGGCTCAGCCGGGAACGTCGGCTCAGCCGGGAACGTCGGCTTAACCGCGTAGTTTGGAGCCCTCTTCCTGCCGAGCCATTAAAATCTGTCTCTGGGAGAGCACGCGGCGCCTCTGAGCCCGACCTGCTGCACACAAGGATTTTCTCCCTGTTTTTTCCCTTTTTTTTTTTTTTTTAGCAGAACATCTCTGAGTGTCTTGGGAAATGAAAACCCGGCACATGGGATTTCTCCGTGGGCTGCCCAATCCCATCGGACTGGGCGGTGCAGCCGGCTTAAAGAGAGGCTGCTGCTGCCTTTCCTAGTTTCCTGGTTTTCCAGGATTTAGGGCTTTAGTGACAAGGTCTGTGTGCCTCTTTTTTCCAAGAAGGAGGTTCCTCGGGAATGGCTGCCAGCTGGAATCATATTCTCAGCTTCTGTGGGAAGAAGTGGCAGTGCCCACAGGGCACCTTGTCCCAGAATTCCTGGCTCTGGAATCACTGCCCTGGTGGGATGGGGGACATTTTCCCATGGTTCACGCCAGGTGGGAGCTGATTTCCAGTCTCTGGGAATTCCGGCCGCTCTGGAGCTGTGGGGATGATGGAAGCGAGCGGCCGAGCGCGTGGCTCCACGCCAGCTCCTGAGCCGCTTTCAAGGCTTCTTGGCTGCTGGTTCTTGTCCTCGGCTGCTGCTGGAACGGAGGGAATTTCCTCCGGGAATACAGCTGGGGCCTTTCAGGAGCAGCAATATCTATCTGACTTCTGACTGTTTTCCACTCAATAACCAATGGATTTAGGGAGCTAATAGCATTGAGTGGGTTTGAGGATTTGGGTTTTATTTCCTTTTTTTTTTTTTTCCAGGGCAGCTTCCAGAGCTGACAACGTCCCCAGGCTCCCCCAGAACACTAGAGGCAGCTGGTAGGTTTGGAAACGCTGCTCCAGGCTGACGCTCCGGATGCTCCGGCTTGCGGATGCGTGTCTGTCCGCTCCGCTTGGGCTCTCCTGGTGCCGAACACGCGCGGCCCGGAGGATCCCGCTATGCACGTGGATCCTGGAGGGTATTTTCCCAGCGACTTGCAGAAAAGCGGAGCGCATTCCCGGCCGGGCGGCCGCGTAATCCCCGGCCGCAGCCCAGCCCGAGGAAGCCTAAGCCCTGGCGCGCTCGGAGCGCTCCGGCGGCATTCCCGGTGCTTACGGCTAAGCCAGGGCCGGATGAGCCGCCGGCGAGTGGAGCTAAGCCCAGGGCCAGCTCCTTTTTCCCCAGCTCCTCAGCCAGATCACTACAAGTCTTGGCTTTGATTTCACTGGAGCTTCCCGGCGCTTCCCGGCCTTTGGAGTGTGACTGGCCTCCATTTCCGCCTCCGCACTCCGTTAATTCCCTGCTGCTGCTTAATGCCATGCGGCGGGTCTTAACGAAACCGGCTTGATTGAGATAAAAAAGGGCGAAAAAACGCAACCCTTGGTGCTAATTATTCGGAATTGGATTTGGAACTTGCCATTAATGACAGATTGGCGTTAACGATTTGAGGGTATTTAAAGGACCTTTTTCTATCTTTATCTCTAAGTGGAGCTCATTAGGCGATTTTTAATTAGCAAATTTTCCTGACAGCTTTGGGGAGCATGGAGATTTTTGCGGTTTCAGATGGGGTGGGATCAGCACATGGGATATTCTCCATGGAGCCTGGGAAATCCAGGTGCATCGGCTGCTTCCTGCTCCAGCCGTGCTTTAGCTCTTGTTTCTCTGCCCTCAGGTAACCCAAGGTGCTGCAAACCCAGAGCATTGGCACCCGAAATGCTGCGGAAAAACTGGAGACGACAGCATGGAAATTGTCCTTGGAAATTGTCCTTGGAATTATCCCTGGTCAAGTGACAGAGCCGAGCCAGGAGCAGGGGATGTGGAAACCATTTGGACTCTGTTTCAGGCTCTTTTTTGGAGGGAAAAATGAGGAAAAATAATTGAGGGATGAAGCAAGCACAGAGGAAACGTTAAACAGAGCTGCTGCGAACGCTCCAGGAGTTTCGTTTGGGATTGGGAGGGAAAAGAGGGAAATCGGGTTGCTCTCGCTGCACCCTTGCAAATGCCCCAGGCTGCTCTCGGGACACTGAATCCGTCCCCTTTTCCTGCCTTTTCCCCCTGTGTGTCCTTCCTCAGGAGGGTTTTTTTCTGTACCAAAGGCTGTGATTTCTTTAACCTCAAGACGTGCGGGGAAGCCGGAGCGGGGCCGGAGGGGACAAACCGCTGCCTCCACTAGCAAAGTGCCAAGCGGTTCTGTGTCGAGCCAGCTTTTATTTTATTTTTATTTTTATTTTTATTTTTATTTTTATTTTTATTTTTATTTTTATTTTTATTTTTATTTTTGAAAACGTGGGTCATTGGCTTGCATGCTGAGCTTTCCAAAAGCTCTTGATTCGGGCTGGGGTCCCAAAACAGTGTGAGTGAGGGGGAGACGTTGCTACCTGACCACCTGCTGGTCAGTGCAGAAGTAAATCACTTTTTTTCCCCTTTTCCCAGATATTTCTCCCTTTCTCTTTCTCCTATCCAAGCTTTTTTCACAGCATCTTCCCAGGCCCAAGGCGAATGGATATAACTTGGGCTGGGAGTGGGCACGATGCTCCGATGGGGCTGTGGCATTCCTGTGTCCACCTCCCCCAACACGGATCGCTTTTAACGCCAGAATATGCCCGATTTTGTCTGATTGTGTGAAATTTCTCTCTCTCTTTTTTTTTTTTAACCTAATGCTGAATTTATTTTTTTAATGGTTTTCGTGAGACCTTACGGATGCTATTTCATAAGCCACGTTCAATAAAACGTCGAAACTATCCCTGTTTCCATCATCCCGACGGAGCTGGGGCTCGGGGGTGGGATGGGAGTCGTGAGGAGCCGCGAGCGGCTCCCGCATGGGGGAATTCGGGAGCCGCCGGGATGCTCAGCCGCTTGTTTAACAAATCGCCTGTGTGACCCCTTGGCCGGCGCGGGGCTCCCCACGCACGCGTCCTCTGCCCCTGGCTCTGCTGACTTCTCGTTGCTTTGATTTCTGCTTTTCTCAGTGCTTTGGAGTTCCTCCAAGTGGCGTCCGACAGTCCCCGTTTGTGCAATTTTGACTTTCCCTAAGGAGTCCGCTCGCCAATCCGCCCCGATGCTCCGCACGGTGCTTGCACCATTCCCAGTCCCTCGTGGGCACCCAGGGGTGCAGGTCACCCCGGTGGGTATCCCAGGCTGGATCCTCACCCCCCCAAGACCTCCTTGGCTGCTCTTCCTTCCCCCGTTTCTATCTCAGGGATCACTCAGGTTCCCCGCTTAATAGTGTCCGATTCTCCCTTGCTCATCCATGGCTGATGCCAATGCCAAGAGCTCGCCCGGCGTCCCTGCTGGGTCTCTGCTTTCTCCATGATCCAAGGGTGGAAAAAGGCTTCACCTACTGGTCTTCCAGGCAGGTTCACATGTGAGTCCCCCTCACCTCATTTATACCTCTGCATAAATGAGACCTGAACCCTCTGTCACCCACGGGTGAAGATGCCTAGAGCTGAGCTCATCTGGGGAAGAAAGGTCTTAAATGCTGCAGCAGCCCTCGATGGTTGAGTCCTCCTGAAGAAGAGGCGAGCGGGAGCTCCTGAGCTCCCTTTTAGATCTGCCCAGGACTCCTGCCCCCCTTGGAGGTCTTTCCCGAGGATCCTGAACAGGGGTGCTGAGAGCTGAGGCCATTTGGGATGCTCCTAGGACCACTCTGTGGAAAGGAAGCGCTTTTTTTTTTTTTTGATCTGTGGGGGAAATTAGACAAGGTTTTGGGGGCAAAACCGCTGAGATTGGAGCTTGAAGTGCTGCTCCAAGGCGGATGGGTTGCGTTTTGTGGCCTCGTGGGAAGCCCAGAGGCTCCGAACCGCGAGTGCCGGCTGGGGAGGGGGAGAAGGGGGAAGCCGGGGCTAAAAATAGCCATTTTTATGAAGCAGCGTCTAAAAACCTCCAAAAGAGACGGGGGAGAGGGGGAGGGCTCCCATGGCAACGGGGAAGTCTGGCTCTTCCCAAAAGAGGGGGTGGGAGATGAGGAAATAGTAAATAAGGCAGAGAAGAGCGGGGAGGAGGATGCCGCGGGGGATCGCGGGAGTGAGCAGCGCTCGGGAACCAGGCGGCCCCGCGGCATCGTCCTCCAGCCCTGCTGCCTTGGAAGCCCTTGGGAAGGGGCTCGGCTTGGCCCCATCCTCCCCCGAAAGGCAGCGGGTGAAGGGGGAGTCTCGAGGCTCTCTGTTTTCCGTGGGGCTGGTGATTCCCATGGGAAGCTGCTGCCTGTGTTTCTCCTAGCATCCATTCCTGGTGGTTTCCCACCTCCAGAGCCAGGGGAAAGGGCATCTAAGGTATTGAGAGAAGCCTGGATTTTCTCTACCACTCGGCATCGGTTGCAGGTTGTGCTGCTCCAACAGCCCCGGGTAGGGCAGAAATTGGAATGAGTGGGATAACGGAGTAAACCCTAAAAAAAAAAAAAAAAAAAAAAGAAAAGAAAGAAATTGGAGGGATATTAAAGGACACTGAGCTTCTTTTGGTCCAGGAAGTTGGTCCCAAGATGAAGGATACAGAGGATGGTGGTTTTATCTTGACCCTCAACTGGTCTTGAGCCCTGAGGCCTGATGTGGACCAGGATCGGAAGTTCTGGAGTGAAAAAGAAGAGAGAAGAGCGAAAAAGAGGCGGTTTTTGGGTGCAGGGCCGGGCTGGGATGCTCCAACAGAGGGCAGTGGAAATGCACTGGCTGGTGGATGCACCATCCAGCTCCGTGCGGAGCAGGACCTGACACTGCAGCTTGCACTGATGTGTTTGGCATGATTCAAACCAGCCACAATTCCCAAATGTGCTCTGCAAAGCTGGGCTGTCTCCGGTGTCTTTGCTTGGGTGAGCGCTCCAGAGCATCCCTGTTCCCACCCTGGCATCGGAGCGCTGTCCCAAGCCCTCTAAGGATGCCGGGATACAGCTGGATCCCCTTCATGGGACAGTAGTGAACATGTGGGCTCAGCCGAGACCCTAAATCAAGTCCCATCTCTGAGGCAGGATGGGGGAATTTCTGCATTGGAAAAAACCAGCAGCACGGGGCAGGTCAGCTTGTGGGGGGGATTTTCTTCCACAGCTGAGAGCTATTGATTTCTCAGCCCTCAGATAATTTGGCCTCTTCCTTCCTGCTTGTGCAGGTCAAATTAAGCCTCTCCAAGAGCCTTTTACCCGGCCAGGCTGGAGCGGGTGCTCGCCCCGTGCCCTGCGCTAAAAGGCACCGTGTCCATTAGCTCACCCGGAGCCAGCAGCTATCCAGCATGAAATATTCACAACCTTAGCAGGTTCCCAAGACCTGAAGTTTTGGGGGTTTTTTGCATTTTTGGCTGGGCAAAATGACCTTTATTTTCGATGAACGGCGCCTGGCTGGTGCAACCTCTGCCGCCTCCTCTCCAGGCAAGAAGCAGAGTGGAGGGGAGCATCTTTGGAGGCAAAACAGCACAACAGTCTGGGCCAAGGACAAATTCAGAGCCGAATCCATTTTCTAAATCTACAATAAACATCCATTTAATTATTAAAAGCAACCCAGAGAAACATAGGGAGAATGTATTTCATGTCAGCTTTGCGGATGGGCAATACTTGCTGAGTTTCCTGTTGGTCTTGATGGAGACTGTTGGCTTTGAGGTGACTCCCAAAATGAGGAGGGCAGTGACTCAGGGCTATCTTATCACTGGGAATCGGAAGAGGAGCAATACGGGCTGTTCATGGAATTTTAGGGGCAGTTTCTGGGACTGGGAGCTCTTTCCATGGCCCGAGACCTGGAGAGCCTGGCCACCACTGTTGGCTCTGCTCGTCCTTCCCCAGGCAATCCTGGGCAACCCCCTGGACCACCCTTCACCTCCATGTCTCCCTGTGGAGATGCGCCGACCTCCCTCACAGCAACATCCTGGGATTTTCCAGCAGCATCTGCTATGGACACAGTTCCATGTGTCCATGCCAGGATGTTCCTGGCTGCAGCATCAGCATCACCAACATCTCCGTGCATCTCCTCATCCTGCTCTCTGGAGCCATGAGGACCCGGAGGTCCCACTAGGGACCATGGGAGGACCACGATGCTCATCCCTGTATCCAAAACCACCACAGTGATACTAAAATACACGGAGCTAACAGGAGGGTGCTGTGTCGCAGCTCGCTGGATTCCCTGGAAAACCAGGTTGAATCCCGGCGTGGCAGCAGGCACGTGCCAGCACGCCAAGCACGGGAATAGCTCAGGATCGGGGTAGTAAATCAGCAGCGCGGCGCTCAATTCACAAAAACTCGTCTCGTTTGCGCTAGAGGGTGTTTGGCCCTTTAAAGGGAGATGGTTTCTCTGCATATATGAGAAAAACACGTTTTCTTTTTTCGTTTTTTTTTTTTTTTTTTTTTTTTTTTTTAATCAGAAAAGCAGGGATAACACGCTATAAACTCGGCTTTGCTCGGCCTCTCTCGCTCCCTGCTTCTTGCAGAATTGCAAGCTGTGACCAGCCACTTTCTGCTAAAAACCTTCCCGGGCTCCTTCTGCATTCCCAAATCTGCCGTTCCCCGATCCTGGTGCATCCGGGCTCTGGCCGGTCCTTGTGCGACCAGGAGCTGCACGACAGCATCACAGAGGTGGGGATGCGATTAATTCCCGGAGATTGGAATCTAGGTCTCGCCACGGCGGGGAGGAGGGAGAAGCTCCTATTAATCTTCTGAATATTCATGGCGAGGCCGCCGCGCTCCGTGGTTTTCCCCCTGCCTGGGGTGCCGGGAGCGGGCGCTGCTTGTGCATGCGCCGCATGCCCCGCTGCGGAGCCCGGGGCCGCTCGGTGCCTTCCTCTTCCTCGCCAGGAAGGTGCTTCATCCGTTTGGATGCAAAGGGGAAAAGCAAGCACAAGCGAGTGCAAGTTTGCACCCTGAATCCCGTGGGAAGCCTGCAGGGAGCTTGGGCAAAGCCGGTCTGCGCGCACAAGGAAAAGCCAAGGGTGGGGGGGACGCTCAGCAAACGCTCCTCTTTCCCTCCCGCCAAACCCCAAATTTGCATGATTTAGACCAAAAATACTCCAGCCTGGGGAGGGAAGTCGCTTGTGCTAAGGAGGAGAGGCTGGAGAAAACGCGAGGGGAGGATGTGGAAGGGATGGAGCGCCGGGATGAGCCGCATTGGTGCCAAAGCTGTGGAGCGCCGAGCGCTTGAGCCGGGGCCTCCAGCCGCAGAGGAATCGTCGCCTTCAAAACAAAGAGGGAAAACAGGCTGCTGTTAAACAAACCTCGGGTGTTTCAGCAAGGGAGAAAGAGGGGTTAGGGCAGAAGAAAAACAGTGCATTAAAAAAGTAATAAAACCATATCAAGGTTGGCTGATTTGGGGATGAAATGGGGGCCTTCTGCTCCAGCAGCAGGTAATTTTGATATTTTCATCTATTTTAGCCCACTGCTCACAAGAGGCCTTGTAGGTTGGATCCAGCAGAACTTCTGAGTGAGTCTCCAGGGGGTGGAAAATAGCAGGAAAAGGAGGAAAAACTGGGACAGCTGCTACCACGCTCTGCTGCGGAGCTGGTAGAAAAGGGTTAAGCGCTCGGCGCTTGGATGCTGCAAGCTTGTCAGGGTTGTACTATTTTTTCTAGCGCATAAGGAGAAGGGAGAGGAGGGTCGAGCCGAAAGGGGGAATTGCCGCAAGGAGGAGGATGGGGAGCAGCAGGTGCCTGGGAGCTGCCGACGGGAGCGACCGCGGGGCGTAAATGGCCCGGCCGCAGCCGAAATCTTGGCGGAGAAGCCGCGGCGCGGGGGGGAATTTTCCACCCGTCTCCCCTCCTCGGTTCCGTAATCCTGGCGCAAAGTAGCCAAGCGGAGTTGGAGCGCAAGGAGGGAGGTTAGAGGATTTTTCTCTTTGGAAATGGTGGGGAGGAGGGGGGAACGGGAAAAAAGCGGCTCGGCCGTCGAGCATCCCGGTGTCGTGGGAGGGTGGCGATGTCGCGGACCCCCCGTGCCGCCGTGAGCATCACCGTGACCCGGGGAGGACTTGCCCCCCATGTGCCCCCTGGGATGGGTTATTTTGAGGGAAGGGGGATGACGGAAGGAGGAAGAGGCCAGGGAGGCCGCAGGCGCCGCGATGCTCCGCATCCCTTTGGGGCTCCGGCGGACGGAGCATCCTTCCTCCGGGTACCGCGGAGCATCCCGCGCCCGCGGGGGTTGTGGCGCTTGCCCTGAGCTGCCACCCCCTGGCACCGGCTGCGCCGCCACACGGGCTCCAGACATTTATTTTTTTCCCCCTTTTTTCTTCCCCCCCGCCTGCCGCTAGCGCGCTCTCCCCCTCTTCCCGTGTTGCAGTGCAGGCTTAGCTGGGCATCAGGAAAACAGCTCCCGGGAGGAGGAGGAGGAGAAGGAGGAGAAGGAGAGGGGGGAGGAAGGAGGAAAAAAACCCCAAGGGGCTGCCCAGCAGACCTGGGGGCTCTGCGGATGCTGCCGGCGGCTCCCTACCTTCTCGCTGTTTTTTCCAGGCGATGCCACACCTCCCGAGGACACTGGGGACAGCGGCGTTTTGCTGAGCTTAGCATCTCGGAGGCAGCGGGCGGCCGCTCGCCTGCCCGGACGCGCGCTCCGCGCCAGGGACGCCGGCTCGCGTCTCCCTTCCCCGCGCTCCGTCCTTCTCCAGCCCCACGCAGCCCGAGCTCTGGCTCGCGCCATCCGGGAAGCCGCCCCCCTTCTTTATTTAATTCTTCCCCCCCCTTGTCCTTTGCTGCGATGACTCACCATTATTTTTAACTCGGAAGAGAGAGGAAATTATGGGTGACCAGGTCTCTCCCTAGGAATTTGTCCCCCCGCCCCGGGGTCACATAAGGTGCGGGTCCGAGTGCCACTAAGACTGGCCGGCTGCAGGTAAAGTGACTCGTGCGCCCGGTGCCACCGCGTGTCCCCTCGCCGGGTGGGCTCCGCGGAGCCGGGGCAGCATGTGGCCCCACGGCGCTCCGGCCCGGAGCCGCTTGCCTTTTCCCGAGGCCGGGTGGCCACGTCCTGCGCGCTCGTGCATTAACCCTTAGCTGCATGCGGCTCCCCGCACGCTCCCGGGGTCCAGTGCATTTTCCCTTCCTTTCTCCCTTCCTTCCTCTTCCCTTCCCCTTCCCATTTATTTTTACTGTAGCCAGCAAGAGGCCAGCTGTGCCCATTTGCCAGGTTCCCTGCATTGGTTCGCACTAGATGGAGGCTTCCCCAAGCATCTCCTCTTGCACCCGGCGGGTTTAGATGGGATTTCTGGAGCGCTGTCCTGCAGAAGGCGGATTAACCCCCCCAGAGGCTCATAGGCGTCTAGCGAAGGGGACTACTCTGCTTCCCCCCCAACTTTATTTCATCTTTCTCTTTCTCAGCAGGGGTGATTTTCTTTCCTTTTTTTTTTATTATTATTATTTCCTCTCTTTTTAACCATCCCTTCACCTTTTCATGAGACACCAACCCACCTACGCCGCCATCCTTCCACAGGGCAGCAGCTGTGCCCCGTGTCCCATCCCGCCACCGGGCGCTCGCAAGGGTTTAGCCTAAGGATTTCTCTTAGACCTAAATATGACAGTTGCTACCGGCGATCCTACGGACGAAGCTGCGGCTCTTCCCGGTCATCCGCAGGACACCTATAACCCCGAGACCGACCATGAGTGCTGCGAGCGGGTGGTCATCAACATCTCGGGGCTGCGCTTCGAGACGCAGCTCAAGACGCTGGCCCAGTTTCCAGAGACCTTGCTAGGGGATCCGAAAAAACGAATGAGATATTTCGACCCGCTACGGAATGAGTATTTCTTTGACCGGAACAGACCCAGCTTTGATGCTATTTTGTACTACTACCAGTCCGGTGGGAGGCTGAGGAGACCGGTCAACGTGCCCTTAGACATCTTCTCGGAGGAGATCCGGTTTTATGAACTGGGGGAAGAAGCGATGGAGATGTTCCGGGAGGATGAAGGCTACATCAAAGAAGAGGAGAGACCGTTGCCCGAGAACGAGTTTCAGAGACAAGTGTGGTTGCTCTTCGAGTACCCTGAAAGCTCGGGCCCTGCCAGGATTATAGCTATCGTCTCCGTCATGGTGATTTTAATCTCCATCGTGAGCTTCTGCCTGGAGACGTTGCCCATCTTTCGGGATGAGAATGAAGACATGCATGGCAGCGGGCTGAGCCACCAGCCCTACTCCAACAGCAGCATGGGCTACCAGCAGTCCACCTCTTTCACAGACCCCTTCTTCATCGTGGAGACCCTTTGCATCATTTGGTTCTCCTTCGAGTTCCTGGTGAGGTTTTTCGCCTGCCCCAGCAAGGCTGGGTTTTTCACCAATATCATGAACATTATCGACATTGTCGCCATCATCCCCTACTTCATCACCTTGGGGACGGAGTTGGCCGAGAAGCCGGAGGATGGCCAGCAAGGCCAGCAAGCCATGTCCTTAGCCATCCTCCGAGTGATCCGCTTGGTGCGGGTATTCCGCATCTTCAAGCTCTCGCGGCACTCCAAGGGGCTGCAGATCCTGGGGCAGACCCTCAAGGCCAGTATGCGGGAGCTGGGCCTGCTCATCTTCTTCCTCTTCATCGGCGTCATCCTCTTCTCCAGCGCCGTCTACTTTGCTGAGGCCGATGAGAGCGAGTCCCAGTTCCCCAGCATCCCCGATGCCTTCTGGTGGGCCGTGGTCTCCATGACCACTGTGGGCTACGGAGACATGGTCCCCACGACCATCGGGGGCAAAATAGTGGGATCCTTGTGTGCCATTGCTGGTGTCTTAACGATTGCCTTACCTGTGCCCGTCATCGTGTCCAACTTCAACTACTTCTACCACCGGGAGACAGAGGGAGAGGAGCAGGCTCAATATCTGCAAGTAACCAGCTGCCCAAAGATCCCTTCTTCCCCTGACCTGAAGAAAAGCAGAAGTGCCTCAACCATCAGCAAGTCCGACTACATGGAGATCCAGGAAGGGGTCAACAACAGCAATGAGGATTTCAGGGAGGAGAACCTGAAGACGGCCAACTGCACTCTCGCCAACACAAACTATGTGAACATCACCAAGATGCTAACCGATGTCTAGGTCGCTGGACCCTCGCCCCGTGCCGAGAGCCCAAGTGGACCGACCGCCCATAGCGAGTGCTGCTCCGCGCTGTGGTCGCCACTGTCTTTTCTACGGTGTATTTTTGGTTCTGCATGGGAAGCGATAGCCGTGTAAGTGACTCTTCACCTTTTGATTTCCACGCTGTCACGCACCCGCTTGCTCCGCTCCCCGCGCCAGCCCTGGGGTGGGTTGCAGCGACCCAGGGGCGGTCGGGGCGTTCTGGGACGCCGCGGTGCAGCCGGGGGACCCGCCAGCTCGGCTCGGGTGAGCGCCTGGGCCGGCGTTTCGTAATGGGAAATGCTGCATGCTGCAATAGTGCCCTCCACTGCAGCATGCCAGCGGGAGGCCCGGGGGAGGGCTGAGCCCGACGGCAGAGCATCATTTATTAAGTCTGCACATTCCTGAGGCTAGCGGAGCGAATAAACCCAGCTCTTGCCTTCGCTTCCTTTCCTTAGACACTTCCATCCCCGCTATTTCCAGGATCACCAAAGACATCTCCACTGGCACATTGAAAATGAGTTGGAAAAGAGAAAAAAACCCATCTTTTTATTTTCTATATCTCTATATAAACCTGGAGCAACTATGCTGTGGCCTATACTATATTTATACTGCAGTGAGATTTAACCAGTAATACAGTGCAGCTGCATGGGTAGTTGTTGCATGACTCTGAGTATTTAACAAACACACGAAAATATCTATTTTCTTAGTAGACTCGATGGTTATTCGTGTCTCTAGTGTTTCTAAGCTTCTCCAGCGACTCGAGGGAGATTGGCAGGAGTCACAAAAGTCTCTATTTGGAAAAAAAGCCACCAAACGACCCCAGGCTGGGGCTGACTGCAGTGGCAGAGGCGGCTGGCACAGGGACTTGAGGACAGTGGAAGTCCCCATTGGGGACAAGGGGCCAGATGTGAATTGGGGTGAATTTGGGGGCAGAAAGCCTGGCTAGGGGTGGTGGCAGGGAGGGAGGCGCTGCCGACGCATCAGTTCAGGGATTTGCAGGTGTTTTCCTGTTTAATTGCCGCATGTGTGGTGATATTGCCGATTCAGGACTCAAGGCAGGGTAGTTTGGGCTGGCAAACTCCCAAGCGAGCCTGACCGGTGCCCCAGGAGAGGGTCTGGGTGGTTTTGGGCTCGTCTCCCTGTTAAGAGGCTGCTCACGATGCAAGAAAGCGGCTCTGGGATGACGAGCGGATCGGGGCTTGCTCCTGTGCTCCGTCCTGGAGCAGCCTCATCCTGTCCCAAGGGTTTGGGATGCAAATACCTTGGGGTTGTCCCTATTCCTCGCTGTGTCCCATCGCGGAGAGCCCGGAGCAGATCCCATTTGCTTCCCTTATGCCACTCTGTCTCTCCTCGCATTTTTCCGCCCTGGGGAACAATCCCTTGAAGCAGAGGGATGCAAACTCCTTGGAGGGTCCCAGCCGGGAAGGCATCTCCGGTGAATGATGCCATTTAGCAGCCTGTGGAAACCCTCTGCTTTGGCTGAATTTGGGGCCAGCTGGTCCCATTCCATGCTAGCGGAGCGAGGGCACCGGGAGCGTCCCATCGCGGAGCAGCCGAGTGGGGTGAACCCGACCCTGCTGGCTCTCGAAGAGGAAAACTACTAATAATAACACAACGGTGCTAGCGTATTCAACAGCAATTTGGTTCCAAATGCTGCTTTGGGCCTGATTCATGGCTCGTGCTGATGCGGCTCGGCTCATCCGAGCGGAAGCGCTCCCGGATCCATAACGATGGATTGAGTCAGGGCTGGCTATAATTATGAACCCGGTGGCCACGGTTCGTGCACCGGAGCCCCGGCGTGTGCCCGGTGCTGGGTGCCCTCAGTCCCCGTGCAGTCCCTGGGGATGCAGCAGTGCTCAGCACCCTGCAGGACCCCCATCGTCCCCAGCTGCGTTTCGTTGCGTTAGGAAACCTCTTCTCCCTCTTCACCGCTGCAGCTCTGAAAGGGGGTATCCCCGAAGCCCAAATCACTCGTAATACCTTAAAAAAGTACTATAGAAAAAAATATATATAAAAAGAAAGGAAATCAAAAGAGCAATGCAATTGCAAGCAATAAATCTGTCCTGGAGAACGGTCCCAGGATGGAGCAAAGATTTTGGGTTGGGAAGGGCAAGGCGGCCATTCTGCAGGACAGGGGATGACCCTGTGTTGCATTCCAGGTTTTCCAGCAGGATGGAGGCTCCCATGGTGGCCCCAAGGACTTGCCAAGGTCAGGCAAGGGGACAGTGTGGTCGCGCAGATCGGCTCAGATGGAGCCAACCCACGTGCCGAGCCGGGACCAGTGACCCCAGCTGAAGAGCTGGGCCTGACGGGAGGGTCATGGGGGGCCAAGGCCACAACGGAGCTGTCAGGCCGCAAAAAGCGGAAGGGTCCGGCGCTCTCTCCCGCACGGAGGAACGATTCCCCTATAGCTTTTAATGGGATTTGTGCCTGCAGGTCGGAGCTCGAGTGCTATTTCTAGCTTTGCTTCTGACTCACTGATGTGATCTTGAACCAGTTTTCGGGAGGAGACTGTGATTTTTTTTGTTCTTTCCTCCTTCTGTTTTTTCTTTCCCTTGAGGAATTTGGTCTGAGAGGCTCTGGGCCTCCTTTGGTGGCCATACCCAGTGCCTCAAGCGGCCCTCAGCTTTGCAGGTGAAAAGACAAGATGCAAAGTGGCTCCGACTGGCCAAAATAAGGGATGGCTGGTGGAGACACCATTGGCGTTGGGTTCATCAGGTCTAGGGCCACCTAACCTAGGTATTGGGATTCTTTTTTCTCCTACCTTGGAGATACCCACCTATCTCCATGAATGGTATGGAAAAAATACCTTTCCGGTCCTCCCAGGCACCATGGGACCCATATTTTAAGAGTTTTATCCTTTGCTCCATGGTTTTGGAGAGCTGTGGTTGCAGCACGGGTCCTTTGCTAGCACCCAGCCACATAGCCAAGTGTGCAGGCAACCCATCAGCCCATGATTATCTTCTAAAATAGCTACTAAGGGTGCTCCAGCGAGGCCCAAGCACTGGCTGGACACTCTCAAGTGATCAGGAAAGAAATCATTGGGATGTGGGGTTGTGTTTTAGTGGGAAATTTGGTCTCTGCAACTTGGGTTTTGTGCCCAAGTCCATTGCACTTGAAGGCTGTATGCTCCCGAGACAAGGATCCTGAGACTGGTGCTATGCGCATGTAGCATGTGGGTGGATAAATATGGGCATATTTGTGCATAAATACACAGAAGGAGAGAAAAGACAGAGGAGGAGGAGGTATTTTTGGGAAGGGCCTCACTTAGTGATCAGATAATTCCTGGGTCGGCCGTGAGTCTTTGCTTCCCAATCCTGAGCAGTTGGGTTTTTCACCCCAAAAAAAGGACTTTTGGTCCTTCCTGCAGTGTTCGCCCCTCTCCAGGCCCAGTGAACCAGCCTGGCTGCTACCCACCTCCCTGGGCACAAGCTGCTGTGACATCTGCGGTGACAAATTCCTCCACTGCATTTCTCCCGTGGGCAATATTTGAGCTTCGAGCATTGCGCACCAATGGTCTCGTGCCAAGGTCCGCGCGGGATCCACAAGCTCTTCTGGATTTGTGTGGCTGCTCTGGGTTCGGGGTTAGGGACTTTCTTTTTGCTTTATTTCAATGGGTTTTTTAGTTATTTTCCGTTGCCTATGAGACTGTAATTACCCGTTTGCCCTCGCTCCCTTGTTGCTTGAGCCCACGTTGCCGTCCTCCAATGTCACGCGCTAATCACGGCCGGGCGCTCAAGGGGTACCGGCGGGCTCCAACCTCCTCCGAGCACATCGATGGGAAGAGGAAACCCAAGGATGCCTCCTGATAGCGATGCTGGAGCTGAACCTTTCGTTTCCATGGTTACGGGAGAAATGGGACCAGCGATGGAGAGAGGCCTCGGCACCGTTCGCGGAGGACTCATGGGAATTTAACGTCATTTAACCATGCGTTTGCTAGGCACAAGTTTAGACACCAGCTGTATCCGAATTGCACAGTGTGTATAGACGTTGCTGCTCTTATTGGCAACTCGCGGGGGTCCCCAGGGCTCGCGCGGGCCGGGAGCCCCCCAAGTCAATAAGGCCGAACATTGTATATAGGTATACATAGGTCTGTGTACATACATATTGCAAACAAGCATTTGCTGTCTGGTTTCTCATGAGTGTATATAATTTATTCTTCATAGAGTACCACAATTTTTGTAAATATCCGCACTAATTAAGAGAAAATAAATATGTATATTATTGAGGAGCTGTTCTGTTATCCCTTCTGTGGTGGGTGGGGAAGGGAAAGACAGGGATGCGTTTTTGAAATGTTCTGTGAGAAAAGAGCAGAAGAGATTAAAGGTTGGAAAAATCCCCACGTGCTCCTGTCACCCACTGCCCACCAGGAGCCAGGGATGCTGGATGGAAAAGCAGCCCTCGGGAGCATCGCAGGCACAGGGCACTGAGATGGGGTTTTTTAGGAGCCGGTGATGGCTCTTGGAGGAGGGAACCCAGGCAGGCAGGGACCTTGATCTTCCATGGGGTGCGAATCCCACTCGAGCATCTTGAGCGACGTCTCCCAGTAGGATGCTGAGGCTGAGAACAGTTTTCCATGTGGGTTGTGGGATGTGGGGGTGGATTCCCACAGGCCAAGGCTCCGTCTCCTCTTGCAAGGAGACAGTTGCCTTGCTCCATCCCTGGAGAGCAAATGTGGTTGTGTTTTCCCAGCTGTACTGCCTTCTCCTCTCCCCACAACTGCCACAAGGGACAGAAGAGGGGGCGGGCGGCACTTGCATTTTGGCTTTTTAGCTGATCTCCTGTAAAGGGAGACCAAGATGAGGACTCAAATGCAACCGTTTCATCTTAGATATGCCAGCGACGGGCTCTCCAGTGCCCTGGAAGCGTTGTTGAGCTCGCTGCTGGTTTGCAGAGCTCATATCCAGGTTCACTGAATCCTCAGGCTGGGTTCAAGATGCCAATTCATGCCCGGGTTGCCACAGTGTCTCTTGACATCACACCATGACTTCCCTGTGGCCAGGCCCTCAACGATTGCCAAAAAATTGCTTTCCAACTATTTTTGCCTAATGCAGCCAGCGGAGCAGCATGGAGCCAAACTGCAGCCTGTTCCTTCTGGCCCTCACAGAGCCCTGAGTGAGTCACTGAGATCTCCCAACTGGAGATGGGTTGAAGCCACTTGATGGTGGGAGCTGCTGGAGTTGAGATGACATCTCCAGACTGAAATGTAAAGGCGCCAGTTTGGCTGTATAGTTTAGTTGGGTTTGGGATTAGCTTTTCTCCTCCTATCTTGTCCCATTGGGTTAGTCCCATTGGAGCTGGACAGAGTTTGCAATGACTCGAGAGAGAAGGCTGGACCTGAGCTTTGGGGATATGGGGATTTGCTTTTGCTCCTGCTCCACTGAAGTGGGATTGTGTCACTGTTTTAAGTGGATCCTGTCCCTCAGCAGAGCCCTCCTTGGCTGATCTTCATCCACCCTAGACCCCCAGAGGATTCAGCAGCAAGGGAAGGAGCCCAGGTTAACTCAACCCTATGCTCTAACTGCTCTGCAGCTGTTGTGACCCTCAACAAGTCAGGGTGAAAGCTCTCTGAGATGATGCATTGCATTGGAGGAGGCTGCGACCCTGGCCAGGACTTCTGCAGTCAGCTCTATGTTGACTGTGTAGGGCAGACGCATGGCAAAGGAGGACCATCCCAGGGCTGTGCTGCTGCAGAACAGCACCAGGGTCTCTGGGGCTCTTGGGCTTCTGACGCATGTCAGAAACACTGTGACACCAGGCTGCGAGTCATCCTGGTCTTCCTGCAGGCCGTGCCACCAGGTTGGCTTTGAACGGAAGGGCACAGTGATGCCAAGCCACAACCATGGCCAGCTAACATGCATCCCTACACCATTTCTGCTTTCACAGGATGTTTTCCTACCTCTGAAGAACATTGGCAGTGCTGTGGGGATACCATCACCTCCAGGCAACTGCCCTGCCCAAGAGCAAGAACCCAAGGGTACAACTCAGAAGGTAACACGGAGCATTTGTGCTGGCATGTGTGCACCAGTGGTACCAGCAGTGCGTGCAAGCTGTACCAGATGCTTCTCGAGCATGATTCATCCAACCCATCTTACATCATGGGCAGGAACAACGCAGTTTCTCCACTCATTAGAGGGGGTGTTGAGAGGGATGAGTTCAGACTTTGGGATCCTGCTTGGAGATGTCTCCAGTTGGCAGGAGCCTCCATCCTGCAGCTTCAGGTCCTCAAGAGGAGGAAGATCTTCACCCAACCTGGAGCTGAGCAGTTGACCTCCGTATCAAGGGACACCGGGGATGCCAATATTTCCACGCCTTTCAAGAGAGAGCAAACGGGCCCATCTGCTTGGGTTCAGCTGGGATTTCTGCTAGCAATCTACTATGAGACCTCAGGCAAGTCCTGTCCTGCTCCGTGCCTCAGTTTACCTATCCATAACACAGCTCTAAGTTTAGTCTGGCAAAGCAGCAAACTCCAAACCTTAGATCAATGCTGTGGCAGAGAAAAGGCATGAGCAGGCGGCCGAACCCATGGGGAGATGCTGCGAGCAAGAAGGGGAGGATTCCTTTGGGCTCCGCGACCCGTGGCGGCGGCTCCGAGCCTCTGATCCCAGTCGCGGAGCGGCTGATCCCCGCTGCGCGCAGGCTGCGTGTGCGGAATGACCTACTTTCCTGCACTTTCCTTGCCGGCTGTTGCCTCATGAAGCCCTCCCGGATCTGCTTGGTCTCATAAATTATGGAGTTAAGCACGTCCGGAGGAGGCATGCTGATGCCGGGCTTGCAAAAAGCTCTCCCCAACGGCGTCCGAGCAGGGCTCGAGTCCTTGAAATCCTGCCTGTGCGTGGCAAGAAGGAAAGGATGGGGCTGCCAAGAAAGCACTACCTCTGCTGCGGGTCCTGGAAAGCTCCGGATGCTGAAACCCCATTACAGCCCATTGCCGGCCCCCCAGGGAGCAACGGGGAATTTTTAGCTCTCCTGGCTGCCTATTAGCAAGTGGGTGGCCGGATGCCGAGATCCAGCCTGCGGAAAGGCCATTAAGTGAAACACAAAGAGCTTGAGGGCCAAGGATGCGGAGGAGAAGGATGGATACCCATCAGCGAGTGCCCTGGGAGCCTCCTTCCACGGCAAGGATCCCTCAGCAGCTGCCGCAGGCAAAACAAAATCCAACAGGGTGAAAGTGACCCACGTTTTCAGTGTGGCATCAAAAATGTAGAGCCACCCGGGTATTTAGCCCCTTTGCTCCAGGGATGACACTGATCCAGCTGCCCTTCTCAGCTCAGCTCTGGAATTTGGGTGCCCTAGTGAATCTGGAGTGGTTTATTCTTAAATGCTGGCATGGGAGAAGCGGAGTCTGGGATTGCAGGGGGATTTAGCGAAGCCTCAGGGGCAAGTTTGTCCCCATCCTGCCCATCACAGCAGTGACACCGAGTGCCAGGCGATGGGGGCAGAGATCCAAGCACATCCCACGCCACGCTCCACCGAGAGCAGACAACCCATTTGGAGGCTGCTGCTTTGCAAGATGATTTACAGCGACGTGGGGACCCAGAGCGGCCACACGTCATCGCGTCGGGGTTAGCAGAGCAGCGCCGGGCGGCTCCAGGCATTTGATTTCACTGCTGCCAAGTATCACCTCCCTGGAAGATGGGATGCTCCAAGGTCACGCTGCTCCCTGACTCCGCACGGAGCGCAGCCAGGCGCGCTTCACCCGTGGCTTTCCGCCAGCTGCCGCCGGAGCCGGCAGCATCCTCCCAGCCCGGGAGGCTCCGGCATCGCCTCCGTGCACCTGGGTCCCCGGGCAGGATCGGCCCCCAAGGACATGGTTTCTCCTGGAGGAGGTCGGGGTGGGCAGGGGATGCAGAACAAAATAGGCTCTGCCGGGCACCTGCTCCCTTCCTTGCAAATAAAAATGCCAACAGCGCACGGCATGAAAGCGGAGCCTTCCCGATGCGGCTCAGCTCGTCTTCCCTGTCCTTTTATCCTTGGTTAATTAAAGGCAAATCTCAGCAGAAGGAGTGCGACTCTTCAGACTGGAGCATTAATACCTCGGAAGCGGCCCTGAGCACTCGGAGGCAGCTTTGGAAATCCCGAGCAGAAAGAGGGTTTCTGTCTTGTGGCTCACCCACTTTGGCTCCCAGGATAGCAAACCCGGAGGCGATGGTGGATCCGGCTCCGTGCTCTGACTTTACAAAGGGATCAGCCCAATGGAGCTGCTTGGTTCCCAAGTCATCCCCATGGAGAAGCTAGGAGCTGGACCCGGGCCAAGCGGGTGTCTATAACATCCCAAACATCCCTCCCATCCGGCCTGGGACAAACACTATGGAAAACCCAATGGATGAGCTGGCAGCCTGGCATCCAGAGGGGTCTGCTCCAGGCGTGTCAGCCATGGATGGGAAGCAAACGCACCCGTTAAATGAGCCCCAGTGGCTGGTCCCCAACCTACATGACGAGCAAGAACAGTGCCAGGATTAGCACTTGCATGCCATAAATAACATAAATTGTGGAAAACATGTTTTTGCATATTAAATATACACCACCAGGCTGCTGATGGGGCAGGAACACATGGTCCCCTGGTGAGCCGGGCAGAGACCACCCTTGCTGTTTCTTCTGCAAAGACCTTGCGCTGTCCTCACCCAAGCAAGGAGGGACAAGGAGGTTGTCACTGTGTTGGGGAGCAAAGAGCACCAGAAAGCCACAAGAGGCCTGGCTTAAAAGATCCCATTTCTTGGCATTTGTGGGGAAAAGCGACAGGCAAGGAGGCTCAGGCAGGCTGATGCCTGCTGGCTCCTCTTGTGCATCTTTGTGTGACCTCTCTAGGCATCTCCCATCCGTCTGAGCTCATTTCCCTGGTCCCTTCCAGCAAGGATCTGGGGGCTTTTCAGTCCCTCCTGGCACGTGGAGTCGCATGAGCCACATGGAGGATGTCCTCTGCCTCACCGAGGAGCTGCACAACAGCAGGTCCAACTGGAGGTGCCTCCAGCCGGGAGCCAGATCCTACCTTCACCGACCAGCCCCATGGGGATCCAGCTTCCCCTGCGTGTCTTCTCTCCCCATATCAGCCACAAATATCTCTGTAATTACCCCACTTTTCTGCCCGATGAGGATCATGGACCCCATCCCAGTACTACTCTGGCTTCACCAAGGGTGAGATCTTGGATTCAAGGAGGGTGATGGAAGGAGCTTGGGCTTCCAAACTTATTGGAGTGCGGGAGGCTGTGCTGGGAGACCCCAGCCTTGGTTTAGGCTGCAGATATTTAGTATTTGAGTCACGCAGACTCCTAAATAGGAGGCACAGGATGTTATTTCTAGGGAAATTCCATTTCCTCGCTCTCTTAATGGTGGGCAAAGGCTCAGTCCCAAGCAAGGCAGACATGTCCTCTCCACCTGTCCTGCCCACAAGAGGATTTCTATGGCATTGACAGGGACACGGGACCAACCTGGTGTCCCTGTGTGACAAGCATCCTTCTCAGCACAACCTAGTGATGTTTCCACTCTTCTTTAGCAACTTCCTTCCAAAGAGCATTGGAAGGGATGGCGAGATCGGGAGGGCTGAGAAGCCTCACGTGGTCCTTGTCCCCATCGATTGGGCGCTCCCGCTACGACCTTGCTCCGAAGCTTCTTGCCTTCGCTGTCCTCAGCGGTTCAGCTCATGCTCACGACCGCCCTAATTATCAATAATGGATGAAGAGATCGATTAGTCACTTCCCTCCGACTCCTGGCTCCCCACCGTTGGCTGGTTTAGATGGAAACCTCTCCAAATTCCAGACGGTGCGAGAGTGAACCCCCCTCTCTCGGGATGAGCCACGGTGCTTATGCAGCGGGAAAATAAATTTCTCCTTCGCCTTTCCAGCCCTCCTGGTTTCCAGCCTCCCCTCCCGCCCCCTCCAGATGGGGTAAAGTTTGGGATGATGAACCCCCCAGCACTCCTTTTGCCCATCAGGCCTGGATCTGGGGGCTGGAGGCCAGTCCAACGAGTGGTCGTGGACCCCAGGAGCCTGGTGACACCCAGTGTGGCAGAGGGGACGTGAGTGACCCCAGAGGCTGTGTCACCGAGCAGGTCCAGGCTGGAACAGACAAAGCAGGAATAGGACCATGTACCCCCACCCACGGCAGCCGCCCGCCTCCTATCCCGCTTCCCCAGCTCCGGCTGCCGGGGCGGCTGCTGCGTCTGGATGGGGTAGGTCCCCCCTACCAGACCCCAGAGATGGGCCCTGGCCTGGAATAAGGATTGAGGGCAATTAAACCTCCTCCTCTTCCTGCTCTTCTTCCTCTTCCTCCTTCTCTCCTCCTCTTCCTCCTTGGAACCGCGCAACCATCACCCTCTCCCTAAATTCCTGTTTACCAGGTCAGGGGGGTAATTTCAGCAGGGTTTGGAGGGACAGAGAAGCAAGGAGCAGAGCCCAGGCCCTGCCTTCCTCCTGGCCCCCTTCCCCTGCCCTCGCTCCTTGGGTTTTTCCGCTCTCTTCTCTCCTTTTGGCTGCTCCCACTTCCCGGTGGCTCTTCCCACCAGGAAAGAGCCCAAAGGAAATCCGGAGGGCGACACTGAGGGCTGGCCCTTCCTCTTAATTAAGGGCTATCCCTGCCTCGGGAAAAAACCTCTAATTATTCCCTTGCTCCCAGAGGAGAATTAGTCATTGTTGGCCCCAAAAGGCGATTGCTTGTTTCTTAATTATTATTTTTTATTAGATTTTTTTTCTTTCTCATTCAGAAGCAAGAGGTCGACTTGCATTTCCCTGTCCGCCCACCACCAGGAGGAATTCCTAGTGGGAAGTGCTTTTAATTCCTTTCTCCATGTCTTTCTCAATAAGTCACGGGCTCTGAGCACACCAGGATGCACCTCACAACTGCTATTAGGGATTAATAAAATAAAACCAGGGAAAAATAAGATAAGGAAATACAATATAAAGAAATATAATATGAGGAAATCATTATTTGTCCTTAAACCCAGCTAAAGCAGGCAGCTCCATCCTGCATGGAAGCAGCAGCACATTCTACAGAGCTGGAAATTGCTGCTGACCCTCAATCTCCAAGCCAGAGCCGGGAGAGCACAGGGATGGGGATGGGAACTCCAGGTCTATCCCATGTCCCATGAGCTGCCACTTTGTCCAGCCTGATTTGGGGACATGGAGCAGCCGGGACCACTTTCAGGTGGGTGGGTGCAGGCCAGAGCCCTCAAAATTCCCTGAAAAATCGCAATGCTGGAGCCTGGAGCAGCGCACGGCTCTATGTGTGTGCAGCACCGTCCTCTCCTGGCTGCAGCTGAGGTGTCGCTGCGCGGGGCCCAGGCGTCTGGGCTGCAGCTGCCGGCGAAGCCGAGAGCAGCCCCTGGGCAGCAGCACCGGGACCCCCGCACGGTCCTTCCCACGGCGCGGTGCAGCCGGGGGCTCGCAGGGCGCAGGGAAGCACTTGCAGGCTTAATATATAGAGATATTTAATGTGTTTTATTTGTCTTTAGTCATTTCATTCCCATGGGTTTGGGCTGTCGGGGCTCAGAGGGCCCCGGGGGACTCAGAGGGCAGCAGCCGGGGACTAGGGGCACTCGGGCAGGTTGTCCCCCAGTCTGGTGGGATCTACGGGAACGTCGTGGACAGTCTGGAAACGAGGCATCCTGGCCTCAGCTGCTATATTTCCATCCTCCAGGCAGGGGCACTGTTGGATTTAATTCTTGGAATAGGCAATTTTGAGCTTGGCATAGTCATGGTCCCCTAAATGTCCCCAGAGGGGGCCCAAATGCCCCAGCAAGGTGAATTTAAGACTATTTGTGAATCCCTTTTACTTTCCTGGTTGTTTTTCAGAGCCTCCCTTGGCCACCAAGACCCCAGTGACCACAGAGGGGATGGAGGCTGCTCTGGAGACACCGTCTCAAGATTCTGCAGGGACCCACCATGAACTGAGCCTCCTCATCCTCTTTGCTGATTTTGATTTTGTTTTAGGTATATTTTATATATATATATATATATATATATATATATATATATATATATATATATATATATATAAATTTCAGCTGTCCCTACTGCAGGCTGGACAAGCAACAGCCTCGGAGCGGGTGAAAGGCAACCCGGGGGTGGCTACATCAGTGTCACCGTCCGCCCGGGATGCGGAGCAGAAGCCGCGGCCGAGGTGCCCTGGGGTCCAGAGGGGAGGTTAAGGTTTCGTGTCACCGATACGGAGCGACTTGGTTTCGGTGGCAGCTCCGCAAGGGTCACATCCCCGCAAGAGGAGCCGAGGGCCGCGGTGCCACATGGGGCATCGCGGCCAGGTCAGTGTGGGGACTGGGGCGCTGGGTGACATTATTTCTATCTCCCCCAGGGGATGGAGAGGAGGGGACGGGGCTCAGGTTGCCACATGGAGGGACAGCAGAGCTGGGCCCCGGGAAATCAGAGCAGGGAGGGAAAGCGATCGGGAAAGATTAGAGAGGGGAAATGCAAGGGACACAAGGTCCTGGGGGACACTAGGGCTGTCACCCTGCCCTAAACTCCTTACCTGTTCTGTACAAGTTAGGGATGGGAATTTATGCAGAGGAGAAGCAGGAAACTTTGCAAGAGGGAGATATGCCTGGCAAATCCAGCTCCGGGGATGGCAGCGAGGTGGGGAAACTGCTGCCCCTGTGGGAATAGGAGCCCCGGCAGCTCCGGCGGGGGAAGCAGCGGAGCCCGCTCCGCTCTGTCCCTCGCCCGGCCGGGCAGCGCTCGCGCTCACTCCGATGCAGCTCACGCGTGTGATGAAGTTATTGGGCATCAGGCCACACGCTCAGGCAGAGACCGAGAGCATCGCGCCTTCTCCCCCCACCTCCCTGCACGGGCTTGGATGCAAAATCCAGCCCCTCTGACATGACAAAGCGCGGGAGCTTCCAGGCTCCAGGAGGCAGCATGGAGCATCCGTGGCATCATGGAGCGGGAGCAGCCTGGGGCTGCACTGCCTGGGGACACCCTCATGGTCCCAATGGGCATCTGGCTGCCCAAATCCTGGGAAGCTTCAACTCTGAACCAAAATGAGGGGAGCCAGCAGTGAGCCTGGTGTGGAATTCAGCAAGGTATCCCATAGGGATTCCCTAGGGAAAACCTCCCTTATGCTTGTCCTGCTCTTCCCACCTGCTTTGGGAGATGCTCTCGGGCACCATGAGCCCCTATGTGGGAGCAGGGGCAGGAGCTGGGACCCTATACCTGGAATTGTCCCTTCCTGCCTGTGCCACAGCCTCATCCAGCTTGAAAAGTTGCCCAGAATGGGCAAATCCCCTCAAGGTCCCCCCTAAAAAACTCTAAAATCGAGTAGCAGAAAGACCAGAGCAGGACAGAAAGTGGGGGGAAAAGAGGTGGCGGCAGGAAAGGAGGCAGAAACACGACTCAGCGGTGCGAGCGCATCATTAATTCATTTGCCCATTAGCTATTAATGAGGTGCCTTTTGTCCCGCGCCCGCCGCTGTGACAACTTCAGCCCTTTCTGGTGGCGGCTCCGTGGCCGCCCGTCCCCGCGCTGACACGACGCTCGCTGTGTCGCCTCCGCGGCGCCGCCTCCAGCGCGGAGATCCCCCCCCTTGCCGCAGGGCACCCGTAACCTCTGGGAGATGCCCACGAGGTGGGACCGTGTCTTAGGGCTGCTGGATGGGGCTTGAAGGAGCTGGGAGACCTTTGGGGCTTCCTTGGGTGATAGGGTGACGCAAAGTAGCTGAGATGATGGTTTCACGTAAACTATGGAGCTCTCCTTCCAGCTCCTGCTGGGGATGGTCACAGAGGGACTGAGCATGATGCCTCATGTTGGCCATCTGAAGGTAGTAAGAAGAGGTGGGGAAGACCTGCTCAGCTTGGGCATCACACTCAGGCCTGGGTCTTCCTGCCACCTTCTCGCCCAGATGAAGTGAGACGATGGGCTTGCCCCATCCCACGTGATCCTGGAGGAAGGAACTCGAACCTGATCCCCATATCACAGACTCAGAAGGTTCCATCCAAGGCCGTCCTGTGACTTTGGCTTTTCCACGCTGGTGTCTGTTGCCACCATCCAGCTCATGGAGGAGGCAGCGAGTGGGATGGGACCACAGCCCACACCCAAGCAGGTAAGAGCTGCTCAACTCTTCGGTGTCCTTGAGTCTTACAAGACCTGTCCACTTCTAGACGTTGCTGCTAGGTGGGAATCCCATAACCACATGCTATCATGAAGCCCATGGAGCACTGAGGGAGACAAATCTACTCCCAAGGGATGAAGCTGCCGCTTTAGGGTATCCACTCAGGAGCCACGTGTTGGGGATGGATCTCTCCTGGGGCTGCTTTTGGAGGAATTTGGGGTTATTTTCTGCATGTGTGGCCACCAAATTGGTTAAAGCAGCCCTGCTCGCGGCACGTCTTCCTCGTGTTCCCTTTAAAGCCAAGGACGGCGAGATAAGATAGGGTTTCGCGGGGGTGTAGGATTTCCGAATCTGAGTCTTATCGGAGACAAACCCTTTCTTAATCCGTACCCGCGTGGCAGAGCCGAGCGGACACCGGCCACCGCCGCGTCCACCCACGCCGGCATCTCCTATCGCTTGAGGAGGAGCCGTAATTTAGGCTGATCGCTCCGCGCCACAGGTGAGTGATGGGGATTACTCTAATATCCCAGGCTTATAAAAGCCTGAAAGATTTTAATGACACCACGGGAGTGCAGCTGAGCCAAGAAAACAGGGAAAGGTCCTGCTTTAACCCCTTCATCATCTATAGGACATGGAAGAACCACCTGGCTGAGGCTCTTCCCGTTTGCATCCAGAAATGATGCTCGGATCATGTCTTTATACTAAGGAAATGATGGGATGTTTGGGGGTGATCCCAGGGGAACTGGGCCAAATCCATCCTATTTCCAGGGGACTTGATGCACTTTGCGCTAAGGAGATGCTCCTTGCTCAGCATTGGGTTCGTAGGCGCTGCCCGGCTCATGCGTGTGACGAGTTGCATGGTCTCAGCGTGCCCGTCACCCGCAGCGATGCCTGGGGCACCTTGCGGTAGGCAGGAGCCGCCTGGCAGATGCTGATCCAGCCTTTCCTTGGCAGGGAAAGGTTCCTTCCGCGCCGGGCACAGTTACGGTTATGGTTATCATCCTATTTCAGCTGGAAAAGCCCTGGCTCGGGTAACCTCCGGCAGCATCCTGGACACGTTTGGATTTTTTTTGTCCCTCCCTGACAAAGGGCGCATGGACCGGGAGGGGATTCCCTGGGACATTTTGTTTGCACCGTTGTTGTCGATATGATTGCCAAAACCTGGCATTTTTCCCTCATTGCGGAGAATCTTAAAGCGCAGTTTCTAGTTGCTCACTTTGAAAAATGTTGCTTGGAACTATTTTTAATGCAGGTTTCTGTATGGGCAAAACCTCAGTGGAATATAGCCTGCTTTCTCTAGGGGAATAATTGGGAATAATAGGAATAATAACAATAATAGTATTGATGATTTGCAGATCGAGTGCACTTGCTGGGGGTCTGAGCCTTTCCCTGCATGCATTTAACAGCCTGAAATTATTGGAGACCTGTGGCTTTTGTAAGCAATCTCTGCTGTGAGATGAATCTTTCCGAGAGCAATTCCCAAGGTGGTCCTTAGGCACAGGGTTGAGGTTGATTCCCTAATTTACCCATTCAGACCTGCTCCCGTTGCATGTGCAGAAACCAGGATTTGGAGGCAGTGGGGGGAAAGCACAGCCCAGAGCATCCTTTGGGATGTGGAAAGGCCCCCTGACCCACAAAATGTGCAAATGGGACCGAAAACACATCCTGGGCTGCAGCTTCCCGACGCTCCAGCGGGTGGGAAATTGCCCCTCCACCTGCAGACCTCCAGGAAAGGCAGATTTTCCCATGTCTGAAGGCAAAGTGGGACTTTTCCATCCCGGGCACACAAGCAGCATTGGGCAGGCGGCCGCGGGGTCCCCGCCGGGGGCTCCTGCTTTTCCATCGCCGTCGGAGCAGCCGGCACATTAATCCTCTGAGCCTGTTTGCAGCAGCCAGGCTGCACTGGGCAGATTTCGAGCGGCTCTGCTTGGGGCATCCCCTCGTCCTCCTCATCCGGAGCCCGTTCCCAGGCTCGGGGAGGAGAATGAGGGCACGGAGTCCCACTGGGCTCACGTGGGTACCGGCATCGCCTTTCCGCCGGAGCAGAGCCACCGTCCTCCCTGCGCCGCTCCGGCACCGGGCGAGCCCAGGGCCCTGGCGAGCGGAGCCCAAGGGCACGGGGTACCCAGGGCTCCGGGGTCCCGCGCGCCGCGACGATGGAAGCGGGGGGACCCCGCTCGCCGCAGCGGGATGAGGAGCACGCGCCGGCCGGGTTCGTTGCAGCATCCTTGGGGTCATTTTTTTGCTTGGGAGAGGGGTGGTGGGGATGAAGGGGATGAGCGCAGCTTGTTCTTGGGAAAACAGCGGGATCGGAGCGGGACGGCCCGTGTTGTGTGTGACTCCCGCTGTGGAGGGTCCTGCCTGTGCCTGTCCCAGCTATAATTCCCGAGCTCGCCGGGACGGAGGGGTCGAGGGCACCGTTAAAACCTGCTAAAGAGCCGCTATGTCCATCAGAGGATGATCCTCAGCCCTGGGGGACGCACGAGTTTGGACCCCGGCGCCCCGACCCCAAACTTAGCCGCTTTGCGCTGCCGCGGCTGCGGAAACCGGGACGATGCAGATCGCGGCACGGCCTCATTTCTGCCTTTGCTCTCCGCGCGCCGGTGACCTCCCGCTCGCTTCCCGCGCTGGTTTTGGCTCTGGCCGCAATCTCCTGGGAGGCTCCTGCCCTTGGAGAGGCGCCAGCACAAGAGCAGCCAGATTTTGGGGGTGGACAAGGTCGCTCCTGGGCACTAGGAGTGGGTTGAGGACACGGACCTGGTTCTGCAGAGGGGACAGAGACAGGGACGGGGATGGGGACGAGGATGCTGCTGCTTCTTCCCTGATCCCAAAGCACTTTTGCAAAGAGCAGGAAAGTTGAATCCACGGATTCAGGCTCACGTCTTGTGAGCCAGCTAATCACGGCGCTTGCAAAGCGTCAGAGCTCACCCGAGCGCACGGAGCCCTTTGTGCCCGACGTGTTTTAGCGCCAGCTTAACCCCCTTTTCCTCCCTTTTTCCCCTTGGATCAGCAGCTCCCAACTACGGTGGGGGGGGTCCCACTCTCGGCCCTGCGTTGGCTCCTCCACAAATCTCGTTTGGCACCGTCTGCCTGCGGCTCCCGGCGCGGTGCCCGCCGAGCCCTCTCCTCTCCATTAAATTACTGCCTGCCCCGGTTAATCCCGAGCTGATTAATTTGGGCTCTGTGTCTGGGCCTCCGTCGGGTTTCATCCGCCTTGCGGTGTGTACAGCATGTATCGGGCTTGCCCTTAAGCTGATTTTATATATATATATTTATATATGCTTAAAAACAGGGGGAGGAAGGGTTGGAAATTGCCAGCTTTCACCAGGTCTTCCCTCTGAGCATCCCCGAGGGCTTTGGCACACGGACTGCCTGGTCCTTTTCCCTGGAGCCCAAATTCCTGTCCATCCATCGCTCTGGCGGACTCGGGATGCGGGGATTGGGGAAAAGGCATCATCCTCTGCCCCCTTGCTTGCAGCAGGAGGGATGCAAGTGCCCCCTCACCCAGCTCTCCCGCTTGCTGCCACACCTGCAGCTTGTCCCCCGTCCCCAGCCCTGGCCAGGCTGCAGGGGCCGTGGGTGTGATGAGTGGGTCAGTGCTCAGAACTGCCCTAGGGTAGTTGGGGACCTGCTGTGAAATGTTTCCAAGCCCTGTGTGGCTGTGGGGAGAATTGCACGGATGCAGGATGGAGGTTTAACCAAAGGCAGGAGGGGAAAAAAAATCCAAAAAACTCCACCAAAAAAAGAAAGGAAAAGGAAAAAGGAAAAAGGAAAAGGAAAAGGAAAAGGAAAAGGAAAAGGAAAAGGAAAAGGAAAAGGAAAAGGAAAAGAAAAAGAAAAAGGAAAAGGAAAAGGAAAAGGAAAAGGAAAAGGAAAAGAAAAAGAAAAAGAAAAAGGAAAAGGAAAAGGAAAAGGAAAAGGAAAAGGAAAAGGAAAAGGAAAAGAAAAAGAAAAAGAAAAAGAAAAAGAAAAAGAAAAAGAAAAAGAAAAAGAAAAAGAAAAAGAAAAAGAAAAAGAAAAAGAAAAAGAAAAAAAAGAGCCTGACTTCCCTACAGGATGGGACGGGTTTGAAGGAGCAATTTAGGTCCTGGCCGTCCCACGCACGGCCCCGGGGCTCCTCCGGGACATGGAGGGGGACTCGGTCCTCTCATTACCAACATGGAAAAGGGACGAAGGACAGAACCGAAGCTGGCGCAAGGGGGGGATTCAGGTGACGGATCCCGCCGGAGCAAAGGAGCGTCAGCGCGGAGAACTGTGCCAGCGCCGCCTCCTCCCCAGGGCAGCGCGAGGAGGATGAGGAGGAGGGGGGTGCTGGGATGAAGGCTGCAGCACGCCCTGATTCCCGCCTGCCCCAAAGCATCTGGATGCCTAAAAGCCAAAACGGGCAATGAGGGGACAAGAATAACCCCCATCAAGTGGTAACATTCGGCAGGGCAGCTCAGCCTTAACTTATTTATCTATTAACGGTGCCCATAAGCCCCACGGCACCGGGGCAGCAGCCAAAGGGCGGCCACGTCCCCGCCGCTCCGGCCGCCCTGGACTATGATGTCCCGCTTGGCGGAGCCACCGGGGCCACCAGCGCCGCGGAGCCACTGGCACAGATGGGCCACCTGGCCAGGAGCCCCTGGCTCCCGCGGCCGTGGGCTGCAGTTAGGTCGGTGTCAGCAGGGGATTCTCCTCATTTCCACCCTGTTAGCACCGTTATTAATTAAAAATCGTATTTTTTTAAGGGTTATAACATGCTGCAAATCTTTTAGGGACCCTGGGTTTTTTTCCCTGGGGTGATGCTGGGGCGGAGGCTTCCAACCTCATTAGGGGCTGCCAAATCCCCCTGCTCTCCAGTACAGTGAAGTCGACAGCAGTGACATTAAATGTCATTAAGTGACAGCGGTTGCTTTATTTTGAGTGGGCAAGACTGGATCCCCACTCCCCCCATACACCCCTATATGTGTTTAACATCACTCCTCCTAGCCACACGCTGGCTCCTGCTTGTCCCTTGTGGGAATGGGGGCAAATGTGGCCCCAATTTAAGGAATTTGCTGGCCAGGAAAAAAATGCACACGGGCTCTCGGAATGACCTTTCCTTCTTTCTGCCTCGCTTGAGGCTTTTTTACCCACCTCTCCCTGGCCAGGGATTTCAGCTAAAGGGTATTAGTTAATCAGATTCTGCCAAGCAGATGTTAGGTGATTTAGGAGAGGGGGACGGAAAAAAAATGAGCCGACTTTGTAGCTCAGACCTCGGAGGTGGGAGCAGCTCGGATTTGTCCCGGGCCACCGTTTTACAGCTTTGGGAAGTGCTGCTCCCTTTGCCCTCCATTTCAAACCAGGGGTCCACGGGGTTTTGGAAGGCTGGGATAGCCTAAAAGGGGGACCCTGGATGGTGAAGGTGTATTTTGGGGTGGGAATGTGCTCCTCTGGCTGTTCCTGGTGGCTCCCAAGCCCTCCCGCACCACCACAAGCCTCTTGGCATCGGCGGAGCGCGCGCTCGCGGTCCTCCCCGCGCGGTGCCAGCGCGCGGCATTAGGAGCCAAGCGCCGTTAATGCTGCAAAATGCCCAGCTCATCCCGCAGGGCTCAGCGAGGAGGCGGCTGCACGGGCCGCCTAAGCCGCTCCCGAGCGCGCGGGTCCCTCCACCGCGGGTCCCTCCGCCAGGGAGGGGACAAATGCGGGGGTTTTCTGCAGCTCTCGGATGCTGGCACTGGGTTTCCAAGCCTGGCTTGCCAAGAACACGGAGCAAGGGGGAAAAACAGGCACAAAAAACAGAGCAAGAAGCAACTGCACGGAGATGGAGCCTTAGGGACACCAAAGTTAAGGAATCCAGGGCTTTAAGGAGGGCTGCCTTGGTTTATGGCCCCCAAGGCAGCAAATCATGGGTTTGCTGAGTAAAGAGAAAGGTTGAGCCCTCAGCTGGGTGCCAGCAGCTCTGCAAGGATTTGCCTTCTTCAATGGCAATGAGATGGGGAGGAGAAGGATCTGCAGCCAGACCGGGTGTTCACATCTGCTTCTGCAACAGAGCTGGGCCAAGGGCTCTGCCATTTTGTCCCTACCCAACTACATCTACCTTGTCCCTACCCAGCTGTGTCTGGTTTGTCCCTACCCAACTTGAACAGCAGGACCTGGGCTGGAGGAACGGGAAAGGAAAATTAGAGAGATCCAATTTTGGTTAAACAAGGAGGTTCTGGAGGTCGGCAGGGATTTCAAGAGCCTCTGGAAACTCCGGAAAGTGGAAATGATGAGTGGATATGTCCAAGCAGCGTCACTGCAGCAGGACCAACCCTATCCTATCAGTGTCCGACAGTTCTGCAAAGGGGTTAAGGTGTCCGTGGAGAGCAGCCTCTGCTTTTCCACCCAGACGTGGCCTAAATTGCATCGCTATTCTGGGCAATTCAGGGCAATTTGGCTTTTTTTTTCAGTCCTTCTCTCTGAACTTTGCTGGTGAGGAAAGCAGCCTGTCCTTGACGATTGGTGCTCACATGTAGGAGTGAGCACCCCAGTGTGTCCTGTGTTTTTCGTTCATTTGTGGAAAAATACATCTGCAGGGGAAAGAGGGGGAGAACAGAGATCTTAGAGACCTCCCAAGAAATCAGAGGTCTGAGTTGGCTGGAAAGGTCCCGTTTGCTGGGTAATTCGCCCCAGGGCAGTTCCCCATTAATCACTGGTTTCTCTTTGCATTTCTCCCAAAGCAGAACAGGTCATTGCCCAGTGCCATAACTCGGTCTGGTGCCGAGGCTCTGCTGTGACGTTGCTGAGGTTGAGTAAAGCAGTTGCTGCAAGTTGGGGTGATGGGTGCCCAGCAGAATTTTGGGTGCCGGAGCCTTTTGCATCGGCAATGACACAGGGACCTTCACATCGCCATCCATGAGACACACTTGGAATGACCTGAGACCATTCTAGGAAGGAGACCTAAGAGAGCTCTGGAGGATGTTTAGCACCTCAGCCTTGGCCTACAGCCGTTTTGGTGGGGAAAGGACAGATGGGGCATCCGCATCCATCTCCACCTTCCCCCTTATCCTTGGGTTCTGTAACCACTTTTGGGAAGTTTACTGAAAATAAAGACCTGTGTAAAGCATCCTGAGCTGAAATACAGGCTGGAAGTCTACTGCACTGGCCAGCCAATTAAACCAGCTTTTTTTGTTTGTTTGTTTGTTTGTTTTGTTTTAGTGCTATCTTTTCTGACCTCAGCTCTGCCCTGTTCTTTTCAGCATGCACAATTCATCCCTGTCTCCTTGTCCCTTTGCTTGCAGATCCTCGTAGCGTGGGAAAGACACAAGCTGCTGGGATCCGGCCCGGGGATTTATGCCGCTAATCTGATTAGTGTATGATGGACGTGTCCAGTTGGAAGGAGATGGAGGTGGCACTAGTCAGTTTTGACAACGCGGATCAGATCGTGGAGGACCCCTGTTATTCAAACGACCTCAGTCCTGCCGGGCAGTCGCGGAAAGGCCACGCCAGCTGCGCCAACCTCCTCTCCAACTGGAGGATCCTCATCAACAGCGAGAACGCCAACAATGAGACCATCTTCTCCCGGTTCTCCGCGGAGTTCAGCGAGCACCTGGTGGGGGAGCGGGTGGGCATGGACGAGGGGGATCAGCGCGTCATCATCAACATCGCTGGGCTGAGGTTCGAGACGCGGCTCAAGACGCTCAACCAGTTTCCTGAGACCTTGCTTGGGGACCCCGAGAAGAGGATGCGGTACTTTGACTCCATGAGGAATGAGTATTTTTTTGATAGGAACAGGCCCAGTTTTGATGGGATCCTGTACTATTACCAGTCCGGTGGGAAAATCCGGCGCCCAGCCAATGTCCCTATCGATGTCTTTGCTGATGAAATCACCTTCTACGAGCTGGGTGATGAAGCCATGGACCAGTTCAGGGAGGATGAAGGGTTTATTAAGGACCCTGAGACTCTCCTACCGACCAATGAATTTCATAGGCAATTCTGGCTGCTCTTCGAGTACCCTGAAAGCTCCAGTGCAGCCAGGGGTGTAGCTTTGGTCTCCGTCTTGGTCATCGTCATCTCCATCATCATCTTCTGCATGGAGACCCTGCCAGAGTTCAGGGAAGAAAGAGAGTTTAGGTCCCCCAATGAGTTTGCTAAGAATGCAACAGACACCTTGCTGACCCACAGCACCTTCACGGACCCTTTCTTCGTCATAGAGACTGCCTGCATTATCTGGTTTTCCTTCGAGCTTTTCGTCCGGTTCATTGTGTGCCCCAGCAAGACCGAGTTCTTCAGGAACATCATGAACATCATCGACATTGTGTCCATCATCCCCTACTTTGTGACACTCACTACTGAGCTGATCCAGCAGAGTGAACTCAACGGGCAGCAGAACATGTCCTTAGCCATCCTGCGGATCATCCGCTTGGTGCGGGTCTTCCGCATCTTCAAGCTCTCGCGGCACTCCAAGGGGCTGCAGATCCTGGGGCAGACCCTCAAGGCCAGCATGCGGGAGCTGGGCCTGCTCATCTTCTTCCTCTTCATCGGCGTCATCCTCTTCTCCAGCGCCATCTACTTTGCGGAAGTGGACGAGCCGCAGTCCCATTTCTCCAGCATCCCCGATGGCTTCTGGTGGGCCGTGGTGACGATGACAACCGTGGGCTACGGAGACATGTGCCCGACCACCTTGGGCGGGAAGATCGTGGGGACTCTGTGCGCCATTGCCGGCGTCTTGACCATCGCCCTGCCCGTGCCCGTCATCGTCTCGAACTTCAACTACTTCTACCACCGGGAGACGGAGAACGAGGAGAAGCAGATCCTGCCCGGGGAGGTGGAGCGGATGCTGGCGAGCGTGGGGACGGGAGCCGGCAGCGTGGAGTCGCTCAACAAGACCAACGGCGCCTACCCTCGCGACAAGGCCAAAAAATGACGCTCGTGGCTGCGATGGGACTGGGGGCTTTCGCGTGGGATTTGCCACCTGAGGTATCAAACATCTGCACGCTGATTTTTTTTTTTTTAACCAAACGTGCTGCTTTTTTTTTGGCTTTTTTTTTTTTTTTAGACATTTTCAATCCCTGAATTCCTGTGGTTCTTCAAATAAACACCATCTTTCTTATCTCTCTTCCCTGCCCATCAGTCTGTTTTTTTATTATTTGATGCTCATCTGCTTGACATTTAGCTTCTCTGCTCGTGGCATCAGGGTGGATTTCCCCATGGAAGCAGAGATGCAGATTTCTCCTGCTTCCAGCTGGGGAAAAAAGGCTAAAATGATCTGCCCAGGGCCACTGACCTGCCCTGTGAGGTGAGGATGGGCCCAACTCCCCTCCTTCTGGAAGCCGAGGTTAGGATTTTGCTGGCAGATCTGATTAATCCATTAAATGTTTCCTCTCCACCTGCCCCTCCGGATCTGGAGCTCTGAGCAGTTCCCAGATACGGGACTTATCTGGCTAAATAAATAATAGTAATAAAAAAGACAGAAAATATATATATACCAAAGCGATTTGTGCAGCTGGGCGGGCAGTGCCTCGTGGGGCTAGGACGGGACGGATGAGGACCTGCCACGATGGTCACCATGGCCAGGACACGTGGTCTGATGCCCACAGGGATTTTCTGATGGAAGAGCTGAGCTTTGAATGGGGAAAAGTGATTTATTCCCATCTCTCCGTTCTCGCTCTGCTCCTCTCATGTCAGCACGTTTTGCTCCGAAGGAAACATCTTGTTCCAGCCTCGCTCTTTCCATTGGCTCCTTTTTTTTTTGATGTTTCTGCTTGCATTAAGATCACAGTTTCTCATGCCGCGTCCACACATCTGCCTTTATAGCCCACATCTGTTATGTGCGATGTCTCGTCTCCTCCAGGTTTGACATTCTCATTACTCGACGTGCCAGCACATCTTGTTCATGTTGCCTTGCAATTTCATTCAGGAAGGGGGCTGTGAAAGATGGCTCTTTAATTAATTAATTAATTAATTAATTTCTTCCTGGTCTGATGGAAGGGCTGAGTTGGGATGAGCTGGGATTTGTTTTTTTTTCCCAGCGGCAGAAATCCTGCTGCAAAGATCCCGCGGGAGAGGTTTAGGCTCCGGGATGAGCCCCCTCTCTCCTGCTCGCCTCCGGGTTCCACCATCCTCTTCCTCACGCCATTCCCAGCACCCTGCAGACCTCGTCCTGGGCATGAGGAGTCACAGGAGCCTTTAACCTCCTTCTCACCTTGCTCCAGTGTGGGAGAGATCCCTGCATCCCATCCCACTGAGGCACCCCCAACTCTGAGCCACTCACTGCCCACTACCTTCCTGCCACCTACACACTGATAATTTATTTATCTTTACCCTTTTCCTCCTGTTTCCAGCAACTCTTAAACTTTTTACGTTATTTTCATTTCATTTTTTTTTAATTTCCTTTTTATTCTTAGGACTCCCCGAGCTTCACTCCCCAGCTATCAGCGCTGAAGCACTTTTGGCTTTCGCCCCTTGGGAACTGGTCACGGGCCATGCAGGAGGGATGGGGTTGGGTTCAGCCTGCTTGGTATGGAAAAGCTCTGCAATTCCCCCTGCTCCCTTAGCAAAATAGGGCCTGGAATGAGGGGGACCGGGAGGGATGGAGGGATGGATGGATGGAGGGATGGATGGATAGATGGATGGAAGGATGGATGGATGGATGGATGGATGGATGGATGGATGGATGGATGGACGGATGGATGAAAGACCTGAATCTTATTAACTTGTAAGCTTTATTCTCAAATAAATGAAAATATGCTTCAATGCATGCAGAAAATTCTGTTTATTTGGGCCCAGCTTTTTGTGCTCGTGGCACAAGAGGGCACCAGGGAGGTGACACTCCGGTCTGGACACATCCCTGGCCATAACCCCAACCTGCACACATGTCCCCCCACTGGGATGAACCCTGTGTCCGATTTTATTCTCCTGTCACATGTCCGGTCTCAGAGTGCTAAAAAGGGGGAAAAGAGGAGCAAGAGCCCAAAACACCCCCGAAACAGGTGCTGAGCAAAGGAAGCTGCTGCTCGGTGGGGTTGGGGTTGGGTCGCAGCTTTTGGAGCATTTTCGGCTGGAAAACATCTGTGTGACATGAACTAAAGCAAAAAAAACCCAAACTGCCCCTTTTCCATTTTTTGCAAACCTGGAGGAAAGCCAGAAATAGTTAATAAAACTGAGCCAGCCCCGCTTTGTTCTTCCTCAGAGGAAGAAGGTGACTTAAAACAAACAGAAACCCATAAAGCTGCATTTTTTTCTACACTGTTATGAAAAGAAAGGTGTTTTTTCCTCTAATTGTTCTCCCCTCCGGTTTGGTAGGGGACTCCTTGCTGTTTGCTAGGGACTAAGTGGCAGGTCGGCCTCTATTATATTTTTAATAACCTTTCAAAGCAATCAAACGACTATGACAAAAAGCCCCACTTTTGCTGCATTAAAAATAAATACATAAATAAGCAAAACCAAGCCATGTGTGCAATTCTTTATTGTTTTCACCCAATTCACAACATCTGGCTGAGATAGGGAGAGGAGAAAGGAGGAAGGGGAAAGGTTCAGCCACATCAATGGCACCAATTAAGTGATAATAATTAATAATAATAATTTGTATTAATGCTATCTATTGGGCACTGCAAAACTCTTCCCAGAGGGAGATCTTGGAGGGTGCATTTGGCATGAGTTTGGGGGGGCATTTTGCAAAGATTTGGGGGACTTTTGCAGAGATTTGGAGGAGTTTTGCAAAGTTTGGGGATGTTTTGCGAAGGTTTGGGGTGTTTTGTAAAGGTTTGGGGTGTTTTGCGAAGCTTTTGGGGCCCCGCGTGCCTAGAAGTCGATGTTCTTGAAGTCGAGCGAGCAGCGGTAGCGGCCGTCGCCGAAGCGGGAGCAGGTGAGGTTGGGCGAGCAGGGGCAGCTGTGGTGCTGGCGCTTCCCGAAAAAAGGCACCTGTGGGAGGAGATGCGGAGAGACGGCAGCGTCAGGGCTCCGGTCCCGGAGCTGCAAAAACGAGATTTTTTTTAAAAAAAATTTCTTTTTACATTTTGCAAAGGGGAAAAATGAGCTTTTCCTGCTTGTACCTGCAGCCCTAGGGAGATGGGAGGGACCCAGCAGGGAAATTTTTCTTCTCTGTGCTCGGATGCAACCTAGGGAAATACCCTCACCATAGCACCATAAAACCTTGTGGGAAATCAACTTTTTCCATGAAGAACTTCCCATGGGATGCAGGTGGCCCTGGGCAGCAGGTGCTGCATGGCCAGGGCTGAGCTTAGGTCAGATTTATCCCGGGGAGTTGAAGAAGCAGCAGCTGGAAGGAATTTTCCGCACGTCCCTTTGGGCCAGCAAAGTGTCAGAAGCCACTTAAGCCTGGAAAATTTATCCCTGCTTCTGCACTGGGGAGAGATTTAAGGGAGATGGGGCTGGAATGAGCTCCTGATCCCTCCGAGCAGGATCGATGGCTGCGGCAGCACCGAATTCCTGGAGGAATTGGGAGAATAAATCACCAGTCGAGCTCTGTATCCTGGTGATGGATGGGCCAGCGGAGGGGTCTGGAGCAGGACTCCGGCAGGGAGGGTTTGGAGGCATCTGAAGCTGATGTGCTCCAGATGTCATTGCTATTTGGGAGCATTTGGCGCAATTTTGCCGGCACCGACAAGCACCTGCGCTGGCTCCGTTCGCATTTTCCTGCCGGCTTCAGCCATCCCATCCCAGCTCGCCCCAAGCCGGAGCATCCCGGCAGCTTTCCGGGTACCTTGTGGCTGGAGGGGTGGCACTCGTCGCCCGCGCGGCCCAGCGGGGTGCACATCCGCAGGCCCCGCAGCCAGAGGCTCACGGCGCAGCAGGTCCCGCTCCCGCACTGCGCGTCCCGCTCGCAGGCCTGCGGAGAGCCAGAGCAGCCGCAAAAACCCCTTTTCCAGCCCGTTTGCCTGATTCCACCCCCCCTGCACAACCTAGTGGCTGCGTTCGTTTCCCCCTTCCTTGCACAAAGTGCAGGTCCAGGGATCCCAAAATGCAAAATCCCACCCTGCCAGTTGCCTCCTCTCCAAGGATTTATCCCAATTCCAGAGGGATAAGGACAACACAGGGCTCCAGCTCTCCCATTCCATCTTCCTCCCCCCCCCCGCCTTCCACTCTCCCCCCCACCCAGGGGGTTTCCCTGCTGAATTTTTTCATTTCCCTGGATTTTTCCATTTCCCACTGTGCTGAGAAGCAAAACCTGCAGAAAAAAAAGCATACACTGGAGTAGTATTTGGGAACAACTGGGATTTGTTTAAGGAAGAAAAGTGAAGGAGCGAATAATGAAGTGCAAAAAAAAAAAGCCTCCAAAACCAAAGCCTATAGAAAGCCAGAGCAAACTTTTCCATCTCCTTTTTTCCTGGGATCTCACTGCAAATTTAAGTGGGGGAAGAAGCAGAGGGGTCATTTTCCTTCTTCTTTGCAGACCCTTTGGTTTTTGGCAGCGCTGCTGGGCTTTGCAGCAGGGTCAGCGACGCGGCGTCGGCTTTTCCTAGTGTCACCCCGGGAATTCGGGATGGAAAAGTCGGGAGCAGATAAAACCCCCATGCTCATTGCTAAAAATAGATACAGAAACTAAAAAAAAATATGCTAAAATGGCAGCTTTAAGGTAAAGCAAGAGAAACGAGCGGCGCTTGGAGGGTGGCGCAAGCCCCGGCGTGGCTTTGGGACACCCTGGGGACCGTGTCCCGCTGTCCCGCGCCCGACTTACCCCCGTGATGACGGCGCAGCGCTGCCAGGGCAGCAGCAGCAACAGGCAGACGCCCTGCAGGACCCTGCGCATGGTGCCGGGCCCAGCCGCGTCCCCGGCTCTGCCGAGGCCCATCCCGCCCGTCCTATATAACCCCCCGCGGCACTGCGGGATTTTTCCATGATTTTTCCCCCCCAATCAGCTCGGGGGAAACCGATGAGACCTGAATCTCTAATGGCTGAAAAGAAAAATTAATAAAACACCCCCAAAAACATATAAATAAGAGAGCATCGTCCCGCCCTCACCAATCACCCAGGGTTATTTAAGCGAGCGCAGCTGTGGGCTGCAAGCGCATCTATAGACACATCCATTTCTCCCCGACTGATGCACCTAAGAGGCAAAAAAAATCGTGGTTTTTTTTTGATTATTCAGCCAAAGTAAAATGCACAGGGGAAAAAAATGAGCCTGGAAACTCACGCTGGGAGAGCAAGGAGTGAGGCGGGATCAGTGATGGATACTCTGCCGAAATAGAGGCTGGGTGTTTATTTAGGAGACCAGGGAGGGAATAAAGTATTTTTCAGTGGCAGGAGAGTGTTTATATCCTCATATCATTTGTCGATAGGTCGATTTACGGTTTGAAATAAACTCCCCGCCAATGCTCATGCAGCCCCGGGGGCTTTTGGCCTAGGCGAGATGTCCGCAATGGCGAGGGCCTCTGTGTTTAATTAGTTGGAGGCTTAAAACCAGACAGGCCACCCTGGCCATCAATAAGGGATTAATCTGCCCCGGGGACAAGCTGAGAGGCAGCGAGCGGCACCACGGAGCTGCAGCTTTGGCGGCGCTAAATCCTCCTCCTCCTCTGAGGCTGGGGTCGCTTCTGCAGGGGGGCGGTTTCTGCCTCTGCTTCTGATTGTTGCACCCAAAAAATCAATATTTATTTGGGGAAAAAAAGCACCATTCTGCTGTCCTTCTCTCCATTTTGGTTAATTTTTTTACTTTTGGGGAGGAGGATTTTTTTAAAGAGAGCATTTTAGAAAAGGTGCTCTTTTGTACTTTCTCTTGTTGTACTTGTTCTTGAATTATTGGGTTTTTTTTTTTTTTTTGTATTTTGGGAGGAGCTGTTGTTTTGGGGAGTTCTTAGGGTTTTCCGTGTTTTTTTATTATTATTATTTTTATTTTTTCAGAGGAGGTGTTTGCTAGGCATCTCCTTTCCTCGTGCAAGTGCACGCACGCGCCGGTTTCGCACGGCCGCCCCTCCCGGTGCAGCCCGTGCCCTGCCCGGGGCGCCGCTCCGCGCTTCGGGGTTGACCTGCTCTCCACCGGAGCCCGCCTTCGCGCCGCGAGGCTTTTCGGCCCTGCCGAGCTGCCGTCCGCCTTCGTCACGTGGTCGACGCCGCTGCCAGGAGCGGCGGGGCCGGGCGGAAGCGGCGGGACGCAGGCCTGGCGCCATGGAGGGGAGCCTGGAGCAGCACCTGGAGGACACGTACGGGGGCCGGGAGGGGACACGGGGGCCGGGCGGGACACGGCGGGGACGCGGGGGGCTCCGGGCCGCTCACCCGCCGCCATGTCGCCCGCAGCATGAAGAGCCCGGCCGTCGTGGGCGTCCTGTGCACCGACTCGCAGGGCCTCAACCTGGGCTGTAAGTGGCGCCGCGGGGGGCGGGCGGCGGCGCCTGCGCCCCTGGGGACCCCCGAGCACCCCCCGCCCCTCGCTCTGAGGACGGCGGGCCCTGCGCGCCCTCGGGAGCCCCCGACCCCGCGCGTTTGGGACAGCAGGTCCTGCCCTCCTTAGGGACCCCCTAAGCACCTCCCCATTTGGGGACACTGGGCTCTGCCCTCCTTAGGGACCCCCCTCCCCCCATTTGGGGACACTGGGCCCTGCTCTGCTTAGGGACCCCCCAAGCACTCCCCCATTTGGGGACAGCAGGCCCTGCACCCCTCAGGGACCACCCGAGCACCCCCACTGTGGAGTAGGGGGCTTGGCTGCCCCTCTAGAGTCTCCTCCATGTCGCCCCTTTCCCAGGTTGGGCTCTTTTTTCTCCCTCCCACTTTGGGCGCACCAGGTCCTGCCCCTCCAGCTTGAGCATCCCTGATCTTGTGTCCCACCCCAAGGGGCACCAGTCCCTACTGAACCCCCCCAGTTTGGGGGTCCTGCTGCCCCAGAGCCCCCCAGGTTGGTGCTCCCGGTCCCTCCTGCTCCTCCCAGAGCCCCCTGAGGGGGCAAAGGGGCAGGCAGGAACCTCCGCGGGCCGGGAGGAGCAGGAATCCCGGCTTCCCGCCCGTCCCCCCGCAGGCCGCGGGACCCTCTCGGACGAGCACGCGGGCGTCATCTCCGTGCTGGCGCAGCAGGCGGCCAAGCTCACGACCGACCCCACCGAGACGCCCATCGTGTGCCTGGAGGCCGACAGCGGGTGAGCGACCCGGCCTCGGCGCCCGGGACAGCCGTAAATCCAGAGCGTCTCCCAAGCAGGAGCTGGAGAAGCAGCCGGAAGCCCCTTGGGGCTCTCCCTGCTGCTCCCCGTTGTCACTTTTCTGCTTTGTTCCAGGAACATCATGATCCAGAAGCACGACACCATCACGGTAGCAGTGCACAAGCTGGCATCCTGACGCGGGGGGACCGCCGCAGCGCCCGCCACTCCTACCAAGCTCTTCCTCACTCCGCAACCGCTCTCCTCTGCCGCTGCTCTGCAGAACCTGCTTGTAGCAACCCAATCCAGGCCGAAATCTCTCCCTCTTCCCTGCTCCCGAGCAGCTCGCGGGTTCTGCGGCTCGTGTCCTAGCGCTCGTGCTGCGGGGTGCAACGTGGGGCACTCGCTGAGCTTGAGCACTGCTCAGACAACACGAGGTGTGTGTGTGTGTTTGGCCTTAGTTGTTGGAGAAACCAATAAATGACCTGCAAAAAAACAGGCATTTGCTTCTCTTTGCCATAACAGAAGGGGATGGTTTCCAGGTGACTCTTCCTAGCCCTTCTGCCTTGCATTTCTCTAGACAAACAGATCAGTGAATAAAGAGCTGAATTGAAGAAGGCTACTCCCATGGAGAAGACACACAGACTTTCCTAGGAATTTTTCTCAGGAAATGTTTAGCCTCCTCTGGTTAAACTTCCTACCTGAGAGTTACTCACTTACCCTGTGTCCGACTGAAGTTCGAGCTTAAATTTTGCCCCGACTGCCCCTGCTCCGCATGAACGGGATGTTGCCGACACCTTCCCAAATCCAGGCTGTTTTCTCCTTGCACAACCAGTCCCATGGAAATCCCTTGTCCCTGGCAGTCCTGGTTAGTTAACTCTGCCTGTGTCTCTAAGAGTGAAGCAGAGGCGACCTGCAGCCCTGCTTAGGTCTGAAGCTGTAGGAGGGAAACTTCAGGCTTGAGCAGGAGTTTGAGCTCTAACGAACGGGGCTGGATGAGAGGATGGAACCGTGTTTACAGTGGGGTAAACAAACAGAGCCGTGAGATGTGCCATTAAATTTAACAGGGTTTGTAATACATTCATCTCTAGAAGAAGATCCTGCATCCCATGGGATAGCCCAGCATCACGAGCTGGCAGCTTTATCTGATTCCGTGCTGATCTGGTGACCGGTCAAACAAACAAAAGAGGGAAGAAGCGCAGGGATGGATTTTAGTTGGTGCCTATTTGGAATGGAGGCACCGAGCCAGCTTCCAGCCTTGCGGAAGAGCGGCTGTCCTGGCGCAGCTGGAGAATAAAACCTTTCCAAGGCAGGTCCTCCTGAGTGAGGGAAGGCTGCTTCCTGCTTCCCCAATTCCCTAAGAACCAAGGGGCTCCATAGCACAGCCCAAGCCATCCCGAAAGCTCCGCTCTCCTTCGGATCCGCCGGCAAGCGGAGCTTGGCTCCCGTCCACCGTTGCCACCTACTGCTCTGCTCAATGTCTAGCAGGCGGCCAAGGCTGGAGCCTTGTGGACTTTCCCTGTGGAGCTTCCCGTTTCATCCAGGCAGGACACAGGCTCCTCTGAAGCCTGGCTTTCCTGCCAGCAGACCCAGGGAAGGGGAGGGACTCCCTGGTCCGCAGGCAGGAAAGACGAGCGCTGCCTCCGAGGAGCAGGAAGAGCTTGTCCCCGGAGTCCCGGCATGTTGCGGATTCCGCTTTTTCCATTGGGATAACTCAGCGTTGCAGTTCGCCAGGAAGGAGGAGCCCTGTGTTCCCAGCGCAGCCGGACACAGACGCGGGAGCAGACCTAGGGGCACGGAGGCAGAAAGCCAATTTTGGGAGCAAATGACGAGAGGCCCCTTATTCCCCTTCCCAACCTCCTGCTTTTCGGGCGAGTTTGCACCATGCAGCAACAAGCCGGTAAGGAGAAGTTTCAGGTTCACCAGCCGTCGGGTTGAGGCGCTCGGGGACGTCACTGATAGACGTTTGGGACAGGAGAGAGGACAGAAAGGAGATAAGGAAATAGAGATAGGAAACAAGCCTAAGGGTTCGGAGATAGACACAGATAGATGGTGAAACCAGCCCCCTCCTTGCACAGCCAGCCCAGCTACACGCTCTAGAGAGGCATCAAGCTGCTTGGCCCCAAGAAGCCTTAAATACTCCTACACAGCCAGAATAACTTGGGAAGGATGTGCAAAATTAAATGTTTGTAGCTGGTAACATGCAACAGTACATCTATTTGGGGAAAAAGGTTGGTAGGGGCAACACCCGTCCTCAAAAAGCGTCTCAAGGTTTAATGAGCAATTGCAAAATACCGTTTTCTGCCTTATTAACAGAAAAACTGAGGACCACAAGGCAACATGAAAGCCCCAGCTTGCCTTGATTGCTCTGCAGGTTAATTGGAACAACTCCATCAATGACACAAGGTGCTAACGCGGCCCCGAATTCTCATTTCCAGGAGAAGGGAAAGAGGCAGAGAGCGCGAGGCAGCCGGGAGCGACGCAGGAGAAGGGAGCGGACGACGCGGCAGCGGCTCCGGCCGGCGCGTGGGCATGGGCCGTGGTGCTGCACTTCTTCCTGGTGAGGAGAAGAGCAGCTCCCGAGGCTGGAGAGAACCCCGGGGAGCGGCTCCTCCAGCAAGGGCCTTCCCTGCACACGTGGAGGGGACGATAGCACCTACAAAATTAAGCTATAGCTACAAGGTGGTGGGGGCTTTGCTATAAGGATGGGGTGGAATATCACAGGTTGACCTTGTCCTTGCTTCACTGCAGGCCAAGCAGAGACCAGTTGCTGCCTTCAAGCACAGTCTCAACTGTCCAGCCATACAGAGTTATTTGCTGCCAATTATTAACTCGGTTGCTGTAGGGGAGGCAGGAGATGTTTGGAAATTATTTGAGGACAAGCACTGGCCTTTGCGCTTGGGGCAGGATTAGCCTGGGAAAGCTGCCTTAGCCAAACCCACACACGTGCCCCTCGGTACCGCATCCATCAGAGCACAAAGACCAAACGAAAACAAATTTAGTTTTTACTATACAAAACACATAACGGAGCTAATATGATTCACTCTTTTCCACGGGAAGAGCAAGTGTCGCTTACGTCAGGTTTGTACAGATGGGTCTTCAAGGCTTTTAAGATGAAACTCCAAGTGTGGAGAGCAACTGGGCCACCACGAGCCCTCTGCTGACCTTCTCGTGCCTCATGTTACATGAGCTCACTTGTCCCAGTTTGTCCCTTCCCTAGTGCAAAGAACCGCACACGTCTAAGGGACACACGAGACACCAGCCCACGCGGATCCTGCCCCCCCTTACCTCGCTCCCCTCTGAATTCAGGTGAACGTGCTCCTGATGGGAATGCTCAAAACCTTTGGAATTTTCTTCGTGGTCTTCCAAGAGGAGGTGGGAGGCTCCTCCGAGCAGATCAGCTGGATTGGCTCCATCATGTCCTCTCTGCGCTTCCTGGGAGGTGAGCGGGAATTCGGGAGCCACCTGGATTACCCCAAAGCCCCTTTGCCCCCAGACCTCAATACCAGGTGCAACCCGGTAGCCGCTGGCCTCGAGCTAGCAAAGCATCCCTCATCCAACCGGAGCTGATCCAAACCTAGCTCTGTCCAAGGGCTCTCCTGCTTCCTCCCGCAGCACCCGTGGTCGCCGTCGTGTGCGGGAAGCTGGGCGAGCGGCTCACCTCGGTGGCGGGGGCCGGCCTGGTGGCCGGGGGGTGTCTCATCAGCACACGGGCCACCAGCGTCCCCTTCCTCTGCGTCTCCCTGGGACTCCTCGCCGGTGAGTTGGCTGCTGCTCCCGGGATGGCCAATCGTCCAGAGCACCCTCAGCTCCTTCAATGGAAACCTATGGTAGCACCTAGGGAAGTCCCCCTGCTTCCACCCATGTCCGAGTAGCTCCTCTACAAGGGAACACCATAAACCTCACCCTTGGAGAGGCTAAGAACGGATGTGCATCCGTTCCATCCATCAACCACTGACCATCCCAACTGCTCCACCACGCGGTCCCTTCCCGGGCATCTGGAAGGGATCTCCTCCTTCCCACCCTCGTTGCAGGTATGGGCTTCTCCTGCCTGTACCAGGCGGCTGCCGTGATGATGGCCAAACGCTGCAGGAAGCGCCTGGCTTTATCCAGCGCCATCGCCCGCTCGGGAATGGGGCTGACGTTCCTCCTCGCGCCCTTCACTCAGCTCCTCATCGACTTCTACGGGTGGCAAGGTGAGCCCAGCTCTCTCTTCTCCAAATTGGACAGCATTAAGAGGGCCTCCAAGAATGGATTTTACAAGAACACAGACAGCAGCTCTTTTCTAAAAACTTAGATTAGATGCACCAAGGAACAACTCGGCCTCTTTGGGGCAGTTTGGGGACATGACCTTCATTAATGATTAAATGCTCAACCAGTCATTAAGGTTAAATGGGGCATCAAACAAAAATTCAGAAAGCAAAACAGAAACCAAAAGTCACAACGCTCTTCCCTTTGCTGCACTTGGCTGCAGGCGAGGCGGAAGCCCATCACGTGTAACGGGCCCTTAATGGGTGAAAACAGCACAGAAATTCTCACAGCCCTCAATAAGTGCTGTTTTTGTGTATCCCTATTGCACCAAGGAACCTCCAGCTAGGGAAGGCTCCTGCAAGACCACTTCCACCTTGTTGCTTGCTCTGTGTTTGGTACAAATGCTCTGAAATTACCTTCTCTCTTCACCCAGGGACCCTGCTGATCTTTGGAGGCATCATGTTAAACCTGGTGCCTTCCAGCATGTTACTGCGGCCCGTGAGCTCCCAGCCGCCTCAGACCCTGCCTGCTAAAAACGAGGAGACGAGGAAGGATTCGGAGAGCCGCGTTGGACCCTTGGATGAAGCCACCACCAGGGAGACGCAGCTTCAAAGCACACTGGACGTCCCCGCCGCGGGAGGGCTCAAGGATGTCCCGTCGGGCAACCGCTCGCGGGAAGGAGCCGCCGATGCCCGACGGGGCCACGAGCCGCGGGCTGGCACGGGGAACGCGCCGCCTTGCCTCGACGTCTCCCCGCTGAAGGATCCCGTCTTCTTCATCTTCACGTGGTCCTTCCTGTTCAGCCAGCTCGCCTACTTCGTCCCGACCTTCCACCTGGTGGCCAGGGCCAGGACGCTGGGCATCAGCAGCATGGACGCCTCGTACCTGGTCTCGGTGGCTGGTAGGCAGCAGAGCCCTGGGGAGAGGCCTGTACTCGCGACGGTACCACAGGAGGAGAGCGGCATCCTGCCACCTCTGCCGAGAAACGGTCCTAAACGTGTCCTAGAATAAACCTGCAGAGAGGAGCGAGCTCCCAGCCCCTGCCCACCTTGTGTGTATAGAGCGTTGCCTTCTGTACCCAAAGCCCCTCTCACACGGGGTTGGTTTTTCTCGACCTCGGCTAGCTGATACCCCCTGCCCAGCAGCGCACGCGTCTTCCCACTGCTGTCCCTGCTTGGCCTAAGCCCACAAGCTCCCCAAGTTGCTCAGCATCCAAAACCCGACGGTTTTGGGCTGTAAGCAGAGAGAGAAACACAAGTAAATCATAACACAGAGCCCAAGCCCTTTGAACTGGGCATATTCCCCTCCAAGCAGGGAAGAGACGGAACGCCGGACTCTCCGTCGGCATCACCCCAAAGTCACACAATGCTAAGAAAGTGGCTCCAACCTCAGTCGTTGCAAAATACTTTATTGTACAAAAATAAACGTCACTGTATAATGTTTAGAAATGAGGTAGGTTGTCAAGGAATCTAGAGTGAAACATAGCGACTCGCCTGCAGGCAACACAGGGAATTAAGAGGTAGGAAGGTGGTCAGCAAGGCTCAGTTAATGCTCCTCTGACATTTAGTCTATAAATACATATCCAAAAATGTTAAAAAAAGTCTATCCTTTAAAAATGTTGGGACACTGTCCCTTTTTTGGCTCCTTCATTAAAAAAAAAATCAGAACAGCTGTAGAGCAGATTTCTTCTCAGTATTCTGCTTTCTATCTAGTCTGAAAAAAAGCAACAAACTGATCTTTCCTTTTTTTTTCATGAACAGCCTTTCCTTTCGGAAGTTTATGCTGACAGCACAGCCCTCAATTAAGTTTTTACAGACCACTTTTGTGCACCCACAGGCATTTGGCAATAGCAGGCACCAAGGCAAGAAGGAGAACTAAAAAAAAAAAAAAAAACCCAAGAATTTCACAATGATCTAAAAATGCCTTCCTGTAACTTCTCATCTTTTCAGTCCTTTGTGGTCACATCCTTTATATGCACAGGGCCCAGCACCAGGATGCATTTCCGAACAATGGAATGCAAAAAAAAAAAAACATAAATACATAAAATAGATCATCTGATGCTCCATGGCCCCTGCTTTCCCACCAGGCATCACGGAGATGGTGAGCCAGCTGCTCTCCGGCTGGATCGCCGATCAGAACTGGACCAAGAAGTACCACTACCACGTCACTTACCTCGTGCTCTGCGGCATCACCAACCTGCTCTGTCCCCTGGCCACGACGTTCCCCTTGCTCATGGCCTACGCTGTCACCTTCGCCATCTTCTGCGGTGGCTTCCTGGCTCTGGTGCTGCCTGTGCTGGTGAGTAGGAAATTTCATTACAAGGTTAATGCCCGGCGTGTCCAGCAATACCCCAGGCCCCTTTAATAACACTGTGGTACCCGGGGTGGTTGCTCTGCACTCCAGGCTTCCCAGCTCGAGACATGGCAGACCCCAAAGGTTCCCCCTCAACCCACCTACCGGTATTCCCAGCCCAGACAACGGAAATCCTGGGAGTTTACTGCAGACTTCCAGCAACTCGACTACTTGTTTTCCAAATCCTCCTTTTTGGGAGCCCCCAAATCCTCCTTTCCCCAGCTCACAGGCCAAGCCCAGTCATACAGGAGCCAGAAGGGACCCACTAACCCTGTTCCTTCACCCTCTCAAGCCCTGTTGCTCACAGGGAGGATGGCGACTATCAGGCCACATTGTAGAATAATCCATCACGCAGAATTATCCTGCAAAGCGGGTCAGGCAGACTGCCCTGGTGGGATTTGGATAGGAAAACATCTTCCTTGCAGCTCAGCACGCAGAGTTTAAAATGCCTCCCTCAAAGACTCCGGAGCTGCACCAGTTTCAGGAGGCCCGGGTAGCTGAAAGGCAGAAATCCTTGATTTCTCTCATCTGTGATCCTGAAATCAGCGATTTCAGTAGTGACCTCAAGGAGGCGAGCAGGAGCAAGGCTGCGCCACATCCACGCAGGCAAAGTCCTTTGAAACCCCGAGTTGCCAAAGAGGCAGCTCCTCAGAAACATCTTCTGCGCTTAAACATTAATGTACATTATCCCAGTAATTATCAATTTGCTTTTACAAACAGGTAGACCTAGTTGGTGTAGAAAAACTCCACAGTTACTTGGGATTTTCTGCCTTCTTTGCTGGGATAGCAGCCATCGGGGGACCTCCTCTAACAGGTAATTCTTTCATTACATATCACATTCCCATCACAAACATCATCTCTCCAGCCAGGGAGAACACGTTCTTCGGGTTCACTCTTCTACCCACGTGCATCCAAGGAAGGTTCTTCCATCTAAGTGGGAAAAAATATATATTATATATATATATATACATTTTGGAGAAAGGTATCTCTATAGACAGGAAATACTCATGAATTTGGAGAGCTCAGCTAGCAATATGGCTAGGAGGTGGAAACTCCACTTTTTAGCCACATTTTAACTGGGGTATTATTAATACTGAACTTGATGCAGAGGGGCTGTCAGGAAGGAAGAGAAATCGGGAGGGGAGAAAAGGAGAGGGAGGTAAAGCAAGGACAGTCCTAGCAAGGTTCCCCACCAGGGAAGGGCAGTGAAGCCCACTGAGAAGTCCTGGTAATCTCTTGCTTTGAAGGAGCTTCCTCCACTCAGCCATGAGAGCTCCTGGGTCCAAAGATAAGGAGTATGAAAAGCCTTTTTCAACTCTGCCAGAAAATCAGCTCAGCTTTAAAGTCTGGTGCATTTCAAATGCTCATGAGCAAGTCTCCAGGCTCTGCCTACGAGCAAGAACTTGTGCTGTGCTCCATCCACCTCTTATCCTCTCGCCGACCCTTCAGCCCTACCTCACACCTGGAAACAGTGTCGGCATCTTCAGCTTGCTCTGGGTTTGCACATTAGAAGCAAACAAAAAAAGCTGCAAGGTGAAATAGCGGCGCGAATGATGGCCTGTTGCTCACCTGGTGAATATGTCCCAAACCAAACCAGCAACCCGTTCCACATTTATTGCTTCCTGCCTCTCCCTGGAGCAGCTGCCTCCCACCTGCACGGGCACTCGCTCGAACGCTGCCAAGTGCTGAGCAAATCCCAGCTCCACGCTCGGAAAGCTCGAGCGCCGCTGCGATGCTGCAAGAAAAACTGATATCTCTAATCAATATTTCTCAGCTGGCCAAACTCTGCATGGGGATGCTATTTAGAGCAACAGAAGCATTTAATTGGGAGAGTGCTTTATACTGCCACGGAGATATATAGCCTGCATCAGCTAAGATCTCTTCTGCTGATGCAAGATGCACGTTCACCAGAATGCAATACCTGTACAACCATCTCAGGAAGTCCTCTCACAGAATAATGTACCATACAAAAAGAGCTGAATAATTTAGTTCTCTGTTATCTGTGCATTGCACCTGCTAATGTAGCTATCACTTTCAGCCGTTTCCAACATATTTTTGCTAATTAGAAAAGACTTTCTTTTGCTGAAGATGCCAACCCACAGGCTGGCTGAACATTGCTGGGTTTTGTCAAGTAAGCAGGTTTCCTGTTAAAAGCCTTAGATAGAAGGCACTTGTCTTAATACAGATGGGCTAAATAACTGCCAAATCAGGTCAAGCAGCAAACTCATTTTTCTGGCCTCCCTCACTGATGACAAAATGATTTGCTCTCCAAAAAGAGAGGGGAAAATAGTTTGAGGTGTCACAATCTAGGTCTGTGATGCAAAAGAAATCCTGAAATTTTCTCCTCAAATGCAGCCGTATTAAGTGTGAAAATGGAGTGCGAGTAGAAGCTACCTATATACTCCCCAAGCTTGTCAAAGCACCTGATCCTTGCAGAATACAACACGGGATTTAGTCACCATGTAAGAATTGGAGGGTTTAGTGTCTCTGGCTGCTGCTGGCCTCTCCAGGACTTACCCAAAGCCTTGAATTTAGAAATCCTAGAATTTATAACACCCAAGCACTAGAGTGCAATACATAATGCCAGTCAGAAAGGTTAAAAGCGCTTATTTTGCCTGTTAAAAAAAAAAAAAGTCTGATCAGAATACAGGGAAAAGGTGACTTACCTACAAATCTGCTTAACTAAAAGCCCTTAAGCCAGAAGCAGCTACCCTGGTTGAAGGCTCGAGGTGAAAAGTCTTACAATTCTCTGCTCCCTGCTCCTCTGCCACCGCTGTTGGATGCTTCTGTCCTCCTGGAAAACAAACCCAGAAGGGAATGAGACAGAACAAACATTGTCTGAGCAGGTCACGAAAGTAGATTTTACTTCCAGAAGCAACACAAATGGCAAAGAAAAAGCAATCGTGTAATCCAAGATTATCAAAAAGCTTCCAGCAACCCTAATGACTCCAAGTGGAGAAGTGGGAGAGGAAGAAGTCACTCCAAAGCTGTATTAAGATGAGTTCAAACGCCCTGGCTTAAATTCTGCATGTGTCTCCATGCTAATAGTTCCTATTTGGGACTTGTAGCGGAGAAAACAAACAAATTTTTTAAAAAATAACCCAAAATTGAGAGGTGCCTTGCCACTCCATGATTACAGAGGGCCAGGGCAATTTAAACACACTGACCACGAGCGAGCACAGCGACCGCTCAGACTGCAGCACTTCTGCACCCAGGATTTACCAGCATTGCCCAAGCTGCTGCTTTGCTGGAATTTGCTCACCATTAGCCTCAAATTGAGCTCTCTGCAGCAGGAAGATTTTTCTGCAGTGCCTTTTTTTAAAAATTCTTTTTTTTCCCTTCCTTTTTTTGGGAACAGGAGAGGGGACGACACGGCATGTGCTTTAAGAGGCTGCAGGGTCACACAATGGAAAGGCAATGGTTGTCTATTGATGTATGTTGTCAGCAAGGAAGCAATGCTGGGTTTTTTCAGCACTAAATACAGCTTATAGTGGAAAAAACACAAATCCCTGCAGTGCAGGCTTTTGGACAGCACAATCCCACCTTTGGGAGTGAATTGCTTAGTAAAGTGTAAGGATCCCAAGGCAGAAAAACACCCGTGTTGCCAACTCGCCAGTCCTGGGAGCCCCGGCACGAGATTCCCATTCCTGCAGGAAGCTCCACCTTTGGCAGCAACGTGGCTTTTGGCTCTGTCCCTCTGGCTGGAGGGCACCAGGAGCTCCCACGAGATCCCTGAGAAAAGAGCACACGATGAAGGCGCTGAAGCTGGTTAGCAGCAGGGAAGCAAAGGGGACAGCAAAGCAGCAAGGAAGCTGCTTTCCCTTGCCCACGGAAAGACTTTGCAAGAATCTACAGCAAGGGAACATTTTGGGACGTCTCACTGGGCACATAACCCCAATCCTCCACCGCACGCCGCTTCCTTTCCCGCTCGGAGCCTTGGCCACCGCAGATGACGGCAGGAACAAAGCTCCCACATGGCTAAAAACAGGATCTCCAGGGGCTGCCGCTTGCTTTCCTACCCAGGGCTGGTTCTAAGGCTGCCAAATTGGGGCCGGATCTGCTGCTGGTGCAAATCGTGGCAACCCCCTGGGCTTCCCTGGCTTGATTTCAGTTGATGATTTGAAAGGGTGTTACCTTTTTTACGTGCAACAGCGCTCACCCCTTTGTATATCTTTGTTTCAAACTAAGCAAATGCCCCTATTTAAAGCTGTCAAGATGAAATGTAGCTAAACAAAACACTTGGATATAGGGTCCTCTTAAAAGGTGACCTGTCCCCACGTAGACTCCCAAGTCTTTTACAGAGTTCAGGTTCTTGGTTTAATTAAGTGTTTGCAAGGCTGCCCTTGAGCAAGTTCGTTCCTAGAGCCACGTCTGGGGTCTCTCACGTGGGACAGGCTGCACCAAATGGGGTCAGCTCACAAGCAGGCAGACCAGAGGACCTGGAGGTGGATGCAGACACCAACATGTGCAAGAAATGTCATTAGTCTCATGGGAGCTCCTGCTTCCTGCACTACTCCTGACCCGCTCCTTTAAAGCGGGGAAAAAAAGATGAGTCGAGGATTAAGGGCAATCAGGTCTGTCCAGGAGCCGGCAGCTCCTTTTCCTCCTCTATCCGAGGAAGAGCATCCTTTAGGCTTGCCTGCTGTACCAACAGCAACAGCCTTAATTTTTCATGCACCAGCTGGAAATGCTCCCCAGCGACAGATGCAGCAAGAGGTAAGAGAACCTAAAGAAAACATCTGAGGGTGCTTTAATGAGCACACACATCCTTTCCTTGCCACCCACCTCCAAACTGATGTTCTGTGAGGAAGGCCAACAGCTCTAGTAACAATCTTTTCTTCTCCAGGGTGGCTGTATGACTACACTCAGACATACGTCTGCTCTTTCCTCTTCGCTGGAGCCTGTGCTCTCATCTCACCTATCTCCTTCTTCTTTGAGCCTCTGGCCCAGAAATGGAAGCTAAAAAAGGACAAGCTCAACAGAGCTCCTGTGCTCGGCTGAAGAGATCCTGCTGCAATGGAAATTTTGAAGGGTTCCTGCTGACTTGCAACCACCATCGGAGAGCAGTCACGAGCCCAGACCTTCTGCACCAGGAAATATAAAGCAGTGGCAAAAATTAAAATTTGTAGATTAAAAGTTAGTAGGTCTAGCCTAGTTTTTACCGCGTGTGTGATTAAAGCAGCCTGAGAAATTACGTAGTGTAAAAGTTTATCAAATAGGAATGGACAATGCCCATGACCTAGAAGGACATGGGCTCTGGCCAACTTTTCTCCTGTCCTTCATCCTGCTGTAGCTCAGATTTAAGCTCCACATTGGTCCTGCTCTGTGTTACAGCTCCCCCTTAGCAAGTCACCACCGTCCCCCTGGCTGTCCCAGATGACGAGGGCCACCAAGGCTGAGGGACCTTTCAGGAGGAGGTAGCCAAGATCCCTTACCCAAAACCAGCAAGAGGTTTGAACTTGATATATCCAGCTACAACATCATCCCCGTGGAGGGATGCAAAGAGAGCACAAAAAGGGAGAATTTTTAAGCTTCACAAAAGTCCAGCAAAACCACAAAAACCTGTTTTCAGCGAGGACTCTGCGCAGGGACTGCTCCTTCTCCTCACCATCCTGGGCATGGGATTGTTTGTCACAGCACAGGCCACCTGGAACCAAAAGCAAGCCTAATTAAAGCCAGTACATCAGCATGGCAAAAATAACAATAAAAATGAATTTTTAGTGCTACCCCTGTGTGCAGCCAAGATCCTTTATGGGCATGGGATGGGCAAGATGCAATAGAGCTGCTTCTGCTTGGGTTTTCTGCCCAGGATAGAGATTTTTGCACTATCATCAGCTATTTGAATTTATTATATAAACCTAGGGGCTTCTTCTAGGGGTTATATAAAACTATTGTAGAGTTTCTTTTTATTTTAACCTGGCAACCATTTCAGCCACAGGCCTGTTTTACTTTTTAATGCAAAGAATTGTTTCCCCTATAAAAGCGTTCATTTAAACTATGCAGTGGCTTATTGCAAACACAAAATTAAAACAGTTTATGTTCACTAAAACACTATGCAACATGACACCAGTATTGAGGAGCTAAGGCGTTGCTGCAGGCAGGAAAATGTGCTCTGAGATAACGGGCCAAATTCAGCAGCCCTGCAATGAATCGATTCCAGAGCTGTGCAGGCTTAAACCAGGAAAATAGTCTTGAATTTGCAGGGAATATAAATGCTTCAAAGTGCCTGATTTTTCAGAGCTCTGCTCACAGCTTCCTCCAACTCCTGCAGAAATCTGCAGGCAAAAATGCTTCAGAAATAGCCCTTTTGCTTCCTAACCATGGCATCAGACGCTGCATCGTGTTGTGCTTGTATCATTTAACATTTGCATCCCCAAGAACCTCTCCTGTGGGTTGTTTTCCAAGGAACTGGGGTTGAAGGATTTAAAAAGACTATTTATGAAGCCTTGAACATGGTTGGGAGAGGCACACAGAGCAAATTAAGGCCCGGCAGCAGCAGCTTCTGCTGGGCTAATAGGAGCAATTCTGGCTTTCACACCTTAAGTCTCCCTCGGGTTTTCCACCCTGGAAGCTTCAAATAGCCCCAGATTCTGCATCTCTGTGACGCACCCACGAGCTCAGCAGGGCTTTTAGCTGAGCAACGGTCCAGGGACCAACCTGGGTGGAGAAGAGCCAGCACCCCATGTCCTTAGTCTTGTCCTCACATGACTTATAGCACCTGCCTTCAAACTCCAACCTCTTCCTTCCTCTCCCCCTAAATAAGTCTGTTTTTCACCCAGCGCTGCCTCGATTCCTAAGGATGCATTTTCAGCTCGTGTGCCACCAGGACACAGCTCCCAAAGGGATGCAGCGTGACAGACCTTCTCCCCATCTGCTCCTGCAAACGGGTGCCCCCAAAAGGCTCGGGAGGGTTCAAGGAAGGGAGCGCTCGCTTGAGCTCTCCATCCGGGTACCACCTGCTGCTGCTTCCCTTCTTTTATTTAGGAAAAACGGGTCTCCAAAGCACTTGCATCCTCTGCAAAAGAGCAGCCAGCTCGGGAGCTCCTGTTCCCCACGGCATCTCACCCTGCAGGTGGGCACTGCCAGCTGCCTTCAGCATTTGCTGGTGAAAACATCCTGCAGGGGCCACGGATGTTCCTCGAGCCCTCGGCTGCGCGGCGCTTCCGACGGCCTCTTCTCTCTCCAAAGAACCCGAGGAAACCAATCCCATCATGGCTCTGGGAAAACCCCAGGAGTCCTGCGTGCAATCCTGCTGCGGCGGAGGGCAGCCGAGGCACTTCCAGCTTTTTGCTCCAGATGATCCCTCGGGCTCCAGATCATCTCCATCGGCTCGGAACTCTTTCTCTGTTCTCCCACTTTTGCCTGGGGAGGCAAGCACAGAAAGGACATTTTAGTTTTTCCTTCAACCCCGAAAACCTCAGGCCATCTATTTGCTTGCAAATCGCACCCACACCCCGCACACTGGAGTGGCCAAGGATGGGGAGAACATCCACCCGGAGAAAGGCTTCCCGGATCACGGAATTTGTCCGGCATGAAGTTTCCCAAGAGCCTTTCTGCACAGTAAAGGGCACCGCGTGCCGGCAGGATAAACCCAAGCAGGACACGAGCAGGTCGGCAAGAAATCCAGCTCTAATCTCCCAGCCCGGCTAGCAAATCCCCTTCACGCCTGCTCCCGTGCAGAAAGTGTCCCTGAAGAAAACAAGCAGTAATGGCTCCGTGCCATCTCCAGCACAGAAATAGCTGGAAAAAAAGGGTCACCCTAATTTGTAATAAATAAATATATAGCCTTCGTAAAGCTGACAACAAACTCTGCTCTCTATCTGGGCTCATTCAGTGTAAGGTCCTGCTGCCCCGAGCCCATCACCAGCAAGTTTTGCTATGAAAGTTTTTTATTATTATTATTATTTGCAAGAAGCCTAAAGAAACAGCATCTATCAGGCCTTGTATTCCCTAGCTAGCCTAACCCCTTGGTGCCTCCAGAACAAAAAGCAGCTCTACTTTACTTAGATAAAGAAGTTTTCCTAGTAACAATAGAAAGGGAACTGGCAGCCCGATTCCTGCTTAAATTTAGCACAGGACGAGGAAGAGGAGAACAAAACACGAACTCAGTTTTGTGCTGTGAGAAATTCTAGGAAATGATGCTGCAGTTCGGAACTAATGAGCTCCCGGTGGTTTGTTTTAGGCAGCTGAGGAATGCGTAATTCAAGGCCAATCAACCTGGCTGCACGACAGCTCTTCTTCATCCAAGTTACAGGAGAAAAAAATACATATATATACACATTTGCTTTCCCCCCCCCATAATCTAGTGATTTATTCTAGCGCAGGAAAAAGAATGAGTGCCCAAGACAGCCTAGGAGCTACAGGTCTCGGCCAAGGAGGAGAGGGAACGGATATAAGATGCCTCGCACTTCGCTGTCCCATTCCCAGTCGAAATGGCCTCCATGTGGGATGCCTCCCCACATCCCGTTTGAATCCCGCTCCGTTCCCGCTTCCCAAACCATGCCGGCCCCATGGAAGTTATTTCGAAGGGACCGATTTAGGACGTGGGCACCTGTTGGACCTTAATCCAGCTCGGCATGTTCTGCATCAGTCGGGATAACCACCCGCTAAGACTTTTTTGGCTCTTCCTATAAAAGCTCTGGAAGTCGGTGCAATCAGAGACCACACTAAAGACTCTGCTTCCTAAATCCATAGCTCACACCAGAATTATATGCTATAAAAGCCCAGTTGTCAATGGCTTTTTAGGGCTCTGGCATAGGCTGCGAGCTTCCCTTCCTGCTGCTTTGTCCGTGGAAATCTCGTGGAAACCGGGGAAGTCCCAGGTTAAGCCCATTTCTTGATGTCTTTGTTGCGTTATACACCAAAATCTACAATCACCAATTGCCTCGAGTGATACCAGGTGAATCGCTCCTCTCGCAGTGTGAAGTTCTGCAGGACACTGTGGGCTCTCAGGGGAGAAAGGAAAGTCTCCGTAATTCTGAGAATAGTTTCAAGGAGAATAACGATGCCTTCCCACAGCTCCACGGACACCAGGCTATTTACTTATTAAAGCGGGATGCACAGCACATCCCAGACTAGGTGCTGCATCTAACTACGCTTCAGAGATCCCTGTTTTTACCCTTTCTGGGAAGGGCAGGGCCCGATAAGGCTACGAACACGGTCTTCCAGCGACGGGGAGCAGGGCCGCCCTTCCAGACACCGCGTGCGGGTTTCACTGCTTGCTTGTCCTTATACACACTGATAACGAGAACGCTCTGTGGTTTCTCCTTTCTTTTTTGGTGTTTCTTTCCCACCCTGCCTGGAACACGTCCCATCATTTGGATACGGGTACGGCAAGTCATTACGCTGCAAAGCCCAAACCAAGACTCACTTCTAGGCAGGCAGCCTTCATAAAACGCGACTTTTTTTTGAAAAAAATAGCCTTTAAATCCACCTAACTCTTTTCACTAACATCCATAAGGATTTACCACTCATTCCAATGGGAATAATTAAGATGGGGATGTGTGAAAGTCCTCCCAGAAGATTTAGCTTTAAGACTCAGATTGACAGAGCCCGATCCTCACTCAAAAGGTCCTGATCTGTGGCGACCACAAAGATCAACAGCCCTTGGTCGAGCCCATGAGATGGTTTTCAAAAGAGATGTAATTCGGGGGTCAAGTTTCCATTTCCAAAGTGATTTGGAGATTTTGTGTCCTAAGCCATCGTCGAGCTTTTACAAGCCTTCCCCAACAGGTACAACCCATGTGGGGAGACAGGGCAAGGACCACTGGCTTGGAAGAGCCAAAGGGCGACTTTATGACACTCAAGCGACTAATGCAGCTCTAATAAATCCCTCTCTAATCCCTGGAGCTTTTAGCTGAGCAGTGAAAGGGAGCTAAGGACTAAACAGGCGGGGGAAGGCAAGGCCCACGGATGCGGCGCCTCCAGGCAGGCTCTCCGGAGCCCCATGGGCACCACCATCACCTCAGGCGCAGCTGGAGGCGCCTCCTCACGCGTCGCGGCTGCAGCGCAAGAGTTCGGCCTCCCCCGGTGCTCCGGGGTCGCCGAACTGAGACACCTGGCTCTGCTTCCGCACACCGACCTGCTGATATCGAAGCCAAAGCCCACCCTTGGTCCGGTGGGCAACGCGCAGCAGCAGCCATGGGGGCCTCCTCTTCCAGCAGCCGGCCCTCAGCCGCAACCTTCGCCACAGTTTGCTCAATGACAGGGGTTTTAATAACCAGGAACCCTTTTGTGCCCCAAACGGGGTTCTGAGGCAAACTGCATTCCTGACCCGATAGGCTGGAAGTGCTGGACTTCCATGTGAAAGGAGATACAGATTCACGTAGCTCCCTCGAATCGCAGAGATCACGGGGAAAATGGCCAACTCAGGCCACCCCACCAGGCCCTCTCTAGATTAATTAGTGCTGGCTGCTAAAAGCAGCCCTGAGCTGTCATTGTATCCGAGCACAGGAAATACTGAAGGTAGCTAAAACCACGTCAAAAATCTCTGGACTGATCTGAAGATCAGATTGCGGATCTAGGTATGAAGGTCAAGGCAGGGAAACGAGTGGATGAGACACCCGTCATCCGCAATTAACTCACGGCTCGTCAGCTCATCCGTGGAAGCCGCACATGCAACCCAGCCTAATCCCAGGACAAAACAGCCGAGCTTAAAACCAAAAGCCCAGGGAAAGGAGCAGAGCTCAGCCGGGAGGCAGCAGCCCATTAACCCATGGCAGCCCCATCCTGTCGGCACCCACCCCAGGCTTCTTCAGCCACATTCAGTTAATGCATCGCCGGAGCAAGACACAGAGGTTCGTCAGAGCAGAAGAAACATCTGCCACCTCATGCTTTCTTCCTCCTAAAGACCCCTCAGCTTCATCAGAGCACATGGGAACAGGACCAAACACCAGCAGGTTTCTGCACAGGGCTCCCACTCCAGCTCCTCAGCTCCAAGAACCCATCACACAGTTGATCATCAGCATGTTCAGGGAGAACATGTCCTCAAAGAGCGTTTGCCATGTTAAAGCAAGCTAGTAGCACCGTGAGAGCAAAATCTATTAGCCAATCTATTAATCAAGTGGAATCTGGGCCATCTAATGGATTAAACTCAGCTATAATTCAGCTGTAGCTGGTGAAATGCCCAGCTCCAGAAAATGTGTGAATTCAAAGGACCAGTTCCCCATCCAACCCACTTGCATCACTTTATACTGCCATGCAGTTAATTAAATGGTTCTCTTAATAAATCCATTTTCCCCAGATTGCCTGCCTGAAGTCTCATTAACCAAATTAATACGGTGCGTACAGAGGCAGAGAGCTGTTAACTCTTAAAAGCGACTACCTTTAACAAAACCAGAGCTACAACCAGCGGGTTGAGTGTCCCTCTAACCAGTCCAGAAGGCAGAGGAGAAGACAAAGTACCTTCAGAGAACTCAACATTGCAGAGCAGCCATAGCAGAACCATCCTACACCAAACACATCCCCAAATTACCCACAGGTCACCCCAAAACATCACACAGAGGAGAGTGGAAACAATCTCATTAAATACACAGCAAGTTGAGTCGGAGACGAGGACTTTGTCTAGAAGAGCCACCACTGGCCCATTTGCCATAACACAACAAGTTGAAGCATAACCAAGAGGTGGGAGAGTGTCCAACACGCAGCCAAGGAGCTAACTGGCTTTCTGAAAACAGAAAGTTTTCAGTTGGGTTATACTGACAGGTCGCTCATCTCCTGTTGGCATGGAACGCCCTACGAGCTAAAGAAGAGGTTCAAACACGTTTCTCACTATTGCTACAAGCTTCAAACTTTTGGTAAAACACTTCATGTGATCCCACATCTAGGGGTCATATCTCAATAGTGCATGAAACAGGACATTGCAAAAATACCAATGATTTTAACTAAGAAACACCAACTTCTGGAATTACAGTCTGTCTCAAGAGCTGCCTCAACCCCTTTCCCACCTTCACATAACCAGCAATATCTAACAACGCTCCCATTTGTAACAAACAGCTTCATTTATGCCAACATCTCACAAACATACACAGAGTAGCTTTTGCCTGATCATCCCCTTGGCTTCCTTAGCCACATATACACAAGGTTCAGGTGGTGTTTCAGGTTAAGTTAGTGTTAATTCAAGCAGTTCATGAACTTGGAAAACCCGCTCTTGAGTTTGCCAAGCCCAACGCCGGGAGCTCTCCTTGAGCAGCACCTTCCACAGTGGAAGATGCTCCAAGTGAGCTCCAGGCGTTGGGCTTGGCAAGCTCGTGTTCCCCAAGAGGAACGTGAGCAAACCCAGCAGCTGGTCCAGACACAGAGCCTGGTCCTTCACTCCCATCGCCGGAGAGGATGGAAGCAACACTTTGACCCCACTGAACACATTAGTAAAGCTTAGTAGACACAAGAATCAAAAAAAGAGACAGTTAACAGCAAATCCATCCCCGTCACATTACGATTGAGACCAACCTTTTCGATGCCCTTACCTGGCTGGGGGACGCGCACGGTCGCTCACCCTGGGGACCTTGCCGAGCACACCTGTGGCATCCCAGCAATCGCCAAGCACTTGGCAGGACTTCTTAATCCACAGCAGGACAAGGTACGTGAAGGCAACGAGGGCAAGCTTGCGAATTCGAGGTCAAGCTTGCAAATCCGAGGTAGTCTTCATCCGGGCGGCAGGCAAGCGACTAGTTAATTCTAACGGCCCGGCAAGCGTGACACGAGGGTGACACGAGGGGTGTCTGAAGGCAACGATGCAGCAGCGTCAGCTTCCTCCGAGGTCTCTGCTGTTGTCGGTGTCCCGCAGCCACCACAGAGTTGACTGGAACAGCCTCCAGGAGCCCCCATACGGGATAAGGCAGGAACTAGAGCGCACCATTTTTTCGGGATATCTCCGTTTTTTTTTTTTTTTTTCCTCCTCTTACAATCTGTACTACACCTTGAGGCGGCTGCAAGCAACCATGCAGCCGGACCCGGCACGCGAGCGGGGTGCATGCACATCCGAGGCGTGTGGACCATTCGCTTGACAACCGGTCAAAACAAGGCACGGACACCACAGCAAAGGTTTTAAAATTACCACCGTTAGCTCGCAGGAGCTCTTCTTCCAGGCAGCACTGAACCCAGCGCTGCACGACTGCGGCAAAGCCCCTGGAGATGGAGGAGCGCCTCGCGTACGTCAGGAAAGGCTTTATTAACAGCATTTTAACCACTTTTAAGGACTCATTTCTCTTTTTCTTTTGGCCATGTGGCGCCAAGGTTTACGTGCAAGATTCAAAGCAATCTCAAACGCTTTTTTTTTTTTTTCTTCACAAAATTAAAAACCAAAAAAATCAAAACTAAAGCCAAAGGAGTTGGGTGAACAAAACAAATCGGAAACTTAAAATTCAGGAACTCCAGCTCTTCGAACCAGCGAAGCCCCAGACTTGGCCGCCGTTCCGAGTCGCAGGGAGCCTCCCTGCTTCTTGCATGCCAGCAGCAGCACCGTTTTCCTCGTAAAAGATGAGGAGTAAAAGCAGCACGTGACCCCCTGGACTGCACCGCAACGAGCTAGATCCTCCTGCTTTGGTACAACTCGCTGGTCACCGCGAAAGCGCCGGTTCTCCCCGCTTCTTGCTCGAGACCCGCAACCATGAGAGCAAACACGGCAGCAGCGGGTCCCCCTCCGCGGCAAACACACAGGGGCTCAAACGGTTGTCGTCAATTCACTTCCAGGCAGAAAAACCATTTTCCTCAAAAGAAACAATTTATTTAGAATGAAACAAGATCAGCTCAACTGTGAGCGCATGTTTGAGTGACAGCTACTTTCAAGCTGTGTGAGCCATAAAAAGGGTATTCCTTTACTTTTCCAGCAATCTTGTGTACACAGCACAAAGCAAAGAGGTCATTTTTTTTTTCCACTTAAAACACGGGCATTGGCATCACAATAGCAGATACACAACTTTTTTTTTTTTTTTAAGCTGCCATTTTAGTAAAATGCACAAATACTAAACAGATAAGCTTTCTTCCATCGAGAGGCCCATGTAAAATTCCACACAAGCCACAGGCGCTCTTCCCAAAGGTCCATCAGAGCTTGCAATCCCACGCCGTTGTCCTCCGCAGTCCACCAGCTTTGCTTGCAGGAGGAAAGAAAACGTTATTTCAATACCAATGTCGACAACGGATTTTCCCCTCCCTACGTTACACAGATGAACAGAAAAGAACTACGAGGCCTTTCTGAATATTCTACCTTGGATTTCAAACAGCACCGATAACACCCACGGGCACAAAACCTTGAAATGAAGTCACCTTCTGTGTATAGATGCACAACAAGTAGCATAGGGGTTGCTTTTCGGACCAACGTTAGTCTAGGCTTACAGTACTGGTGATTATTCAACCTTCCTAACGGTTAACGGGACGCATCAAAATAATTAACCGCGAGAAAAGCCAACGGAATTATAAATAATGCGGCTGGCTTTCCTCAAAGAGCATTTCCTGAAGGCAACTTAACAACAGAAATGGGAAGCGTAGTGTCACAAGTTGCTCTTGTTCTGGTTTTGCCTTAACAGCAGACAACTCCGATATTAGAGTTCAAATCGGACACACCTAATGAAATTTATAACTGTTACCATTCAAGTAATATTTCTTCATCCATCATTTCCACATAAACAGAACTGCAATGAAGTTGAATAGTCAATTAACCATCCCCAGAACAACACGGTCTGTTTTAAGCCCAATACAAAAAAATTATTTCATCATCAAGTTGCTATTTCATTGGAACATCTGCCCTTTGCTGCTAACCAGAAGTCATTAGAAAACAGTAACAAAAAAAGGGAGACAAGGGGGAAAGAACCCCAAAAAGCAGACACACAGCAATGATTTCTTCCACTTTCTGTCCAATCCAGCAGACTCACTAGGAGCTCCGCTCTCAACACTGATATTCCGAGCAATTTTTCCCGGTCCTCAGATGATTCGAGCCCGTTTTCACAATTTTGATTCGCTCGGCCTCCCCATTAATACTTAAACACTTTCAGCTCAAGTCACCATCAACCAGATGGTTCCCAAAGCGATTTGGGACATCTGCTCTCTGCCCTCCTTGGAGCAGGGCTGTCCCCCAAGCGGTTTCAACTCTTAAGCACCTTTTTAGGAAAACAGGGAGGAGAGGACCGGTTTGGGAGCCCGACAGGTAACGCCGCTGGCCCTCTGAAAGGCTCGCAAGGATGCGCAGCTGCAACGGAGCAGCCTGAAATTTTGGTAATTTAAGGTAATCTCAGCGCTCGCGCCGCAGCGAGCGGCGCCCCGCACACGAGCCCGGAGCAAACAAAGCCCCTGGCTGGCGGCCAAGGAAGTTGCGCAAAGTTTCCAATTAAAAAACCCCAAACAACCCCCCTAAAAACGTAAACAAAAGCATGAGTCACTTGAGGTTCTTTCCCCCAAAGCATAAAGCACAACAGTGAAATGATTCCGGAAAAGGACATCCTTTTTCCACACTAATTCAGTAAACTTGAACTCATGAAATACAGGAACATCAGCTGCACACGACATTTGAAGAAATAGGGAGCTCTTCCCAGAGCGACATAATGCCAACTAGAACTCGAGAGCTACCGCCTGCTACGTTGGTCTTGCTCTATACACATTAAATAGGGACTTCCACTTGCATTCAGCCCTGGCCAAGATGATTTTGGGGGGACAGTTACTCCAAGGGTGCACATTTCATAGCCTAAGAGAACAAGCACAGCGCCTACACTGTGCTAGACCTGATGGCAGCGCGTGACCAAGTGCCGGCAACTCAAATGGCAAATTAAACCTCGCCTGCCAATTATGTCTGGACATTAAGGACCCTCAAAGGGTGGTAAAATCCCTGCTTACAAAACAGAGCAGCAACCACAAATAAACCAGATTTAAAGAAGCCGGTACTCCGTTGAATAACCAGAAAACCTGGAGTCAAAGGCAGCCTCGCCTGTTCCACACTGCCCTCCCATGCAGCACATTTTAATTCATAAAAGCCAGTGGCAACTGCAACCGCTGCTGCTTTGCAAGGAAGCAACAGCCACGCGCCCACAAGGCGCTTTCCAAAAGTCCCCCTTCCTCCCCAGTTAGTTGTTATAAAACAATTTGCTTTTCAATTTGGATGAGCTATTTTGACCCCAAGTTTTGCGGGTTTAAAAACAAACCAAAACAACAGGCGTCTACTGCGTATCAGCGTAACAAGCACTGCGCTTTGCAGGCCCAAGTGGGGAACACGAATGAAGTTCGTGCTTCTTTTCTGGCTTGGGATAAATTTGAACTCGTGGTGGTTCAGGTTAAAGGGCGCTTTCCTTTACACCTCCACCCTTGCAAGCGACTCTTGTGTCAAAAGCAATGAGAAAACTCACTGTAAATGCACGAAACACTTAAAGTGAGTTAGCAGCAGTGCTGGTTCCGTGCTGACACGCAACAGAGATGCCTGCTGGAATTAAAACAGACATTCTTTGCAATAAGTGGTAAATACACTGGATCTCCTACAGTTTTTTTGCATTATCGGTGCCTTTTCCAAACCTTCTCATTGTTAATAGGAAGACAAACAGCTGAATTCTGCCATGTAAATCTATTACATTCACTTGGAAGAAAAGCAATCCAGAAACCCTGGATTTCACCCCCAAACATTTCAGAGCATTAGATGAGGCTTGCGTGTGTTTGGTCAGAAAAAAAAGGAGCTTTAACACTATCAATGTTGGGAAACATTGACCTATTTTTGCCCCAAAATGGGGTCCGTTTGGACAGGGTCACTCTGAGGAGTGGCTGTGGAGAGGGATATTGCAGATACCTCGTTTCTGCGGCAGCAAATCTAACGCAAGCGCAGTCACACCTGAAAGGTGATCGCTCCGTCTATAAGATACATTCAAGGCATCTCCTCCTTCACACTCTGTTCTGCATTTTGCACTTGATTTTTTTTTTTGCCACGTGAGCTGAGACACAAATTAACCTGTCCCCAGCCCCGCAGCAGTTTTGCAGTGAGATACTGGGAGGTCTGCTGGGTAACACAGCATCTCTTTTACACGGCCCAAGTTTCCAAAAACGCGGCTAAGTGCAAGGTTACATTCTGGCTTTAAGTGCAAGGTTACATTTTAGGGCTTGCAGAGCCTAACTAGATTGAGCCCGGTTTACACTTCGCTTTGGAAGCCCCCGCTCAGGGGTAAAACGGAGCCTGTATCAGCCAAGTGTCCAAGTAATGGGAGAAGAGCACCCATTGAGCAGGGGGAAAAGCACAAGGAAAAACGAACTAAGTTCTTTGGAAAAGGTAAACGGTTTCCTCACGGAGTCATAAAAACAAAAGGTCAAATGGCAGCACTTTGGAGTATTTCTAATACTGCTCCAAGATGCTAAAAACACTTTAGTGCAGGTGGCTATAAAAACCTCATGTAATGCCCATGGTACTGTACCTGAAAAGTCCCTAGCAGACAGCAGTCTCTTGCTATTAACAAAGAGGTAAGACAATAATGAGAACTTTTATGTAATTAAATTATTACAGAATTAAAAGCCATCTCTGGAGAGAAGCACACTTGCTTAGAGTTTGCACCGTGGAAGCAGACCCCACTGTACCTGCAACTCTCTGAAAGAAAAAGGCAGTAAAACCAAAAAACCACAATATAACGAAAGTTATCCTTAAAGCACCTCCTTGTTTCTTGCATACGAGAGTAAGCACAAGACATTCATGGTTTGTAACAAAGTCCTCTGCTCGTTACCCAACACTGTCACGGCTACAAACCCAAAGTGCATATGGGGGATACAACAGAACCAAGAGGAAGAGGAGAAAAACAACTGTTTTTTTTAAAAAAAAACATACTTTCAGTGAGTGCATTTTGGTGGACTGGATGAAATTATGAAATACCCAATAAGAGAATTAACGCTCTCCGGTGGAGCCCAGAGCAGGCGCTGGCCACCCCAAAGAAACCAACCCTGAGCCGGGCAGCCCGGAGGGAAGCGGGGCAGGCGCCGCACGGAGAGGGACCAGGTCCCAGTTCAGCGACCTGAGGAGTGAGGAATTCACAGAATTTCAGCACTCAAAAATGAGTTGACACCAGCCCACTGTTAAGTGTGTGGTTTTCCATTTCAGCTACCAAGTGCTTTAAATCTGGTCTTTTAGGTTTGTAACTCTAGAGAGGACAAGCGATTGAACTTGCTTTTAAATATATATATATATATGAAATGAAAAGAGGACACGGATCAAAACTTAAAAAAAAAGGGGGAGTTTGCTCGTCCCCCTTCCCACCCCCCACCCCAGTTTTTGTTTTTCTTTTGTAACTCAAAGCAGGTCTAACCTCCCCGCTATCCCCACCGAGGAGGGATTCTCAACACATCCTATCCACGCTAATGGCTAATCAACCTTTCTGGCTTCTAATATAGAAAAAAAAGAAATGTAGTAACAGAAAAAAAAAAAAAAGGGCAGGGAAAGTTACCTACAAACAAAGATCTAATTTAAAATATCGACAGGGCTGGCTAAGGCTGTATCCCATAGCACCTGGCACACGCTGGAGGGGCTGCGTGGAGGAGGAAGCAGGGTCGGGTACAGAAAACACGGGGCCCTTAGGACGCCCCGCGCACAATGATCATGACCAGGTAGTCGTCCTCTGATTTGGCCAGCGCCTTGGCCGTGGAGTCCAGGAACTGCTGGGAGAAGTCACAGGGCGGGAAGGCGTGCAGGACCCCGCTGTTCTCCTTGTCTTTGTTGCCCCCCACGGGGAGGCTGATCACGCCGGCCGCCTGCTTTTGCTTTAGGTAGGACACGAGGTTCCTGAGCGGCCTCTGCGTGGAGGTGGTGGCGGCCTCGCTCGCTCCGCACGAGGAGGAGCGGCCGTCGGCCGCGCCGGGCACGGCCAAGAGGACGGCGTAGCCGCTGGGCCCCGCCACCTTGATGCGCCGAGTCACCTCGTCCAGCTTAGGCTGGTCCAGCCGCAGCCGCTGCGTGATCTTGAGCTGGGCGACCTTCCCCCCCGTGGCTCCCTCCACGAGGAGGCTGCTGGCGACGCCGAGGTCGCCCTGCAGCAGGTGCATGTTGGCCGGGAAGTTGCTGTTCTTGAGCAGGAGCATCCCCTGCCAGGCCAAGCAGAGCTTGGGGGCTCCCGCGGGCGCCGCCGCCCCGTCCTGCTGCTGCTGCTGCTGCCTGGGCGGCGGCGCTTTGAGGCGGGAGCCGCCGGCGCCTCCCTCCGCGCCGCGCTCGTCCTTTTTGGCCGGGCTCTTGCCCTCCTGCGCCGCGGCGGCCGCGCGGTGCTTCCGCTCCCTCTCGGCCGAGTTCTTGCGCTCGCGCTTTTCGTTCTGGCCTCGCTCGAGGCTGCCCCGCCGCGACTCCCGGATGGGCGAGGGCCGCTCCAAGAGCAGCAAGCGGGACGAGCGCTCGGGGTCGCTGCCGTAGCGCTCCCGGCCTCCGACCAGCTCCGGGCTGCGGTCCGGGGGGGACGCCGTGGCCAAACAGTGACGCTTGCGGGACGACGAAGAGCGCTCGCTGTCCGGGGAACGGTCCAAGTGGCGGCCGCCGTCCTCCGCCAGCCTCCGTTTCCGAGGCTGATCCCTACTGCTACTGCCCAACTCCCTCTCCCCTCGGTCCCGCTCCAAGGACCAACCATCCCGGCGCCGTTCCAGGCTTTCCAAAGGGTCATAGGCAGCTGCCCGGTTACTCCTATCCCGTACGGGGGGCGGCGGAGGCACCCACTCCGCCTCGGGATAAAGGTCTCTGTCGCGGTCTCTGTAGAGCAACGGTGGCGTCCGGTCCCGCGCGCCCCGCAGAGGATCCGGGGGGGCCCCCCGGTGCGCCCCGAACGCGGCGGCCTCGGCCACCAGCTCGTAATGAGCCGCAGGCGGCAAGGGCAGCGGCTGCAGGTAGGGCTGCTGGTACCGGTGCTCCGTGTCGGCAAAGTCGACGCGGAGGCGGCGGTCGGGGCCGCCCAAGGGAAAGCCCCTCATGTGGGTGCAGGCGGCCTGCGCCGCGTCCAGGCTCTCGTACTGGATGTAGGCCCACGAATCCCCTTTGCGATAATCAATAGTGCGAATGGTGCCAAAACGGTCAAATTCCCTGGCCAGGGCAGCAAGGGGCACCCACGGCCCCAGGCCACCCACCCAGAGGCGGGTGGTTGGAGTGGCTTTCCCGTACCCGATCTTGATGGGGTTGCGCAGAAGCACCTTCCCTGACATGGCCAGCTTGGCCCGGTGCGCCATGTCCAGATTTTCAAACTTAAGAAAACCGTAGGTGCTCGTCTGCCCGCGGCCCGGCCTCTTGATGTCCACCTCGGTGATGACACCAAAGCGGTCGAAAGCCCGCCGCAGATCCGACTCGCTCACGGTAATGTCCAGGTTGCCCAGGAACAGCGTGCGGTTGGCTCGCTGGTCGTCCTCGGGGCTGATCTCCTCCTCGCTGGCTGCTCCGGCGCCCGCTCCTCCTCCTCCGCCGCGGAAGCCCCCGGCGGCTGCCACGCCGGCCACGCGCTCCAGCCCGTAGGCCGGCCGCACTCGCGCTTCGTAGAAGCCCCCGTAGTCCCTGTCGCGCTCCAGCTCGCGGGGCAGAGGCGGCGGAGGCGGCAGGCGGCCCAGGGCGAGCTGCTGCAGCCGGTAATCGCGGTACCCGAGGGCTCCGCCGCCGGCGGGCGACAGCGCCCGCTGCGTGGCCCCGGCCGGCGGGTGCCGCGCGACGGCGGCCGCCGCCACCCCGACGGCGGCCGTGCCGTAGGGCGCCTCCTTGTCGAGCAGCGCCGGCGAACGGCTGCCGCGGCGGCGCCCGCCGCTCCCGCCGCCCACGTAGACGGCCTCGATCTTGAGCGGGCGGTCGTAGAGCACGAGGCGGCCGCGCGCGTGCTTGGCGGCGCGCGCGTCCTCGGCGCGGCGGAAGTTGACGAAGGCGACGCGCTCGTCGCCCGCGCCCGGCGGCAACCGGCTGATCTTGACGCTCACGTCGCCGAAGCGCTTGAACTCGTGGAAGAGCCCGTCCTCCACGGCCTCGTCGCTCAGCACCGAGCCCAGCTCGCTGATCTTCAGCGTCTTGTACTCGCCGCCCGGCTCCGCCGCCGCGGCCGCCGCCGCCCGGGACTCACCCCCGCGGCCGCCGCCGCTCCGCGCCGCCTCGGCCGCTTTGCCGCCGCCGTAGCCGTGGCGGCCGCCCCCGCCGCCCGCCGCCGCCGCCGCCCCGGCCTCGTACTCGCGGCTGCCGGCGCGGGCGGCCTTGTCGGCGTGGGCGGCGCGGCGGCTGCTGTTGCTCTCGCCCGAAGCCGCCGCCGCTGCCGCCTTCCCGCCGCTGCCGTTGGAGCCACCGGAGCCGCTCGCCTTCTTGCCGCTCCGCTCGCCCCGCGCCGCTGCCGCCGAGGAGGAGGCCGCCGCGTCCTCACCGCCGCCGCCGCGTGAGCGCTTCGCTTTCGCGGGCGAGCGCTCCTTGCCCTTCATGGCGGCGGCGCCGCCGGCCCCGCGCCCCGCCGGCCTCGCCGCCTCGCGCCCCCGCCGCGCTCACGCACCCGCCGCCATCTTGGACGCCGCCGCGGCAGCCGGCCCCGCCCCCGCGGCCCCCATTGGCCGGGATGCGCGGGCGCCGCGTCCTCGTTGGCCACCGCGCGGCTGGGCCCCGCCCTCGGCGCGCGCGCGCTCGGCGCGCTGGCGGAAGGCCCGCCCATTCCCCTCCCCGCTGCCCTCTCCCATTGGCCGGTCCCGCTGTCTTTCTCCCGACCGGCGCGGAAAGAAGCGCCCTGCTCGCGCTTGTCCCCGCCCCTTTTCCTTAGTGGATGCTTGAAAGGAGAGAGGCCTTCTGATTGGACAGGCTCGCTTGTCAATCATAGAGATTCGGCCACAGCGGACCGCCACTGCTCATTGGCCACTGGGAGGACTCGCCTCCCGTTTCTGATTGGCTCGCTCGCCTGCCACTCGGAACGGTCCGGGATGTGGCCCCGCCCCGCCGCCTCCCATTGGTCCGCTCGCTCCGACGCGGGTTCCCATCGTCCCCCTCAAATTCTCGCGAGCTGCTTTAACCCTCCCCCTGTCCTCATTGGCCACCGCTAACGTTCCCTCCGCTGCGCTGATTGGCTGAGGCCCACGCCTGTCCCGCAGCAGCGCGCGCTGCTCCCCGAGCCCCAGCCTTCGTGCATGATTGGGCGAGAAAATCCCCGCAGGCATCTGATTGGGTGCAGCCTCCGGCCTCGCCCGATAGGCTAAAGCGGCCGTCGTTCACGCTTGCGCTGAATCTGATTGGTGGCAGCGAGGGAGGGGGCGGTGTCCCGGCAGGGCGGGCCGCGGGGCTGCGGCGGCGCCCTCAGAGCGCGCCGGGCGGCGGCGCGCGGCGGGTGTTGGGTCCGCGCGCTCCGCTCGGGGCGGGACGGCGCCGAGGGCCGGGCCTGGGGTTCCCGGGGCGGAAAGGGCTGCGCAGAGCGGGAGCAGAGCCCGGCGGGCGGCTCCGGTGCTCCCTGCGGTAGCAGTTTCCTCACAGAAACCGTGAGAAAACCTCCCCCGGGAAGATCCCCAGGGCACGTTAATCGCCCCGACGGGCATCCCGGCACATTTTTTAATGGCAGCGCCTTGAAAAAAAAACGCGTTTGCATTCACATTTCACGTTTCACAGAAATTCAGTGTGTTGAACGCTTAGAGCTGCTCCCCATGGTCTGCCACGGCCCGAAGCGCTTCCCTGTTTGTAGGGAAGCAATTCCCTGCAATTCCCCAGCCGATGACTCGCAGTTTAAAGGACACCTTGGGTGAGCGCTGGGACGCAGCATGGACGGGACAGCGCCTTCTCGCTGCCACTTAATCCAATTTCAGCCCTTCTAGGCCTGTGTTGCCTTCCCCTTTAATGGCAGGGAATGATCTCGTGGATTTTTCCGCTGCTGCGGCGTCGTCCGCGGTCGGATGCGGGTCCCTGCTCCAGCAAACAGGTCGCTGGCAGCTTTTGGAGCGGGTTTTGGCAGCTCCGAAGAGCCGTGGCCAGCAGCGCGTTTTGTCAGGCCGCGAGCGATGACGCAGCGCGGGCAGGAATCTCCCCCCGGGCCCAGACTAGAAGGCCCTGTCTGCGTTTATATCTATATGTATAAATAATTAAGGTGCCAGATGGCCCTTGAGCCCACGGCCTAGATATAAGCATCTAATTACATTTGGTACCAAGGGGAGTTGGGCATCCAAGTGCCTTGGAGGGTTTGGGCGGCTCCTGGGCAGTGTTTAGATAGTGCAGAACCAAATAAACCCGCTGTTTATGACCAAAAAAGTAAATAAATAAAAAACCTTTCATGAGCAGTTAAAGGGTTTAAGAGGAACAACAGGTCAACCGGACTGAGGAGGCGAGATGGAGAGGACTCCTTGGCCCCATCGCAGACCTGCTCCGTGGATGGCTGAGCTGGGGCCGTGTCTGGTCTCTGCATTTGGGGGCTCAAAGGAGCCAGACTCCTTCCTGGAGCCACCCTCGTGCCCCAGCTGCCCCTTGGAGACGTCCAGCTCCATCAGCGCCACTTGGACAAGGCCCCAGGAGCCCTCGGGGGCTGCGAGCCGCCCGCGCCGCCGTCTTGCGCTCTGCACCCGTTAGTCACTGCAGGCCAGAGCCAGCATTTGTAAGCAGGAAAATAAATTTTTTTTAAAAAGCTGGAGAGCATCCACCCCGCAGGATGCTGGTGAGGTTTGGCAGCGATCGCCACGCAGCTCCCAGCACCTCGAGGAAAGCGGGAGAGGCGACGGAGCCGGCTGCTCCGCATGGGCGCTGGGGTTCAGCGCCCGCTTGTCCTGCAGGGCTGAGCCCTCCGTGCCCGTCTGGGCACCCGGGGCTCCGTGTGCTCCTGCCTCGCTCCATGCGGATCAGCTCTGCTGGGGCTGCCCGGGCTCCTTCCTCCCTGCTCGGGCTCCGCTCGGCACCGCTCCGATGGCTTTGGGGGATGGCTTGGAGCGGGCCCGCAGCGCGGCGGCGCCTCCACCCCTCGCTCCCGCGAGCCCTCTCCGCAAGCATCAGCGCCCGCATCCCGCGGCGTCGCCGCCTGCATCCTGCAGCATCGCCACCTGCATCCCGCAGCATCGCCACTTGCATCCCGCAGCACTGCCGCCTGCATCCCAAGGCATTGCCACCCGCATCCTGCAGCACTGCCGCCTGCATCCCAAGGCATCACCGCCTGCATCCCAAGGCATTGCCACCTGCATCCCAAGGCATTGCCACCTGCATCCCAAGGCATTGCCGCCCACATCCCGCAGCATCGCCGCCTGCATCCCAAGGCATCACCTCCTGCATCCCAAGGCATTGCCGCCCACATCCTGCAGCATCGCCGCCTGCATCCCAAGGCATCACCGCCTGCATCCCACTCTCCCGGCGGATCCCGAGCACCGCGGAGGGAGCGTCCAAGGCGGCTGGCTCGGCTGCCTCCCTTCACCCTGGGGCTCCCAGGACCTCACCCTTGGCCTGGCTGGGCCACCCCCGGGCCCGGTTCCGTTGCCAGCAGAGGGCAGCGGGAGCCCAGGCGCGGGCCTCATCCAGCCCTTCCACCTGCAGCGGGAGCCCAAGAGCTGGGACCTTCCACCCCGACACAGCCCCTCGTGTCGCCCACGAGCCCTTCTCTCCTTTTCAGCTCTCTTTTTTATTTCTTTTTTTTTTTTCCCCTCTCTCTCAGCTGACCGAGGAGTGCTCGACTTTAATAAGTAATGAAGGAATTTATGGAGCCATTAGCGCGGTAATTGTTCGCTTGCCACCTCGTATTCAGAGATTAATGGGAAGGGAAGAATAACCCCCCAAAGTATGGAGAGGATCAAGGCAGCCTCGGGGATGGAGGATCACGGGGCAGAGCCGCAGCCGGCGCTGGAGGGCAGCGCCCAAAGCAGGGCTGGGGTTTGGGCATTGCCCCTGGAAACCCTCCAGCTCTCCCCACTCTTTCAGCCTCCTGCCCTCCCCAGGGATGCTCCGAGGCCGGCTGCGTTCCCAGCCTCGCTCTGAACCCCCCGGAGAAGCAGCCGGGGCTCTTGGGTGCCTTGAGCGGAGTCCAGGAGATGGGGAGGAATGGGGAGAGCCCCTCAGGCCTGCCCTAACATCGCAGGGACCTTTTTGAGACGAGCAGCACTTGCTCTGCGGGGCAGAACCAGCCGGCAGCGCCAATTCCCAGCACCGAGCAGCAGACACGGGGCCCTTTCCCTGCTCATCCCGGAGGGAGGAAAGCCAGAACGCAGCCGGCACCTGGACACATTGCTCGAATGTTGGATTAGCAGCTGGGAAGGCACGCGGGGCACCTTGGAAAAGCAGCAAAGCGTCAGGAAAGGCCCCCAGGACGCAGAAGTCCCCAGCTGCCTTTCGCCTCCGGGGCGTCTCAGCCCTTCGCGGTGACGCAGTCTGGCCACGGTGGCAGCGAGGGACGTGGCGCCGGGCAGCACGTCCTCGGGGACGTGCATCGCGTCACGTCACGGCATCGTTTCTCCAGCCCTGGAGGTGAGAGCGCCACGTCTCGCACCGCCGCCGCCTGTCACCTTCACAAGGAGAAACGGCCTCGGGCTGCAACGCGTCGCCTCCGCGGCGGGCGAGGAGCCCAGAAGACGCCAGAGACCCCTCTGCTCCGGGGACACTGCTGTGCCCAGCCACCCAAATCTCGTTTCTCTTCCCTGTCACCCGTGCACGGATTCCCATCTCCTCTACACCAGCTCCTTGGTTTTCCCCCCGTGGTGGCTTCCCAGAGCAGGGGGATGTTCTGTGCAAGGCAAAGCGGGGTCCCCAACAAGCCCCACGGCCTCCCCCGAGCCCCGGCTTTGCCGCCGTGGTTCAGTCGCGTCGCTAGAGGGAGGGGAAGGTGGCGATGAAAATAAATCAGAGGAGCCGGGCGGCTGGCGGCTGCGTTCGTCATCTCGAGGAGAGCGGTTCCGAGGCCAGCGGGGCGGGAGGCGATCGATAAACCCCGCGGCTCTGAAACGAGACACTCGCCAACCTTCAGGCAGGGCCCCAAAGTCACGGCCAAGCCCCAGCTTCGCTCCGGGCACCGCTCGGAGCTGCCCCGGCCCTGCGGAAGGGACCTGTGCATCCAAGTCCTGGGCTTGCAGCTCCGGGCGAAGCTTTGCTGCCCAAGGAGACCCCTTGGCACAACGTAACGGGATCCTTGGTGACACGCAGGAGCCGTGAATAATCAGGGGCTTTGGCTGATCCCACAGCTCCCGGGCAGGCCTGGGAGTGGGATGACACGGGCTGCTCTCGGGAGGATCCTTCAGCCTTCCACTGCTCCCAAGAATAAGGGCCTCTTCTTACCCCCAGAGCATCAGGGAATGGGAAACACTGTGGGATCTCCAAGGGAACAGGCTGGATCAGCTGGGGTAGGGGCCGTGGTGCCTCCGGAGCATCCTCAGGGATGCACTGCCCATGGGGCTCCCGGTGTGCAGGAGTTTCACTGCCCTTTCCATCCCCACATAGCCACCCCTTTGTCCCATCCACCAACTTTTTGAGCGCGTTCTTTCCTTTCCATTCCTGGAAAGGGAGAATGGGACCTGTTCCCTTCTATGAGGGCTGCTTTTGGCCCTACCACCTCCTCATCCCACTCTCAACTTCCATGGGATCCCCAGGATTGTCATGGAGAGCAAACCCAGACCCTCCCAGCCCAAGCACAGCCTGGAGCCTCTCCCCCCTACAGAGCTCCTTTCCCCTGTGCTCTTTATCCAAAACCCTTCTGTACATTCAGTGCCTGGAGCTCCCTCAGCCATAGATTATGAATTCTGGCTATATATATATATTTTAAGGGAGGCATGGGGATATTTTTAAATGACCCCTGCAGCTATTTCTGCTTAATTTCCCTCACTTTCCCTCCGTCTCTGCCTGCTCTTCTCCTCCGCGGAGGATGAGAGCTCATTTTCATCACTCCTGTCTGGGAGACGGGGCGGCCGCTTGGATGAAGACAAAAAGCTGCTCCAGAAAGGAACAGCCGCGGCGGGTCGGGAAGAGCAGCAGGGCCCGGAATCCCGCGGCCTCCGGGGCCCAGAGCAGCCGGGGGGAAATTTTCCACTCCATGGCTGGAGCGGCTGCAGGAATTCAAGGTGGGAACCAGGATGGAGCAATTTGGCAGCTCTTAGCCCCTCTGCAAGGGGACCCCAAGCGTTCAGGACAGGTCCAGCTCAGGGCAGCCCCCGGCCCGTTACTTCTGCATCTATCCATCCTCTTCCGCACGTTGCGCGGCCCCGGCATCTCCCGCTTCCTTTTGGGCCAGGCTTTAGTCCTCGCTCTGAAGCCAAGCCCGGTATGTCACACAATCATGGAATCATTATGGTTGGAGAAGATCTTCAAGATGAGTCCAACCATCCCTGCTGCTCTTGCACATCCCTCCCTCTCTCCCTCTTTTAGGAAGCAGAAATCTGTTCCTGGCTTCCCACCTTTCAGGAGGCCTCACGGCCTGGCGTGAAGGAGCCGCAGGGCTATTCTTTACACTGACTTTCTTTACACCAAGGCATTTTGCTTCTTTACATCTCTTTTTCCTTTGCCCCCGTGCCGACACCTGTGGATAATCACACATCCCTGGAGCTAATCAGGCTCTGGGGCCTCCTGGATGCAAGCGGAGCCCGGAGCCTCACCTGGAAGAGGTTATTTCCAAGGCAGCCCTCAGGACATGCACATGTGGGTTTATTGCACCTAAACACTACCAGGAGAGACGCACAAATGAGTGAAAAAGGAAAAAAAAAAAAAAAGAGGAAAATTAAGTCTTTGCTGGAAAATTTACTGAGAACCTGGTTCCTCGAGGTTTAACCCTTTCATCTCCTAACAAGACGACACCCAGAGCTGCAGCAGGTGCCCTTGCAAAGGCTCCTTGGTTCCTCTTGGGAAAAGATCTCATCCGTCTTGGCTGCAATTTGCCCTTCAGGCTCTGCCCCTCGCCCTTTCCGTGTGTCCTTCTCACGGTCCGTTACCCCTCCGGAGCGCTCGGCTCCGTCCCTCCCTCATCCTTCCCCGCAGCGCCTCCCTCATCCCACTGCTCCGATTTGGGGGTTTCTAAGGTCAGGCCCAGGGATTTGGTCCAGGTCCTTTGGGTGCATTTAGCATCAGTGCCAATTTGCAGCAGGAGAGAGGGGGGGAAAAGCCCCTTGCTGCGCCGCGGTTCCTCTCCCACCGTCTTCCTTCCCCAGTTTCTGGGCCCACATGGAATCCATCTCCGTCGGGAGCTCGGTGGCGTCTCCAAAATGCCTCTGCGGGGATGAAGCTGCACCCTGGAGAGCACTGGAATGAGGAGGGGAAGCAGGACAGCGTGGGGAAGCATCGCCCATTGCTGGATGTGTTCAAGCAAAGACCCCCCGCTCCATCTCCATGGATCTCCTTGCGGCAACGACGGGAGCCGGGTCTCAGCTGGGAGCTGGCACCGAGTCCTGCCCGGCCGGCCCACGTCCTGCCCAGGCCCAGACAGCTGCAGGGCGAGGGCGGCTATTTCGGGGGGTTGTCACGGCTATTTCGGGGGGTTGTCACGGCACCGGGGCTGGCGAGGTGACAGACTCGCGCGTTGGTGACGTTGCCATGGGAGACCAGCTGGGGGACAGGAGCCGAGCACGGCCGAGTCCAGCGCGGAGGCTCCATCCAGGGCCCCGGGATGTCCCTGCGGGCGTGTGGAGCACCGGCGTTCCCGGCTGCCTGCAGCCTCCGGAGGAAGCATCCCTGTGCCCGCCTCGGTCCTCGTCAGCAAGGACAAGCAGGCAGGTTTGGGACTGGCTCCAGACCATCCCAGAGAAGAGGGCTCTTCCTTGGGAGACACCCAGCAAACGCAGCGGAAGCCCCAGGCCAAAACAGCTCCCGGCTGTGGGCCCGGATGGACCTTCCTCACCATGGCCACAGAGTTGGTGACACCGAAGTCCCTTCACTCCAGCGAGCCCAAGGTCGGCAGCTCGGGATCTTTGTGCTTGAGCAGGCGGCGGCTGCCCAGAATGGGGCACCAAAGGAAGGTCACGGAGTAGAGAGCAGCTTCCAGCCCTGCTCCGAGGCCGGAGGAGCCAGGAGATCTTCCCAGTGACCTGGACCAGCTCCAGGACGCAGAGGGGAAGCAGCACCTACCTCCCAGGAGCAGCGTTTGCCCCTGAGCGAGAGCCTCTTTGCAGCCCTGCTGCCTTCATCCTCCTTCCCACTCTTCCCTGGCCGCTTCCCCCGGGGAGCCAGGCAGCAGCTGAGATAATTCACCATTTAATGTGGGCAGATGGCTTAATTTAAACAAAATGGGAGAGGAGGGAAGCCAGCCCGGGAGCGTCTCGATGAGTTCAGCCTGTTCTCCTTTCCTTCCCTGCCATCTCTGCCCTGGATAGGGATCCCCACAGCCCCTGGGCATGGCTAGATGCCACCCCAGGGGCTCTATGGATCCTTCCTTCCCTTCCTGCTTCCCGGGGTTCGGAGCTAAGGGAAAAGGCTGGTGCCACGGGAGGAAGGTCCTCTCCAAAGGCTCCGGGAATCTTGTGCTGTGTGTGACTAAATCCCTCCCTCTCCATGTCGCTCTGTGGATGGGGCATCTTCTCACCCCACTAAACTCTTCCCAAAATCCCAGGCCCCATTCAAGGCCATCCCCATTGACTGCATTTCCAGGTTTTCTCCCTTGTCTCCTGGCTATTCCAAAGCCTGTTCAGGCTTCATCCACACAAGTCCCATTTCACGCTGCAATTTCCTACCTGGGAATTAGCCCCGCACAGGGCTAATTGGCCCACAAGGGGATCTCCGGCCTTCTCCGCTTTCTCCCGCTGCTGGATGAGATCCTGCGGCTGCTGCTTCTTTTCCCACTCCGGATGCAGTTGCAGGAAGAAGGGACACAGAGCATCGCAGCCGGAGCACCCGCTCCTTTAGGATCACCCATGGGAATGACAGGCAGAGCAGCAAGGGGCCCCTTGCCATCCATTCCCACCTCCCATCCCAGCATTTTCCGCAAGGAGGGAGCTCTTGTGTTGGGTTCCCCCATCCCGGCTGCCACCAAGAGCAAAGGGGAAACCTGCGTGTCCTCCATCCACTTGCTCATCCCAGGACTTGCCCCTTTTTTAAGCTATTAATGTCACATTGGAGGTGTCCTGTTGAGCCCCGCTTGGTTGGAGCCAGCCCATGGCAGAGGTACCACAGGAAGGAATTTGCTCCCATTATGGCAAGTTTTCCAAAACCCACTACTTGTGGCCCAAAATAGTTTCCTCCCATGAACAGCGAGATGGTGTCAGCTGCTTTTTTTCTTAAAAAAAAAAAGAAAGAAAAAAAAGAAAAGGCATCAAAAAATAGCGCTGGGCTCAAAGGCTCATGGGTCCCCTCAGGCGTCCGAGGGTGGCATCGGCCCCTGGCAAATTCGGGAATGTTCCCAAGATACTGGTGTCCGTATCCCAAAAACATAGGGCTAGGCTGAAGGGTGGCTTGTTTCTCCCTTTTCTTTCCCAGAACAAGGAAAATGGACCATTTTCGGAACGCTGCCTGCCTACAAACAAGCCGGTTCTCATGGAAGTGGTTCTCAACTAGAAAATCCAGCTATTTTGTGTTTTTAGAACAAAAGGGACCTTTTCTCGGGAAGCATTATGTTTGAGCAAAAATTAGACAAAAAAATAAAAAATATACTTCAATAAAAATCATTTTTGTTCAGTACAAGTTCTCGGCTTGGATTTTCCTCCAAGGATACAGGGCTTTAAGCATCCACTCTTATGGAGAAAGGCGTTGGGAGATGAAGAGGTTCAAGCTGAACTGCAGGATCACGTGGATGCTTCTCCCCTCCTTCCTTCCCAGAATGAGGAATGGAAAGGCCCAAAGTCCGCTTGGAAAACCGTTTTGCTCATCCATGGCTGGTTTGAGATTCAGGATAGCCAAGGAACGGGATCCCTATGGGATCCACATGAGGATTCCACAATGGAGCCGACCTGATGCATTTCATTGAGCTCAGCCAACACTGCAAAGGGGAGAAGGTCCCGGTCTATCCCACGGGAAGCAGAGCCAAAGCAGACGGATCCGCTCCCAGCACGGTGGCCTGGACACAGTCCCACCAGAGCCACCATGCTCCAAACCACGGGAATAGACACCAGGAAGGGGCGAACGTCCCTTTTCCCCCATCCGCGGCGGAGCCGGCGTCTCCGGCCGACCCCGGCGCCCTACCTGCGCGCCCGCGTTTTTTCGGAGCGCGCGGGTTGCCCGGGAGCCGCATCTCCATGGAAACGCGCCTTTTTCAGACACTCAATGGAAAACGCTGGCACGGCGAGGCTGGCGCTGGAATACTGATTCCCCCCCGGCGTCTCTAACACCGGCTGCATCTTAATCCCGCTCCGCTACCCGCGAGCTAAAAATACCCGGCGCGCGCTCGCCGCCGGCCGCGAGTAAACAGCTTAAAGCGCCCGGCGCCGCGAGGCCGTGAATCAGCTGGAAAAGGGAAAGGGGAGGGAGGTGACAGCAGGGTCCCCTCCGCTCGTGTCCTAGGATGGACCCGGGTAGGCCGGGCCCGGCTATGGGGATGGGAGCGGCGCCATCCGCGCGCTCCGTGGGTTTCGTGCCGCCTCTCCAACATGTCCTTCTGCCGAGGCCGCGGCGCGTCCGTCCGCCCGTCCCCAGCTGGTGGGGAGGAGCGAGGCGCTCGCTGGCACCCGCTGCCTGGCTTGGCTGGGAATTCTGCTGCGGGACGGAGCCACCTGCTCCGGAGGAGCCTTCGGACGAAGCGGGAGGCGACGGGGTGACCTTGGATGAGCGAGGGGACCTCGTGGCGCCGGTGGCTCCTGCGGCGCCTCGGTGCCATCGCAGCCACCACCGAGTCCTGGACCAGCCTGGACTGGAGCTCGGAGACCCTCCCGGCCACCTCTGGGGACAGGACAACCTGCTGCAGGGACATTTCGGTTCCTCCTTGGCTGCACTGGGAGGACAAGGGACACCATGTGGCATCCGGGACCCCTGGCAGCACCTCCCAGTGCCGAAGGGAGACGGAGATTTGGCTGCTTTCCCAACACATCCGAGAAATAACGCAAGCTCGAGAGAGGGAAAAAAAAGAATAAGGGACATTTGGGGTCACTTTTTGTGGGCTCCGAGAGCTCCCTTGGTGCTTTAATATGATTAAACCCGTTGGCTCTGAATAGTCAGAGAGGGGAAATAAATCCCCATGAGGCTCGCGCGACCCGGCCAAAAATGGGCTGCCAGCTCCAGGCTGGGCTGTCCCCAAGAGCCACCGCGGGCTCGGATCGTTGCGGAGCTTTCGTCACCTCAAACGAGTGGAAATTGGGCAAAACCTGCAGCACCGCCCTTGTCCTCCCTGCCAAAACCTCAGTGCCGCTCCCATAAAATAAGAGCCCAAAGTGTCACCAGAGACGAAGGGGGGGCAGCAGGGGACCCGCGTGCAGAGGGATGTCACTCACTTGCAACGGGGCAAAGCCAGGGGACATTGCCCATCTGTGCGGATGTCACCAGCCTCTGTTGAGCCCCTTGCTGGTGGCTTTGGGGCACATTTAGGAGCCTGGCGCCTCCCTCTGCTCCAGCCCCCTCCCCCGGGCAGTGGCAAAACCCAGGAATTTCCAATTAAAAGTAATAGCAAAGGAAAAGCGGGAAGGGTCTCACCCCTTCCCGGGTTTTTGGGAGGAGGAAGGAGCTGCTCCGCATCCCTTAAGGGAAAGCAGCCGCTGCCAACGGCTCTTTGCAAGGATGAGAACAAGGACCTGGCTAGCAGGTGCCCAGGGAAATGAGGGAGAGGGCCTGGAAACCGGGATGCGCCGGTGCCGCAGAGGGGACCCCTCCTTCCTGCCGCCTCCGTCCCTACACGGGATGATCCCCCCCGGGGACGCGCTCAGTCCTCTGGCCATCGCTTTCTTCCTCCGGCTGAGTTTTGGGACGTGCCACGGATCTCCAGCGGTGGCACGGGATGGAGGAGGCACCTCATTCTGCAGCTCGGGGACCCCGTCAGCTCCATCCCGTGCTGCTTCCTCTCGCCGAACCCTCGCAGGGTTTTGGCCTCTTTGGGAGGGAACGAGGGACATTCAAGAGCTGGTGACCAAACGGGAGGCCGGACAGGAGCTGGCTGGGAACCAGCTCACTGCTGTCATCTTGGCCAGAGCGCCAGCCTGGCCGCACAGCTCGGCAAGAACATCCCCACGGGCGTTCACTCTGAAACCTAATGACGGCACCGCAATAACACTGAGTACTTCATCTCCGAGGGTCGGATTCATTAAGTCTTCAGCAAACGAACATCACGTGGGTGTCAAAACGAATCCCCAGGCAAAGAGCTCGGCCACGGCACCTGGGACGTGGCAGGGGCAGGAGGGCGCAGAGAGCAGGGCCGGAGGCGCAGGCGGGAGCTGACTCCAGCTCGCGGGCGTCTTTATTCGGACTCGAGTACTGCTTGACAGGTCGCGGCATGCGGACAGGACGGGGGCGAGCGGGGGGCTATTGCCTCGATCACGGAGATAGGGAACAGCGCTGGAAAGACCGCGAGCCGGGCGGCTTCGCCCCGACGCCGCTATTGCTTCCCACAGCCCCAGCACAGACCCCCGCCTCCCTGCTCCCGTTCGGAGTCCGGACGGAGCCGCGGGGTCCGGGCGGCTGGTGGGTCTCCGCAGGGAAGGGGTGTCCCGAAGCGAGGGGGGGCAGAGGGGCGAAGCTGGGGGGAGGCAGACGAGGAGCATCCCGGGAGCATCCCCGGAGCATCCCGGCTGCCTGGCCCCGGCACAGAGCATCCCGCAGCCCTCGCCTGGGCATCCCGCCAGGCTCCGGAGAAGGCGGTCGCCGGGCTCCGGAGGCGACCGCCGAGCTCGGGCCAAGGTGAGCGCGGGCTCAGGAGAAGGTGACCACCTCGCCCTGGGGGTAAGCGGAGGACAGGGCGTCCTGGCGGCTCTCTGCGGGGAAAGACACAGGCAGGAAAGAGGCTGTTAGACACCGCTCGCGCCCGCCGGCATCGGGAAAAAGGAGGGAAAAGACAAGACAGGAGCAGGAGGATGGAGCAAGGAGGATGCAGCTGGCTTGGGAGGGGATTTCCATGGGGAAAGCGGCCACCATCACACTCGAGCATCCCGAGTGCCCCCGGCCCGGAGCAGCGGAGGGTCCGGTGCCGCTTCGCATCCCAAAACGTTGCTTGGCCCCTGGCACTTCCCAGACATACGTCCCAACGGCAAGGCCGGCGCGTTAATATCCCGCAGCACTCGCGCACTCCCCCTCCTTCGTTAGCATTGAATTAATTAGCATTGATTGGAGCTGTGAGTCACTGCGCCGCCTCCCCGGCTCTGCCAGGACCCGCTTTTCCCCGCGCCAGGAGGGAGCCGCTCCGCGATGCCCTGGATAAGATGCGGGGCCAACGCTCCCCATCCCCGGGTGCAAGACTTAGGGGGGGAAACCAAAGGGTCCTCAGTTTTCTGGGATGGGGGGACAGATGCTCCCCATGTTGCTTCACACAGCCCCCGGCTTTGCCCCCAGACGGTGATTCGGGCCCCAAAAGCAGCGGCTCGAGCTGCCTTCGATCGATCGCGGGGACGTGTCTCAGCTCTGAGCTCCTGGCGCCCCGCGGGACCCGCTCACAGCCCTGGCAAAATTAGCCCCGCTAAAAATAAATAACAGCAGCAGCTGCACTTCAATCGCTCCGGCTCGGCCGATCGGCTCCACGCGCTCCTTCCTCGGCCTTTTTTTGGGTGCAAAACTGCAGCTCAAGCCAGTAATGCCCTGAAACACAGATGCCCCCCTGAAAGTGCATGGGGCTTGTCCAGCCCCGCTTTCCCCTGGGCAGCACTTGTGCGAGCAGCCCTGCGCACGCCGTGTCCCGCGGTAACGCCGGGGTTTTTGGCTGCTCTGTCTAGTTATGTTTTCTCCTTTGCTCATCGAAGGTTCTTGTTGGAAGACAAGCGGCTCCGGAGGTGCCGACTGCGAAACCTCGGCAAGCCAAAACACTCCCCCGGCTCGGCACCGGCACGCTGGAGCGCGGCCCGCGCTGCGGAGGAGCCGCACGCTCCGCTCCGCTCCGGCGGCTCCCCCGGGATCCACATTTCACCTGGGAAAAACACCTAAAAACAGTGCCGGAGAGGCTGCCATGAAGCTGCAGGGCACCTGTTTTTAAGCTCAGCTCTGTCTCCTTTTGCTTCTGCTTGGTTTATTTATTTTTCTTTTTTTTTTTCTCTAGTCATTAAATGAGCACAGAGGATTTTTCCTGGCAGCGCCAGAAAGGGACTGCTTCTGGGTAGAGCAATTACTCTCTCGACATCTTCACCTCCCGCCTGGCGGCTCCACAGGCCGGGCTGTTCACTCGGCTCCTTCGGGCAGCTCCGGAGAGACGGAGCGGCTGCAGGGATCCCAGTTCCTACCCTGAGCCGGAGCCCACGGTGCTGGAGCGGCTGCAGCTCCGGGAATTGCCCCCGGGACCGAGCTCACTCACCCGCTTGCTTGCCCCGTGCAGCTGCTTTTCCAGGGGCTGAGACCCTACAAGGATCCAGCCGGCATCAAGGCAGCCAGGATGGATAAAAGCCCCTGTGACGCTGTTAGAGCTCCCTGGTCCCTATCAGCTTTCCAGCCTCCTGCAGAGAGAGGAAACATCCCAATCCCTGTGATGGAAAGTCCAGCACTCAGCAGAGACGCTTGTTCCCCAACACCGGAGCATCCCTAGCCCACTGGGAAGCCGGGAGCGAGCTGGCTGCAGTGGCAATCACTGCAGAGCAGGTTTTGTATATATGTATAAACACATACAAATATATATTTTTTCCCATGGTATTTCAGGCCGCAGGCAGAGGCAGCTGCACAGCTATTGATTTATTTGGTTCTTCAAGAATAAATCACCGCACCTTCCTCACTGGTACCTTGTGCCTTCGTTGGAACAGTAGCTCCTCTCCAGCTCCCTAAACATAGATCAGGGGCTGGGAGAAGATTCGGGGGAAGCATCGAATCCGCCTGCTCTATTCTTAGCCTCTTCTCCAGGAATCCAATTTTGGCCACTGCTGGAGATAAGAGACAGGGCTACGTAATCCAGGGAGCTGCAGCAGCTCAGAGCAGGAGACCCCCAGAGAGCCTTGTGCAGGGGCATGAGCCCCCCACCAAAACTACCACAACCCACACAAAATTTCCAAAAAACACCCACAGGTCACAGTTCAGATCCCAGGGAAATCATCCAGGGCGACTTTCCGCAGCGCCCAGAGTCAGGAAGTCTCAGCCGCTGCCTGGTGCTTCCAGTCCAGGAATGGGAAGATGCAGCCAGCCAGGATCCTCAGATACCCAAACACCACAGGAAAAGCAAGGATCCTGGTGGGATGCAACGGTTGGAGCAGAGAAGCATCCTGGTGCTTCCCAGCGCAACTCACAGCCCACCAGGAGAGCAGAAGCACACAGTGCACTAAAGCACTTCACTACAGGAGCGAGAAAAGCACAGCCCTGGGAAGGGATTTCCTTTAAGAACTTGATCTCTTTAGGACTTAGGGGGACTAGGGATGCTTCAGGCCTCCACCTGGAGGCCCAGGCTCCGGCCACTGCCTCAGAGCAAGGACAAACTCCAAGACCAGGACCAGGACCAGGGCAGCAGCCACCAACCAACCTGTTTTGCAGCAGTCAGGGGCTCGGACCCCTCTAAAGAGGCAGGTCTGGGGCACCCAAGCTAGAAACAAGCCTGAAATTGGGGTGAAAATCCAAGGTTTTGATCTTGCTCAGAGTGAGGACGTCCAAGACCTCTTAAGATCTTGATATCTTAAGATCTCACCTTTCTCCACCATCTAATAACAGCCACTCCACGGACCCCAGCGCTGCTTTCCCATCACATCCCTCATCCCAGCCGGGCTCCATTCCACAGGTGCTCCCCCCACCCAACCCAGGCCCCCATCCGACCCCCATGGACATCTCAGGACCTCATTTCAAGGCTGAAAGAGCCTCGACCAGCCCAGGGGCATCCCCAAGGTTGGCAGAGCTGCGGACGCACACAGGGATGGAGCCAGCACAACTTCAGGGCAAAGAAGCACAAAATAGAGGGGAGCTGCTGCGGGACGAGGAAGAGAGGTTTATTCATCTGCCGCCCCTGGAAATTTGAGGCTGTTAAAATAAAGAAAGGCCTAAAATGATGTGAACTGAACCATTTTGGACAAGGTATTGCATCATCAGCCAATGTAGCCTTCTTCACGCTTCCTTCCTTGCCCAAGCGCAAAGGGCCCCCGAGAAGGAGGATTCCCATCATGGAGAGTGGGAGGCACCTGCCATTGCCCCATTTTTGGGAAGATTAAGAAGGTTTCAAGGAAGAGGGCAAAACACCGAGAGGAGATGACTCCCAGGCACCATCCCAGATGCTGGGACAGGAGAAAACACAGATGGTTCGAAGAGACATCACTGGCAAACTGGATGGGGAGAGCGCGGCAGAGGTCAGAGCCGGCCCAGCTCAGGTCTCCTCTCCCGGTGAGGCCAAGGGGCATGGGGATATGGGCACAGGGAGCGGGGATATGGAGACAGGGAGCGAGCCGGGGGAGCGCACGGCGCTCAGAGGGTGCACGGGCGAGCAGGGCCGCTGCAGCGGGCAGGGCGAGCTGTAGCGCGACACGACGGGGGCCAAGGCCACCGTGGATCCGGCCACGCCGTCTATGCTGCTGAGGCTCCGGGATTTTCCATAGCCTTGGTGGAGAAGAGGGACAGAGGTGAGGTTAGAGCGCAGCCGTGTGCCTTCCCGAGGAGACCCTGCAAGCAAAGAAATCCCGGCCGGAGCATCGCGAGGAGCGGACCCCCCCACACACCTGCATTCATCCCCCTAAAAAAAGAATTCAGGAAACCTCTTGCTGGTTTTGCTTGAGGGCATCCGAGCTGCTCCAGGTGCAGCCAACCTCCAGCCATTCCCTGCTCGGGGATCAACTGGAGCCAGCCCAATCCAGGCCTTGGGAGACGGGGAAAATAAATCACTGCAGCCCTCTGGGCTTAGGGTCTCAGCCATCCTGGGGGAAGGCAGAGTTTTGCTCTACAATTCACTGTGCATGAGGAATGAGCCTGGGGAGTTCGTGGACTGAAGCAAACGAGAAGGAAGCAGGATTTGAGCAAATATGTGATTTGTAATGAGTTATTCCCTCAGTGCCGGGTTTCAAGCATGCTGAAGCAGTTAGCTGTTGGTGACACCTTTCTGCATGGAGAGGAGCGGGTCAACATGCTCATTTTTTCCCCACAAGAAATTAAACTAAAGCACAAATACTTGTGTTCCTTATGTGGGAAAGCCCACTTAGACATTGTTCAAGACTGAAATGAAAAGTGCCACCCGAAACAAGTGATCTCCTTGTCAAAATAGTTTTCTCTTTTGGAAAGGAATAGAGTATCTGCATTGAAAACTGGACTTTTTGGTCCAATATTAAAAAAGACAGTAGTCCCATTTAGAGATGCTTTGCGCATCCCACGAGATCTGCTCTCAGCTCCCTGCTCTGCTCCCAAACCCGAGGTGAAGGGCACGCAGCCCTCGCTGCTCTTGCAAGCGCGCCGCAAAGCCGGGAGCCAGCGGGAAGTCGTGGCAGCCTTTCCCACAGCACTGGGAAGGGCCAGCGCGGGCAGGCGAGGAGGGAGAAGGGGACGGGCTCCCCGAAGGCAGAAAAACAACGTGATGGATGTCCCTGAGACGGTGCCGAAACCACCACGGAGCTGGGATATGGGCGCACAGCAAAGGCCCATCTCACTGGATGGACAAGAAGGATACTGAGACATAAGCAAGCCCTGAAAATCTCTAGCGCACTGCCACTTTAAACTCCATTTAATCCATTTCTATACTTATTTCATAAACATTTCCTAAGCACAGCAGCCAACTGGGCAGGCACAGAGGGTTTTCCACCCTCTTTACCCCTCCATGGGGAATCATCTCCTCCAGGAAAGCTTTTCCCAGCCACAAAGCAGAGAAAGGGATGGAGAAGAGTGGGCAGGGCCGGATGCCTAAACCTGCGACCGACTCCAGCAAAGCTTTCTGGCTGCACGTGGCCGAAGCAGGAGCAGAATCAGGCCCCAAAGAGCAATTTCCTTATTCACTTCTTGGCATTAAGTCTTTGCCCTCTTGCAGAGTTCACTTGATAAAAAAAAATGGGGCAGAAAAAGGCAAAAAGCAGCTCACTGGTGCACACAGGAACAAGTTTGGGACAACACATGCCAAGGAGGAGTGAAGGGGCAGAGCTAATTGCCGCTGCTCATTAGCGAGGCTGCACGCTCGCATAGGATGTGGATCAGCACCTCAGCTAAGGTTGCCCAGCCAGGTTTAACCCTTGCCCACCAAGCCCTGGTGCCCGGGCAATGCCGGGTGCCCGTGTGCCCACACGCCAACACTTGTAGCACGTGGCCCCAGGCCCGCTTGCACGTGCTTGCATGCATCGAGTCAGTGGCAGATGGGCTAGTGCAGGCGGCAGATGGGCTAGTGCAGGTGGCAGACGGGCTCACGCGCAGCATCGGGTGCAGGTTGCACGCAGGGCCCTGCGGTCCCGGCCGACCCACGTGCAGCTTTTGTCCCATGCTACTAGCGAGCAGCAGAGGAAAACGAGGCGCACAAGGTGCTGGGCTTTGGAAAGCAAGCCAAAAAGTGCTGCTGAAGAGAGAAATCCTCTTCCCACTATTTAACCCAATTGCCTGTTACTCCCCTTGAAAGGTTGCTCCGCTTCCAGGCGCTCCCGCTCTTCCCAAGCCCTATCACCATCCTGGCGGGCCCCGGCAAGGTGATCCACACTTGCTCCCCATCACTGCAGCAATATCCAAGAACAGGACAGATGCTCAGGTGCCATGGCAGACCCATGCGCTGGGCACCAGCTGGACACATTTCAGGGAATTTTCGAGCAGGACTCCAGGTCTGGAGGGAGGTGACAGGTTGGAAGCGGCCCCCAATGGCAGAGGAGCAAGGCTGGACCACTGCAAGGCACTAGAAGCCACCGGACATGCCACAGGACAGGGTTCACCCTGCAGTCCAGCAAGATCCTCAGGACCATGAGAGCCCCCCTGTCCAGGTCCAAGGGGCTGCAGACAAGGGTAGCTCTTCTCTTGGAGCTGCCCCGAAGAAACTAACCTCTGGAATCGGGCTCAACCCATGGTTGATGCCAAGATCTGCATATTCCAAGCAGCCCCATCTCCCAATTTCCACAGCTTGTACAGACACCAGTACCTGTCCCAGGATCTGACAGATGGCCATCAGCAAATTGGGCTCAGAACCAAGCTCATCTCAATTTGCAGAGCTGCCAACATCCCAGTACCAGAACAAACAGCCTCAGCAGGAGATAAATCAGGAGCTTGGGGAGAGGCTCCTCTGCAGCTCCCCATGGCTTTTGACCAGAGCAGAAGATGCTGCCTTGCCGCTCTGATCAGAGCCTCCTTAACCCCACGGCAAACCTGGACCATGCAAGAGCATCTCAAGACACCAACCTCAACATCCCAAAGCAGGGTCCTGCCTGTCACCAACAGTCTGAGCAGGACACAGCAACAGGGACTTTCTCTTCCCAGTAGGTCTCACCCATCACTTGGGCCCTGTGAAGGCCAGATCTCCCTTCCCCAGGTATAGGAGCTTTTCAGCAAGGTGAGGACAAGCAACCCATACACTCGTCTGTTTTTAACTACATAAAACACCTTTGCAGGAAGTACACTGGTGTCAACCACAAGAGATCACTGAAATATCCTTTCAAATCTGTTGCTGTCACCACGAAAGGGGAGAAAGAAAATATTGGCCTCCTGCAACCAAGCGTTATCTTTAGGGAGCAGGGCTGGATCCTTGTTTGTTTCCGTCACTCTAGTTCCTCTGACTGCAGCTGGCCAAGCTCAAATGCAGCTAAAGAGATGCCCTCTCCTCCCTCCCTTTCATTTTAAGGGCAAAAGGGACAGAGCTGGGCAGGAGGACCAGAGGAAACCCTTCATTTCCCAGGATGATGCCACCAAATTGGTTCTAATAATGTCATAAATACAATTGCCTCCAAATGTCTCCCAGGGGCCATAAGAAAGCCAGGACAGCCTGGGACAAGCTGGGCTGTCTTGCAACCACAGCGGGCTCCTACCTGCAGTATAAAAACTTCCAGGAACAGGGGTTGAACCCAACACCAGGGCCAGATGCTGCAGACCCAAAGGCAAAGCCGTCCTGTTCCAGTCTTGATCATCCCAAGCAACTAAAAAGCCACAGACGCACAGGACCTCTAAAACACCAGTGTCATAAGCTAATGGGCTCTGATCTGTAGCTCAGATGCAATGTGTCATTTTCCTCCTGTCTGCTTCCAACAAGTAGCCAGGGATTACACAGAACCATGGAGGTAGAGACAGGTCAGCTCTTCAACTATATTAACCCCTATAACGCTAGACATACAGGTAGGAAAGAGCTAGAGAACCAAGCTAAGTCCTAAAGCTTAACCCAGCAATCAGATATGCAGCTGGCATATGCAGATGGCTCAAGGTAGACTCTGGATTCATCCTCCCAGGACCCAGCTAGGGGGTATTGGGGACAAACAAGCAGCATTTGGCACACTCATTTCCCAGTAAAGGGCTCAAAGACACCAAAAATGATCACAGGAGAAACAGAAAAGCTCCCCATCTTCTTTCCTCTATTGAAAACCTCTCAGACAACTTCAGTTGCAGCCTCTCCAGAAGAGCTCTGCCCTCCACACTGTCCTGAGATGGCTGCAGGAGGACCGCGGAGAAGAGCTGGAGGAACGCAAGGAGCCAGAGCTCTGGTGAGCAAGGGGACAGGCTTGTCCCCAGGGGCAGCAGCCTGGCCAGCGCAGTGTCACAGCTCCCAGATGGTGGCCACCAGGGGAGGAGAAAACAAGAGGGCGCAGAGCTAGCATGGAGAGACATGGTGGACAGAGATGAAGCCAATGGAGAGGCAGGAAGATATTTAGGAGACTGGAGGTGGGGGAAGCAGAAGACAGCCAGGCAGATGGAGATGAACCATGGCCTCAGATGCAATCAACCCATACCCAGACATTCCAGTCAGACCCTTCACTGAGGTTGACCCCAGCAGAGGGACATGAGAACTAGCAAGGCTTAGAGCATCCTCTCCCCTAGGGCATCAACCTCAGGGCTCCATCCTGATCTTCCCCAGCCCACAGGTTGTCCCTGGCCAGCAGACACTTCCAGCCTCCTTCTTACCTTTCTGGATGCCTCCATCAGCTGTGCAGGAGAAGTCACCCGTAGCCAGCAGGAAGCACGTGGAAGACTTCTTGTTCTTATCCCTGGTGCTGGAGCGCCGCATGGGCCGCTTCTCTTCATCACATGGTGACAGTGGCTGCTCCTCGTCTGACAGCACCACGTTGGCTTCACCATTCTGCTTAGAGTCTGCGAGGAGATGACAGAGACCCATGAGCAGGCAACAACCCACAGGACAAGCTGCTCCCAAGAGTCAGGGGGGCCCAGCAGTGTTTGTTGGGAGCATGGGAGGAAGCAGAGGACCAGGTTGCAGATGGGCCAAAAAACACCCAAAGATCCAGACACTGATCCCAGCCTGGCCACACTAACTTACAGAGCCTGGGGAAGCAGGACCACACCATATTTTAACCCTAGGCAGCAAACAGCAATTCTTCTGGCTAGTGAGGGTCATACACCCTGTGTGGAGCCAGGAGAACAAACAGTCCGTCTTTGAGACCCCCACCCAATGGGTGAGAATTAGCACTCCAAAATTCACACCAGCCGAGGAGATCTCAGCTGCTCACTGTGGTGCTGAAGTGCTAATTTGTGCCATCTGACTCTTGCGACTCATTAGCGGAGAGGACGTTCTGGCAGGTGGGGATGTGGTCCCCTGATCTGAGAGCTCCCGATGCTCCTCACTGAGCATCTGTGTTTATTTGCTGTGAGGCCGGTTTCCATCCTAGACGTGCCCAAAGCACAGTCCCAAGATGTCATCCCTCGTGTTGGCAGCAGGCTGAGCCCGCTCCATCTCCGTGCTGCCAAGTGTGATGGTGCCAACGGGCTTGGCAGCTCATCAACAGGTACCAGCCCACCAGGACCAGGATATTCACCCAGCCAACTCATTTCACCCTGGTCACCCTTAGCCCTTTGAAAGCCACTCAGAAAGCTGCTCAGATGGGTTTGAACCAGGGACCTGGAGGTGCCTTTGGCAGCAAACCCAGCCAAAGAGGGCAAGGCACCTCTGGGCCAAGCCATGATATCACGACAGGGCTCTGCGTTCCCCAGGGGCTCAACCCAAACAACGCTGCCCACCAAAGACCGCCCATGGCTGGATGCTGCAAAGCCAGGGACATGCCCTTTCCAACCACATAAACACCAACCTCATCCTGAGAAGAGAGAAAAAAAAAATAGTCTACCCAGAATTATCAGCTCATTGCAGTGAGGCCAATTAATGAACGCCCAGAGGCTGGTTTTGCTCCTGCCGAAGCACAGGCTTTGGACTAGTGTTGGCCTTGACATGCAGAGATGCTCAGTTTACTAGAAAGCAAAAGTGGAAGTCAGACCACAGAGAGTATCCATGGATTTTACCTATTTTGGTGAAGCCACCCCCGATTTATGGTGGGAGGAGCAAAAGAAAATCTACCCCAAGGGCATTGCCAGGCTCAGATGGGAATCAAACTAATGGTCTTACCTCTGCCAGGGTATGGAAGATGCAGGTTAGGTAGCGATGTCCTAAATTATACCAAGGTGACTTTATCTATGCCATTAAGAGAGCAGAATACGGCCCTCTCCAGGGGCTCTTGATCTGCAGCATCCTGGTCTACCCACACAGCACACAATATCCAGGCACCTGACGTCCCCCGCTCCCTCTGCGCCAAACTCTCAATGGCAGGAGACAGGGCTGAGGGGACACCAAACGCTCCCTTGGGGACTCCCTGAAGTCTTCCCTTCCCTTGGACAACCCCGGGGCGTTGGGGTCTCACCTGCCCGTTTCCGCTCAGCTGCCCCCTCCTCTACTGCCAGGGGACAAGTGTCGCTCTGAGTGCTGTTGCGGGGAGAGTTTTCCTCAGACTTGCAGTAGGTCGGGGAGTCCAGCGGGGCCGGACGGGGGATATGCTTCTTCTTCTTCTTTGGCAGCTTCTGCTTGGCCATGGCCAGCGAATAATACATCCCAAAGTTATTGACTATGACAGGCACGGGCATGGCAATGGTGAGCACCCCGGCCAAGGCGCAGAGAGCCCCCACCACCATGCCCGACCAGGTCTTGGGGTACATGTCGCCATAGCCCAGGGTTGTCATCGTGACCACGGCCCACCAGAACCCAATGGGGATGTTCTTAAAGTGAGTGTGGTCACTCCCGCGCGGGTCAGACGTCTTGGCTCCGATCCGCTCAGCATAGTAGATCATGGTGGCAAAAATCAAGACCCCCAAAGCCAGGAAGATGATGAGGAGCAGGAATTCATTGGTGCTGGCCCGAAGTGTGTGGCCCAGCACCCGGAGGCCCACAAAGTGCCGTGTCAGCTTGAAGATTCGGAGGATCCGGACGAAACGGACCACCCGCAGGAAGCCTAGCACGTCCCGGGCAGCTTTGGAGGATAGGCCGCTAAGACCTACCTCCAGGTAGAAGGGCAAGATGGCCACAAAGTCAATGATATTGAGGAGGTTTTTGATGAAGAGAAGCTTATCTGGACAGCAGATGATGCGAACCAGGAACTCGAGGGTGAACCACAGGACACAGACCCCTTCGATGTAGGTGAGGATGGGCTCCGTCTCCACTTTGTGCGTCAGCAGGATCGTCGTGGTGTTGCCAACCACAAGGGTCTCCGTCACGTTCACATCGATGTTGAAAGCCTCGTGCGTCTCCAGGCAGAAGGTTGTGATCGAGACCAGGATGAAAAATAGCGAGGCAAAAGCAACTACCTGCAAAGGAGAAATTACCTGGGCCATGAGCTGAACTTCCTGGTGGGCATGCAGAGAGATTGACAGAGTGGTCAAACTTTTTTGGGGGGATTGGTTCAATTTTGTGAATGGCCATGATGGCCTCAAGGCAGCCTGAGACATACATCTGGTGTCAATAACATTTGTCACCTCTCTTCTAATCCCCTTCTAGGGGTTGGAGAAATCCTCCTTGGACACAAGTGTGCACAACAAGCTCACAGCACCTGGTGAACTCCCACCCTTCTTCCCCAAGCCCGAGGGTCATGGACAGGGACCCTGGACCCATCCCAGGAGTTAATAGCAAATTTGAGAGTTGGGGATGTTGGCCAGGAGCTTTCTCCAAGCGCTATCATGGGTACTGGGAAGGAACGGGCTCGAGGTGTGATGGAGAGGACCGTGATGGTGAAGGGACACTCGTAACAGCCTCTGCGCAGAGCAAACTGTGGGAATGATACAGAAAAAGCAGCTTTGAGGGGACCTGCCCAAAGAGCTCATCCCTGCACTGACCCCTAAGCCCCCATAGCCGAGCTCTGCAGTGTCCAGGCTCCGGGTTTGCGTATGAGCAAACGAGGAAGGACCGGCAGGACAAGGTGGAAATCAAGGTCTGCATCAGAAGAACCAATTTGGTGCCACCCCCCATCAATCCTGCTCAGGCCTCCTTCCTGGCAGGATGAGCTCATGATGAGTCCATTATCCAGAGCATCTGCTTCCAAGAGCCTCGGAGCAGCAAAGCCCTCCGTGTACTGCCCTTCAGGACCAGGCTGGGCTTCCCGTGAGCAGAGGATGCTGCAGCACCCGCTGCTGCCCAGGGGCCCTGCCTGGTGCCACCGCGAAGCCCCCACGCGCGGCGGGACGTGACCTCTGGGCTCGCGTGGCCAGCGACGCTCCTCGCCCGCCCGGCTTTGCGCGGCAGACACGCACCGCAAGCTGCCTCCAAACTGCAGCCACGGTCCTTGTCTGGAGTGAATCAGCAGCAGAGACGGCCTGAGTCACGCCGGAGGAGAAGCTGGCCCTAGACACCGGCGCTAACGTGCTGGGGGGAGACCCGGGCATCCTGGGAGCATCCCCAAGGGCAAAGCTGCTCCGAGCGCAACACAGACCCGGCACGGAGAGCGTCAGCACCCCTGGGTGTGAAGTCAAGCCTGAATCTTCCTCTCAAAGGAGAAACCTCCACTGAGGAGGGGAAAAATACGTATATATATAGCAAGGAGGATACTGAGGCTGTGACGCTGCTCTCAAGAAGGACCGAAGCTCGCAGGCAACGGAGCAGCCCCGCTCCGTGAACCGCGGAGGCGAGAGCCGAGTCCGCCCCGGGAGCAGAACCAGCCTCTAAAAATAGGAGTCAAATTCACAGCTGGGGTGAAGCCGCCTCCGCCGCCAGCAGCGCTGCTCCCGCTCGGCCGCAGGTCTCACCGTGCAGCTCTGGCCTCTGTCTAGCTCCCAGATGGTTTTTTCCGAAGGTGCCTTCAAATATACACAGCCCTGTGTATACACACGGGGCCTGATGTTTAGAGGGAGCTGCCGTCGGGTGTTTTGCTCTGCGGAGGACGCGCAGGCAGCAAAATATTGCCCTGTAAGGTCAGAGTTTATAGAGGCGGCTGGGAACGCCGTGCCCGCTTCCCGCGCGTGGCACAGACATATTTGGTGATGGCACCGGCTCTGCCGCCAGCTCCACGGGCTGTGCTGACAGCAGGGACATCTGCCAGCGCAGCACCGGTACGGCCCCGAGCCCCAGCAAACAAGTGCTGCAGAACCGGCCCATGATCCGCATGGTCCCGACTTGCGCCCAGCAGCCCACGATGGCCCTTCCCCAAAATATCACGACCTGCCCCATGCCACTATCCTGGAAGTCCTGAAAGAAGTGAGGTCAGGGCCCCAAACATCAGATTGAAAAGGGGGAAACTGAGGAAGTCCAGCTGGGCAGAGCTTGGGACTGAATCCAGAATCCAGCCCGGCTGGGCTATGGATGGGGAACCCAAGTTCCGAGCGGATGCACAGCTCTCGGGACCAAAGCAGACCTTATGCAACATGCAACCTTGGGCCAACCTCAGCGCCCTGAGGAGCACCTTGAATTTGCTGCAGTTTCAGCCGCCTGCAGAGACGGTCATGGGGCCGTGGGTGTCCTGCCCCCGGGCAGTGACGCAGAACTGGTGAAACCAGTGACCGTTCCCGGTGCCACCGAGTGCTCCGGGCAGGCCGGTGTCTCTGCTGGCAGAGGTTGGGTCATCTCCGTGATTTCTAGCTAAGGCTTCCCAGCCTGGGCCTCGGTTTCCCCCCTGCATTGAGCTTAAGCGACTGCATGAACCCGTTGTGGTGCTTTCAAGAGAGCTGCCCAGCACACGGGTAAAGGGGGCTGCAAGTGGGGCTGGAATGGGCCCAGCGGGGGTCATGGCATTGGCCAGCGTGTGCCCACATTGGGCTGCGATACCAAATGCCAGACCCCCAAAAGATGTGCACAGAGGGAGAGCGGGGTGCGCTAGTCACCAACCTGCCCTTGCACACGCTCACGGAGACCGCATGTACCGACCTTGCACCCCCGCGCGCAGAACTTGCAGTGGGGGGACAAAAGCGCTGACACGGGGCACATGGGACAAGCTGCAGGGTCTCGATTGCTTCAGGGTCTGATTTATTTTCCCCTGGGTGCAGGTGCGGAGAGCGGGGGCTGTGATTTGCACCCAGCTCGGAGGGATGCTGCAAGCAAAGGTGCACGTGCCCGCGCTCTGGCCCTGGCCCTGCTGCTGTGAGCCTGTGACATTAAACATCACTCTGGGCACGTAGATCCACAAAAGCTTGCAAGAGGAAACTAAATAATCCAGCCTGTCCTAGAGCGTCCTGAAACACGGCCAGGGCTCAGCCCTGCCAACGCCGCTCCCTGGGGATCGTGTGTCTCCGGCAGCTCGGATGGGCTGGATGAGGCAGGGAGTGGGGTGTGAAGGGGGCGGGTGGTGGCCTTGGACACCAGGGTTGGCCCAGGTCCCTGTGGGGTGCCCGGGCTGGGAGGAGGACGTGAAGGATGAGATGCTTCCCGATAGGATGGGAGATGGCCGATGGGTCCCGCAGCAGGATGGATCTGGGCTGACCCAGCGGGAGAGCCTCCCGCAACCCACGGGGACAAGGAGATGAAGACGCAGCCCAAGAGCAGCCCCTGTCCCACCTCCCCATGAGAGGCCCCTCACTTACCCTCGCCGCCTTGGAGGAATAGGGATCCTCAAAGAGCGCCCACATCTTGGGCTGCCAATTCCGGCAGCAGCCCCCAGCTCCAGCGGCCCCAGCAGCGCCCGGCGGCCTCTCATCCATGCCCAGGCGTTGCAGGGCCGTCTCCCTACCCGCTCCTTCCTCTTCGGCCTCCTCTCCGCCAGCTCCTCCACCGGCCTCGGGGCTCTCAAAGATGTCCAGGGCCTCTTCGGCATCGCGGTGCTGCCGGTAGGTCATCCAGCAACACGGCTCCACGTCGGTCTCGTCGATGCCCCAGTACGTGAGCTCCTCCTCGAAGAGCGGCCCGCAGATGTCGGCCGGGCAGTGCAGCTTGCCCGTGCGGTAGTAGTTGAGCACATAAGAGAAGATGCCAGGGTGGCGGTCGAAGAAGAACTCGTTGCTCTTGCCATCAAAGTCAAAGTTGCTCTGGGCATCAGGGTCGGCGAGCCAGGCGAGGCGGGTGCCCGGCAAAGTCCGTAGGGTGCTTTTGTAGGTCTCATGCCGGGTGCCCCCAACATTGATGGTGATCTTGTCCGAGTCTTCCCCTTTGCCCATCTCTTCCTTCAGGCATGTTTTGGAGGGTGGTTTGTTCCCCGACTTGCGTCCGCGGTAGGAGGAGACGCACACGGAGCTGATCATAGATTTCGGTGGATGGGAGATGCAGGCTACGCGCACCCTTCCTCCGGGCGAGGAGTCGGTGGGAGAAGGGGGCACAGACGGGACTGGGAAGGGGAGACGGGGGGGGCTCAGACTCGGCTCGCGCGGCCTCAGCCAGCCCCGACGCCGGGTGAGGGCCAGCGGGCGGGAGCGGAGCCGGACACGGGTGGCAGCTCGGGGACGGGGACAGGAGGCTGCAACCTCCACCTCCTCCCAAACCTCCTCCCCACCAAAATAAAACCGCCCTAAACGAGGAGCCAGCCCAGCCCTGGCGGGAGCAACAAGTGCGGCCCGCGGGGAGGGGGTTCAGAGCCCCGGGGGATGCGGGCCCGGGCCGGGGGGGGGGTGCTGGTCCCACGGCGGCGGGGGGGGGGGCAGCCCCCCCAGGCCGGATCGTGCTCGTCCCCCCCGCCCGCCCCCCCCGCCCGGTACCTGCAGAGCCGCCGGGCCCGGGCCGGGGCGGGGGGGGGCTGGGGGCTGCCGGGCGCCGCCGCCCGCCCCTCCCGCTCCCGCCGCGCTTCCCGCGCCCGCCCCCCCGGGCCGAGCCCGGCGACGGGAGGGGGAGGAGGGGACGCTGCGACCCCCTCCGCCTCCCCCTCCCGGAGCCCCCCCGCCCCCCGGCAGGGCCCGGCCCTCCCCTCCCGAGCGGGGGGGGCTGCGGCGCCGGGTGCGGGGAGGGGGGGGGGAGCCGTTCGGGCGGCGCCGGGGGCGGGGGGGGGGGGCCTGTTGCGCGCCCCGGCGGCTCCCGGCGGGCTCGGGCGGCGGGGGAGGCAGCGCCGGGCTCGGCGGGGGAAGCGCCGCCGCCGCCCGGGGCTTTTATAGGGCTGCGAAGCGGGCGGCGGGGTTACGGGAGCCGGCGCCGCCCCGCCGGGGGGGGCCGCGGACCCCTCCATCATCATCATCATCATCATCATCATCATCACCCCAGCGCAAGCCCCTCCATCCCCGCATCCCCCCCGAGCATCCATCCCTTCCACCGCCGCCCCAACACCCCCGTGCGAGCCCCCCCCGCCGCCGCTCACCCTCCGGGCGCCCCGGTGCCACGGGAGCTCGCCGGGCTGCGAGCGAGCGAGCGAGCAGAGCGCGCCCCGGCCGCCCCAGCTCCGCTTCGCGCCGGAGGCAACTGCAGCCCGGAGCTGCCTGCGGATCTGAGCCAGCTCTTGGCAGCGGCTCGGGCAGCTCCCAGCCCTCCCTGGCTCGCGATCCCTCCGGCACCCGCAGGTCAGGAGGCACCGGCCCTGGGGGGGGGCACAGCCGCGGTGCGGCCCCCCCCCCCAAAATCACTTTGCCCCCCCCCAGCTCTGTCCCGCTTGGGCAGCCGCGTGTGGCGGGTGCCCCTTCCTCAAGATACCCCCAACCTTGGGGACCTTCCCGCCCCCCATGACCCCCCCCCCCAAACCTCGCTGTCCTCCGGGGGCCGTTACATCTCCCGAGGCTGCCGCAGATCAGACCCGTCCCCCGGGGTGGGGAGGAGGCGAGGAGCCCGGGTGCCCAGAGGGACGGGGCTGTCACCAAGGCGAAGCCCCGAGGGACGCGGTGCTGCCGGCGCTGTTTACTCCTGCCCTGGCCCTGGGCAGGGGGAGCGAGGGAGAAGAGGAGATGCCCGTGGGCATTTTGGGGTCCTAGGAGGGACCCAAGCCCCCCGCAGAGCTGCTTTTTGGGGTGGAGGGAGCTGAGCCGGACCCCAGTTGTATCAGCAGGTCCCTGGTCCAGAGTAAGGGATTGGGATGTCTGACCCCCACCTGCCCCCTTCTTCAGCCCCCTCTGCCTTCACAGAGGGTCCCTGACCCACTGAACCCAAATTTGTCCCCTTCCTGATGCTCCCCCCTCTCCCTCCCCCCCGCAGCCAACAGCTTTGGGGGTGGCCAGGGCAGGAGCCCTAGGAAAGTCATGCTGGAAAAAATCAAGCCTTGCATCAGCAGCTCATCACCAGTAATGCGTGTTTGGCTGGGATGAAGGAATGCCACGACCTGATGCTCGTATTTTATAGGGCGCTTTCCATCCCGAGAGAGCCCTCGCTGCAGCAGGGAGTGGGGAGGACGTGGCCGCCCAGATGACTGGGTTGCATCCAGGCAAGGAAGGGATCTTCTTCGCCACCATCACCCTCCCAAAGCTGCCTGCTCTCTAAATATGCCTTCAGATTTTTAATGTCCGTGCAATGAAAAAAAATAAAAAATAAAAGAGAGAGAGAGAGAAAATAGAAAGCTTGATGAATAAGGGCCTTTGTGGAGTGAGAGGGAGTCATTTCTGCAGAGACCTCCCTTGTCTCTGCTGCAAAGATGAAGGAGGGAGCTCAGGCACCATCCAGGTGAGTGATAAAGCAAGGAGCAGGGCCTGGAGACATCATGGAGGAGCCTTCCCATTTCCAGATGGGAAATCAGCAACTCTTGGATTTGCCACAAGGGCATGGCCCCCTCGGCTCACCTGGTGCCTCTGTCCCCCAGCCGTGACTGGAGGCATCAGTTGCATCCCCAGCCTGGTGCATCCAGACCTGGGAGGGAGCAGCAGAGCCCCAGGCCTGACCTCGAGGAGAGCACAGGGAGGCACCAGGATGGTCTCCATGCATGGAGGGAATGCAGGGGAAGGCGGCCTGTGTCGCAGGAGCCGTGTGGGGCCACACAGTCCTGCTTTGGGGCAGAGATGGCCGAGCCAAGGAGCTCCTCCACCAGGGTCCTGCTAACACCACCCTGTGCAGGATGGACCTCAGAGACCTGCAGCTCCCCATCTTCGCATCCTGCCCTGCTCCCTGCAGGACAGGCCTGTCCCCAGGGGCAGGTGGTGGCACTCAGGGTACTGCAGTGACATCCCCACGGTGCCTCACCGCTCTGTGAGCCGCAGGCAGCTTTCCTAAAGCTGGGGCGAGTTTGGGGGATAAAATGGTTCAGGTCAGCCCAGGATTTGGGTCAAAAGATCCGGGACACAAGGGGGTCGCAGCCCCCTCTCCTCGGTGCCTGGGAGGGGACGTGGCCCGTGTCCCCAGCAGGACCGCGTGTCTCCGGAGGACGCGGTGGCGCTGCCGCTGTGACACAGTGCCACCTTGTGGGACCTGCCACGCCGGCCGCGCGCGGGCCGGGCCACCATCCACCGCGTCGCTGTCGCGATGTCACCGTCGCGATGTCACCGTCGCCATGCGGTGGCGGGTGGAGGGCCAGGCAAGGCCCACCCGGCCCCTAAGTCCCTGTGAGCATCACAGGAGCTGCCACCGTTGCCCCCATCCCCACAGACAGGGATGGACGAGTCCAGGAGCCATGAGCTCTTAGCAGGAGACACCGCATGTCCATATCCAGAGGTGAGGAATGGATGGTCCACAGTTATTTTGGGAGGGGAAGGACATTTTCTTCCCAGCCCTCTCGCCTCCATGGAGCCTTCAGATTGGGTTACGGGCACCCACTTCTGTTCCAGCCGCTTGAATTTTGCATTCTGGCCCATTGCTTTTAGGTTATTTTCCTAGCACCGCCACAACCCCAACCATCTGCTGGGCCGTGCACGGATCCGGTGATGCTGGGAACTGGGGGGCTCTGGTTGTGGAGCTGCTCTCGGGCGTGGGGCCCCCGGAGCTGAAACCCACCCTGGTTTCTCCCTCCTGGTCTTGTGGCCACCATGGGCTTTTCCATGGAATAAGTCTTTGCAATAGCTGCTATCCCAAAGATGCTCCAAAGCCTGGTGCCATTGGGGTTCTTACCCTGGGATTTCCTCCATGCCTGGGAGAGGAGGTGGGAATGATGCAGAGTGCTGCATGGTGGTCAGGGACAAGCAGCATCCCTCCCAGCCACAATCCCATGGCCAGGACACATCTCCACTCCTGGGATCCAGGCCTCTTCCCAAGCCCAGCACTCACGGCCAGGCTGCATCTACCTCTTTCCTTCAGCAGGACAACACCCTTGGGAGATGCCGTACGGATTTGGGGCCCTCAGAAGAGCCACCATCCCCATGGCAGCATTTCAGGAACCTCCAGAAGCCACGCAGGAACTCTGAGCCTTTCGTGCTGGGGGCTGGACTAAGAGATGCCAAAGACCTGGTGCCCCTCTCTGGCAATTGGGTATGGGGGGGGTCTTTCTGGGAAAAAAAGAAGGGGGACGGATGGAGGGACAAGGGAGGGATTAGTGGGAATAGAAAGATAATGAGGGGAATGGACAGACAGATAAATATGCAGGGATAGGAAGAGCCAGGGTTGCTCAAGGGCTCTGGCATCAGATGCAGCCCTGCTGCTCTGAGATGCTCTGGCTTTGGCTTTCTGCACCACCCACACCCCCCCAAGTGAGGAAACAGAGGCAATTTGGTAAGAAGAGACTTTTAATCGGACTCTGTTACAGCTCTAAGGGGGGTCCTACGGAGCAGGATCCCCCTCAGCACGGCCCGCTTGGTAAATACACCGGCTACGAGGATACACGGGACGCGCGACTACGAGCTCTGTGCTTGTACTTGTACAGGAGGGACCAAGGGACATGGGGACGTGCCATAAATCTGGCACCGCCACAGCTCCTCAGTGCTGGCCACTTTTGACCTCTCCTAGTCCAGTCAAGGTGGATCCAGGGATGCCAGCGGCTCCCGGCAGGCAGTGGGATGCAGGCCGGGAATCGGAGAGGGCAGGAGCAGCAGCAGCAATTCCCCCTTCCTCCTGCAATGTCCCGGAGGAAAATCAAAAAGTGCCTGTGCTCAAAACTAGCAGCCTTTCCCTGCGCCTCCGTGAGGAAAAGTAAAATAAGGAATAAAGGGGGCGAGCCGCAGGGATGGTGCAAAGGTGCATCCGCATGGAGCCGACCCAGTGAGCGGGAGAAACAGCCCCAGCACCAGCTCCAAAAGTGACCAAATAGGGTGAAAAGTGAGTCCCAACCCCACACAAACATCCCCAATGCACACACACACGCACAGCCTACGGATGAACACGCTCACATGTTGACAACACACTACCCCCTAAAAACTTACCCCCCTGCACCCCCTGTGCTTAACACCAAGCGAATGCCACAAAGAACTACAGTATTTTCACGGTTAAGAGGGAAAAATGGGGTGTCCCCACCCCTCCTGTCTGCTGGGTGCCAGGACCCTTGGGAACTGGCGAGGGAACGTGGTCACTGCCTGCACCCAAGAAATGGGAAGGAAAAGTCGTGGTCCAAGGGGTGCGAATTGAGCTGTACAGCGTGGAGACAACCGGGAAGCCACGGTGCAGGGGGCTGTGCCATTTAACATCATTTACAGTGACATTTACAGGATAAATATACATCAGAAATAGAGAATCTCTAGGATATTGTCCCATCTCCTCTCTTTGTATACATATATTTTTAATATTATATAAATATAGCTTTTTGATACCTTCTTACTGACTTGGCCCTGCAAGAAGATGGAAGGGAAGCGAACGCCTCCCTAGCTGGTTTGGGAATTGTCACCAGAGAGCCACATCCTTTCCCCCAGGCTTCCAGGGAAGTTGCACCTCCAGAGTGGGCAGGACCGTGGGATTTGGCTACCGGAGGTATCCTCCTCTGTTAACTCCATGGGAGCCGAGGTGGGAATGCGGCCCCTGGGCTTGAGGGCACTGGTCTGACTTAGGGACGTGGGGACACGGGGAAGGTGACATGGGCATAAGGGTTTGGCTCATCCTCTGATTCACTGGCCAGAAGGAGAAGAGGAGGCAGCAAGATGGAGAAATAGGAGAAAAATGGCAAGGAAAGCGCTTGTGCTTCTCTCAAGATGAACCGGGGGGATAATCTTCATATCCCTCTGTAGGGACAGGGGAAGAGAGAAAAAGTATAAGGCTAAAAATAAAGGACCACAAAAAACTCTTTGTGAGGAACCTCCTGCCTCTGGGATGCCAAGAGAAGTCAAGGATATGGTGAGCAGACCAGGTACTTTCTTGGCTGGGAAGCTCCTTTCAGAGTGGGAGGGGTAGGAACACAGAAGAGGAGAGAAGAGACTGTGGGCAAGCACCTGTGACCATGGCCTTCAAATTGGGTGAAATACCATCGCACGCGCTCCAAGGACTGAGGGTAAGGAGCACCCTCGGCATTGGAGACCTTAGCGATGTGCCTAGAAGAAGAGAGGGCAACTCCTCCTCCAGATAACATGGATGGGCACGATGGAGCCCAGCTACTCAACAGAGACCCACCAGCCAGGACCAAGCACTAGCGAGGACATTAGGAGCTGGCGCCAGCCCCAGAGTCATTGGTGCCCAGAAGACATGTTCTACCACTGCTGCAGACCACAGGAGAATCCCTAGCAGAGGCGCAACAGGAGCCAGCGCAGACCTGGCTTGAAGCTGCGAGAGATGAAGATACCTGTCTAGAGACGACTGCTGCCCAGCCCAGCTCGGCTGGCGGCCGTGGAGGAGAGTCAGGGGATGGTTCCCTGAGAGCTAAACTAGGACTGTGGGGGGACCGTATGTCCCACAGCCTCTCTGCTTGTCCCTCCAGGACATCTGAGAGTAGCAAGAGGAAACAATTCACCATACCAGAGGTTTGGATGTAACAGGACATCCCACGTGCCATGAGTAATTCCAAGAGGTTGCTCCAGATCCATGTCACAGTAATTCTGCCTAGATCCTGCACACGCATCCAGAAAAATCACGCTGACTTCTGAGGTCCCTCTGCCACTAGCCAAGGAGGGTGCCAGCCACATCTTCACACAGAGGGGCCATCCTCACATCTCCAAACAACTCTCAGATGCTGCCTCTGTGCTAGTGGTAACGTAGCAGACACCGGGGAGCTACCATCAGCAATCCCACCCATCACAACAACTCAACCAACCCAGCACCGCTCCCTGCCAACTCTGGCCAAAATTTGGGGTTATTAGGGTGTGTCCACAGCTATAAAAAAACTACAGGAAATATAACAGCAACAACAACAACGGTGACAACAAGAGCACCTTTCTGTGCTATGAACTTCAATGGTTACTTGTGCTCGTCGGAGTAAGGCCATGACTTCTCCCAGGTAAAGGGCAACGGCGAGGGAAGAGCTCTGGGATACAGGAGGAAGCACGGTTGGCTTTCCACCTTACTCTGGGTCCTTCTTACAAACACCAGCTGCTCAAAAAGTGAGATTCTTTGCTCCAGCTCTAAGCTGCACGAGAATAACCCTCGGGAAGATACGGCAGCATCTCCTGCTCCTCCTCCTCTCCCTGTAGACAAGCCCCCGAGGGGTCCTGTCCTTCGGCCAGAGGTTGTAGGAAGAGAGTCCTGCCCCTCCTGCAATCCCTTCTTCCCCGTGTCGTCTTGGAAATGACTACTTTTGATTACGGTTCTAAGAGGGGGTTCTTCTTTGTCATTTTCTTTATTAATTAATTTTCCTGTTGCCTGGCCAGCTAGGATCCACTCCCCAGTAACCTTCTCTCCCGGTGGGGGTGGCAGGCAGACGACCGTCACAGTTCAGATTCAGGGGTGCTGGCCAGTAAATACCCGCTCCCGTATCGTCCATTTGGGGCACTGCTCATTTCCATGGGGGAGTTGCTGCCAGGACCCAGGTAGGAACGGTGTGTGGGCATGGGTGAGGGGGTCTCGCTGGGCACTTTGCTCAGGATGAAGCGGGTCTCATCATTATCTTCCAAGTTAGAGATGTCCTTCATCATCCGGCCCTTCTTGTAAGTGACAGAGAGCGCGTTGGAGCCATCCGACACGAGGTGGAACTGGCGGAGGATGAAGACCAGGGGCAGAGGTAGTGACGCCAGGATGATCAGAGAGATGAGAATAGCCATGGCCCAGGTTGGGTAGAAAAGGAACTTTTCTGCAGCCTGGAAGAGAGGGATATTAGTGTAATTAGAGGGGCATTAGTGGTGTTAGTTTCTCCTCTCCACCTCCTTTCATCCACTCTTCCACCCAGGTGGGCAGCAGAGCTTCAGGCCCCTTCTTGCATTTCAGAGCCACTAAAAATGACGACTAGAGCAAAGGTCAGAGCAATGTACACCAGGGACAAGGCCTCCCGAGTGCTACACAACGCCTCCTGCCTCCTTCCAGCCTTCATCTTCACATGAAGCTAACCACAAGTTCAGAACAAGGAAGGGACACGATCCTTCTCGCAGGTATAGTGAAGCTCTGGAGCTCCTCACTGCAGGACACCGACTCCTACATAGCTCTCACTGCTTTGCAGAAGTGCACGTGGGATTTGGTGTCCCAACAGCACATTTGCTTCTGCAAGTATTTCAGTCAGAAGAGGAGGAAGGGAGGGCTATGAAGTGTGGTGTAGTTTTTTTATCGCCTACACTTAGCAAGCTCTGGCTGTCCCTGAACTTCCTACTTTGTGCTAAGTGTGTTTGATATGAAGAAGAAATGGGTGAATCAGATCTTAAGAGATGCTTGGGAAGAAACACAGAAGGTCAGTTTCTGGTCTTCTGGAGAAGCTGGAGACTACTGGAGAAGCGGAGGTCTCTCCAGCAGAACACAGCTCCACTCTGGAGCCCAGCTGTGAGATCCTTCAGCCCCACTCCTCACCTCTCCATGCTCCATTCAGATGTTTCATCAGGTAAGGACTGACCATGTGCAAAACAAATCCCTAGTTAAAACCTTGGCTCATGGTCAGGCTTGGCTTAAGACCTGTGGGTAGTGCGGTCAAACCTGATCCTCGCCCACAGAGGATGAGCGGCCAGAATGTCTCAGAGGATGAGGAGAAGCAACCAGAGCTGGGACAGAGGAGGAAGCTCTTCAGCTCTCAGCTCACCTCCTCTCTGATCCACGCGCTGTAGCCGGGCGGGCTGACCCCCAGCTGGATGATGCTGGCCGTCATGAGCACGGCCATGCAGATGGGCGACACGTACTTCCAGGTGTAGTAGTAGTACTGGTAGGGACGGAAACCCAGCATTTCTGTCAGCTCCTGCATGAACCTGCCAAGAGAAGGAGACGGAGCCATGATGTTCCCCACTCTCAAATGGGAAGTGTCCTCCCAGCAGCCTCAGTTGAGAAAACTGCCTCACGTAGGAAGAAGAGCCCAGTGAGTCCAAGCAAGGATCTCAGTGTTCCTAGTGCCCATAGGACTGGCTGGGAACCACCTTAGAAAATGGCTACCTGAACACCTTGCTCTAGCCAAAGAGAATGGGCACAAGGTGCCCCTTCCAGAATCATCCTGAAAGCCTCAAGCAAAAGGGTCATGGCAAGTAACACAGCATCATAACCAACACGAGATGCCCTCTAGAAAGATTTGCTCCTGGGGCTGGGTAGAAGATCAAGGTGAACTGAGTTATTACGGCTTAATCAGCTACTGCCTCTATAAAGTAGCTGCATCTGGGACATTTACTCCCTCAGAGCTGGCTCCCAGCAGGGAACATACTATGGGAAAGAGCTGAAAGGACAGGTTTTAGTCAGGACAGCACAGATACTCTTGCTGGGCTAATATCTTACTTCTTGGTGCCATAAATCCAGGCTACAGCGATGTTCTCCAGGATCACCACAACAGTGAGCGGCAGGGTAGCCGAGTAATCATCGAACATGGTGACAAAGTAATTCCCAGAGCGCTGCACGAAGATCAGGCCCACCAAGAAGGCAAAGATGCAGCAGCCAACTGCAGAGAGCATAGGGACACGGTCAGCAGCGGATTCCAAGGGGGACCAAGGACTCCATCACACAGTCCATTAGCTGCTTGTTCATGCCTCCAGGGCCAAGTAGACATCCATCATGTCCACACTTTTCTGGAGAGATTTCCCAGGGCTATGGGGACCCTCCAACCTCTCCCCAGGACAAAGCAGGAGAAGACCTCACCTGTGAACACTTCCTTCCGCACCTTGAAGGTGTCTATGATGGGTGTAGTGATGCCTGACATGGTGCCAATCATGCTCCCCAGCCCCAGGTTTATCAGCATCAGGAAGAACATGACGGACCAAAACGGCGAAGCTGGGAAATGAGTCATGGCTTCTGTGAAGGCAATGAAGGCCAATCCAGTTCCTTGCACCGACTGTCCAGCCAGAGAGAGGGCCAAAAAGAGGGGAGAATCACATCAGGGACAGAGCTTGTTATACCATATTCTGTAATCTCATACCTTAGGTTTCTGCCATCATCCTGAATCGTCAGGGGAAGAAAAATACAGCCTGGTACCCTGTCCTGGACACAGACATGACCTCAGATTTCTGCTGGCCTTGCTGTGGGCAAAACTTTTCCCCTATCCCAGCAAGGATCACTGTCCACCAAGGAAGATCATGGCAGCAGGAAACCCTCTTCCCTGGAAGATCTCTAAAAGTATTTTTTTTTCCTGGTCCATGTGCCAGAAACAACTTGAGTTGTTGCTGGATCCTACCAGGAAGGGCCAATGGGTGAAGTGACCTCCTTATCCTACCAGGAAAGCCTCCGAGTACCTTATTGAGCTCATCCTCCAACAGGCAGGGATCCAGTCCCAGTTCTTTGAAGTGCCCCTCCTTCACCGTCATGATCACCCTGTACATCTCATTGTAGTCCTTGGCCGTGAGGTGGGAGAAGTTCACATGGGGTGGGATGAGGTCATGGCTCAGCACATTGGTGTTCAGGTACCCCAAGATCTTCTCAGCGTTCCTAAGGGAGAGCAGCACCTGGTCACCCCGAGAAGTCTCCTTCTCGGGGTGGAGGACATGGCCAGACCAAGAAAGCCCTTTGGACCAGGCAGGCAGGGCCTTTGCTGCACAAATACACCTCAGTCCAGCTGTTCTGGGGTACCGAACAGCATCACCCAGCCTGAGGACATTCCTCCATCACCTCCAGCACATGGACAAGAGCCTCGTGCACTCAGTACAACAGCAGCATCAGATTCCCCCATCCCAGACAGCCAGAAACTGCACCTACTCCACCACGCATTTCTCATTCATGATGTTGGCCTTGAAGCCCAGCACGGCAAATACAACCAGAGTGGCCAGAACAGACGTGAAGAAGTTGATGAAGGACACCAGCGTCGCGTCGAAGTGGCAGTTGTTATCCTGCTTGTTGTAACTGGAAAAGGCGATGACACCTCCAAAACCGAGGCCCAAGGCAAAGAAAACTTGCGTGGCCGCCTCGCGCCATACCTGGGGGTCGAGCATTTTATCCAGCTTGGAGAGAAGAGAGAAGAAGAAGATTAGGCAGCTTGGGAGCTACTGCAGTGTTTGACGTCAAATGTTTCAGCTCACAGGTTTGTCAAACCCCCTAAATCACCCTAAATCCCCAAAATCACATCCCCTAAATCACATCCCTTAAACTATATCCCCTCCCATGAGCCAGAGCCACAGACTGGAGGCCTCCAAGCATCGTTCATCAAGAGATCATAATTAATCCCGTAACAGCTTTGCCAGCTGAGCTGATTCATCTACATCTCTGCTTATTTCATTAATTAGCTGAATAATTAGTGGATGCACCACACCAATGGTGGGCTCTCTGCCACCTAGTGTCTTCCTATGGAGTTGGGGTTAATTCCCTGTTTTTTAGCCCCTGCAGGTAGTTGAGGGCATGCAAGTGGTAGCAGACCTGGTTTGCCTTGGAGCTCATGGCAGCTGCACCTTCTTCCCGGGAAGCAGCCGGCGCAACCAGCCAGAAGGGGAAACTCCTCGGAGCCTGCTGGGCTTGACGGGATAACTGTGGAGAATCCCTTACCTTGGGGGTGAACATGTGCATGATCCCATCCACTGCCCCTCGCAGCAGAAGGCCCCGGACCAGGAAGCAAACGAGCACCACGTAGGGGAAGAGCGAGCTGAAGTACATGACCTAGGGCAGAAAGGACGTTATGTGGCGTCCATCTCACCCATCTCCTCCATGCTCAGCTCCTAACCCTCAACCCAAGGACTACATGGCAGTGGGGACAAGGGGAATGTGGCCCAAAGCTGGTATCCTTCACCATTTGGAGCTGACTTGGCTCTTCCAAGGTGGTTGCTCCCAGGGCCATCGCTGTGAGTGGCAGCTGGGCAGGAGAACATGGACGGGGCAGGCAGCTTCTGTCTTGACTACATGGACAGAGCCCAATGTTGGGGACGGATCCAGACGGGCTTGGCAGCAACACCCACCTTCCCCGAGGATTGGATGCCTTTGATCATAGCCAAGCCAACGAGGCTCCAGGCCACCAGCAGGCACAGGGTCATCTTCCAATTGAGGCCGCCGCTCTCCGAAATGGAGTTAGAGATATCCAAGGTCTCCCGGTACCAGAAATAGGTGGTGGCTGAGCTCCTCTCACATTCGGTCTCCACAACTGCAACCAACCAGAGGCATAAGAGCACGAGGGGTCTTGGGGAGAGTCAAAGACCTGCTGCAGGACCACGAGTCATTTTTAGCAGGAAAAGCAGGAGTTAAGATGGAACGCTATCATCAAGTAATCAAATGAGATGTTAAATATGGATAGAGACATTTGCATTTGCTATAAAACCTCCCGGAGTGTCCCAAGGAGGTGCTCAGACACTGCTGAACACACCGTTAACTACACCAGGGCCTCAGTTGGGCACTAAGGAAGCAGCCAAGCAAGCCTGGTGCAGTCCTGCCCGGCTCTCGCTGCCTCCCTCCCATGGTCCTGCTTGGATCCTGGCATCCTGGAGACCCAAGACCTGGACCCCAAAACGAGCACAATCAGGGAGGCGGCGGTGCCCCAGAAACACTCTTCTTCAAGGGATGGTGTCTAAGGTCTATCAGAAAAAGTGACATTTTATAATACCCAGCTGGTGGAGAACCCCTGTATGATTCCACCCAATAGTCTTGATAGGAGCCACGTCTCCGTGATCCCAGCTACCAGCGTCCCCACAAGCGCCACCCGTGCCAAATTGGGTGGGAATGGCCCGGCCAGAGCCACTGTCCCCAGGGGACCCCTCACCGGCCAGCGTGCCGTTCTTCACGATGGGGCACTCGCTCCAGGGAAGCGGGTACTGGAAGGACTTAAAGAAGTAGAAGATGCTCCAGCCGATGATGACGTTGTAATAGAGCCCCACGAAAAAGCACACCTGGAGGAGAGGAAGGAGGAGGTGACAGGTAGTCACAAGGTAGCAGCACGGTCCCCAAAATACCTCCCACTGGGCAGGGACCGTGGGGGAACCCACGGTCCAAACCGGCCCCAGGCCCATGGAGGCCACCAGGGATGCGCTCACCAGACAGCTGGCGTATCCAATGCCCCCGAGGCGAGGACAGACGTAATTCCAGACACCGATGCTGCCCCGGCGGATCCGCTGCCCCACCGCCAGCTCCAGGAAGAAGAGGGGGAGCCCGATGAGGATGAGCAGCACCAGGTAGGGGACCAGGTAGGCACCTGCCCGGGGCGAGAGGACACGTCACGGAGCCACATCCAGCGCTGCCTGCGTTCACGAGCACGGACGGATGAACGGACAGGATGGACAGAGCCAGCCGGGCTGGTTCATCAGCTCCTGCTCACTCACACCACGAGGGATGGACCCCAAAAAGCACAAGCGTGCTGAGATACACACGGGTTGGTGGGCATGCAAGGAGACACTTCCCTAAGCGTGCATGGACACACGGATCTGGCTGTCTTGGATGCAAGGGCAAACACAAGCCCATCTGGTGACACCGGTACCCACATGCACCCATCTGTTCAAACACCAGGCACCGCCAAGCCACCCGCATGGGGAAACAGGTCCCTGTGGACACCTCAGAGCGAGGAGCTCCGGGAGGTCCAGAACAGGAATCTCACAGCAGGAAAAAATCACTGGAAATAAAAAGCTGCCTCACTACTGCTTAATTGAGGAGGCCGGAGAGAAATTAGCAGCTCGGGAAGCGTGACCAAGTGCCCGTGGAGGATGCGGTGACTCAGGCTGCAGCTGATGAATTACTCGGAGCGGCCACGAGACGGAATCTGGAGCACGCGGCTCCTTTCCAGCCACCTGCGAGGCAATGGGCGCTCCAAAGGGACACGTTGGAGCCCCTCGGCTGGAGCAAGGAGCTCCTTGGCCGGAGCAAGGAGCCCCTTGGCCAGGCAGACGGTTATTAAGTGTTGTGGGCACCTGCAGCTCACGAAGTGCCGCTGCCCAGGGCGCAGCGGGTCCCACGAGCACAGAGACAGGGCCACCGTGGTCCCAATAAGCACCCGCAAAGGGCAGCACCTTGGGGCAGAGCACCGAAGCCACGTGGCTGACGTGCCACCCACACACTCACTGGTGTCACGAGGGCTGTCAGGTCTCAGCCCACCTATAGCAGACCCAGGGCAGCTTCTGGGAGCCAACAGAGGTTGCAGAGGGGAGAAACTGGCCCAGATTGGGCAGCCCTGGAGGTGCCGGTAGCTCTGTGCTGATGCCAGCTCGGGGTGAGCAGTGCTGGGCACTTAGCAGCAGATCCCAACTTCTTGTTCCTCTTCCAGCCCCCCACAAAAATGCCCCATTTCTTCCTCCAGCTGCCCCATATTTCAAGATCCTTGGCTCTACTTGGGGACAGGTGAAAGCAGGAGGTGACAAACTGCTCCGCTGCTGATTCAGGAAAACCTGCTGCTGCTCAGGTGCAAAAGCATCTCCTAAATGCATGAACAGACCCCATGGGACAGATGGACACGAGCTGGCAGGACAGAGGGACTGACAGACCGACTGTGTCACTGGGCTGGTTCCTACCTTGCTCTCTATGCTGGGGGATGCAGCCTGGCAGGGTGACCCCGTTTAATAGGGACCCACATCCATTCCAGTGCCACCAAAACCCCCCCAGCCCCCTGGGTCCGGATCCGAATCACAGCTCCAAATGGCAGGATGGGGCCGTATCCCTCCGTGGCCGGGGCCATATCCATGCCCGGCCCCGTCTCTCACCTCCTCCGTTCTTCTGGCACAGGTAGGGGAAGCGCCACACGTTGCCCAGCCCCACGGAGTAGCCGATCTGTGCCAGGATGTACTGCAGCTTGCTGTTCCACGCCGGCCGGTTTTCCGCCTCCGCCTCGTCCTCCGCATCCTTCTGCTTGTCCCAGCTCTCGGCCGTCACGTTGAGGACGCTGCGCTTGTAGTCCACGGGCTCCTCGTGGGCCAGCAGGTCGGCCACCGACTCGGTGACATGCTCACTGCTGTGCTCCCGCTGCGTCACCTTGCTGTTCTTCGGCATGGGGATGGCTCCGTGCCGCCCCCGGGGACGGCAGGGACGAAGGAGGGTGTCCCGGAGGGAACGGCACCAGCGGCAGCTACGGCTTCACCTCCTCCTCATCAGCAGGACCTGCCCACGGAAGAAGCCAAGGGAGCCATTTTTACCCCAAGGTCCTGAACCCCAAAGCATCCCAGTGTGGCAGGAGCTGGCAAAGATGGAGGAAAAACGGTCACCGGCATTCCCATGTCTTTGGGGACCTTCCTCAGTTTAGGGGAGACACTCAGGGATGCGCCCCATGGGGACCCACTGACGGGACCTTCTCCCAGCCCTAGGAGAGCTCAAAAGCTAAAACCAGGCTCACATGCGCGTGGGTGACAGTGACAAACGCCAGCGCCCGCTCACCTTCCTCGGACATTACCAGCAACGCCTTAAAAGCCTGCAAGGCCGTAATTAAATCCTCCCGGGCACTTTTACAGCAGATAACGTCTGCAGATTGGCCAAGGGCGATGCAAAGCCATCGATTGTCCCTCCGCCCTGGCCGGGGGGAGCCGCGCGGGTCCTGCGGTGGCCCTGGAGACACAGCAGCTTGTCCCCACTGCGGGGCCACTTGTGTCGCTTGCAGTGCCCCAAAGGGACATTCCCAAAGGGCCGCGTTTCCTTCCGTTCTCCCAATTTGGGTGACAGCATCTTGCACCGGGGATGGGGTAGCAGAAGCCCCTGCTCAGCACCGCGTGGCACTCTGGGATTTGCCAGAGCTGTCCCCAGGGCTAATTGAGCCACCTAAACCTCCCAGCAAAGCCCCAGCCCCTGCAAGGACCATTTGCTCGGGCTGAGCGGCACGGAACATCCGCAGGCAGCGCGTCGAGGCCGCGGCTCCGCGTGGGAGCAAAGCGAAGCTGGCAGGAAGGAAATCTCACATTTCCTCATCCTCACCTCGCTGGGGTTTCTTTTTTTTCCTCTCCCACCCCTGAAGAAAGTCCCCCGCTCACCAGGCCCGGTTCCTGTTCCTATTAGAACAGCTATTTTAGGCTGTAGTCTGCATCCGTTGCCAGGCAACCGGGCCGGCTCCACGGACTTTGCTGGATCAGGCTCCTCTGGAGAAGCCATTGGAATCATCCTTCCCGGCCCCATCCAGAAACCTTTCGTTTCCCACCACCGGCCCAAACACATTGATTGCTCCCGGATCGGCAGTGGCTGGAGCATCCTCAGCGCTGGAGGATTGCGAAGGTCCCGATGCAGCAGCCGGGAAATCGCTGGGGTTTCCATCACATTCGGATCGAGCCCTACAGAGGACGAGCGCAGCCACCCAAGCTCCTTGCGAGGGTGACTCAGACCTTCGGGAGGACAAGCCTTCCTCCCTGCGGCAGAGTCCTCCTCGAGGGACATGGTTCTACAGGGAAGCGGAGTGGGGAAAAAGCCACAGAAGGCATTTCCAGCCTTTTTTGTTTGTTTGTTTGTTCGTTTTTATGACTGAAAGCCTATTCAATCAAAAATCCCTCTGCCAAAAATAATAATGACCCCAAGAGAAAGACTAGTCCGATCAGCTTTTCCGGGCTGCCCGGAGACAGCAAACTGTCCCCAACAGATGGGGATTCATCTTGTTTACGTAGCCCCCTATGACCTTAATTTTCTTAAATGCGCATTTTTGTCTCTTTTTCGGGGAAAGATTAGGGACATTTTAGAGCCCTGCAAGGGAGGTGTCCTAGGGCCAGGTAAATCCCCCGAGAGGGCCTCATGCCTGGAGATGCCTCCGGAGATGCCTCTCAACATCCCAACAGAGGTTTTTAGGGGAAATCACCACTGGATCGTCCTTGGGGATGTGTTATCTCCTTTGTCTCCCACTCCCTGGGCATCGCCTTGGGAAGACTCCCCCTCTAAGAGTCCCCAGGGCTGCCTTGGTCACGGGTGGCATTAAGGGAGCTCCAAGCAAGGTGACTGGGTGCCCCAAGCTCTGCCCTCCACAGGGCTTGCAGGCTGAGCCCTGGGCTCCCATTTGTACCAAGGGACAAGCACCCAGTGTCCCATCTTCCCAAGTGCATGGGGAATGGGAGAGGGCCTGGAGCCGCATCCCTGCCCCAGCCCATCCCTGCTTTCCGGGGATAGTGGCTCGGGAGCACTAAAACCAGCTGGAAACGAGTCAGGGCTGGGAGGAGACGCGGCTCTGCAGCCTCCTCTCCCGGACAGGGATCGGCTCCCGCCATCAGTCGCTGCCTTCAGCCCCCAGGTCGGGTCCTGCACGGAGCAGCTCATCCCTGCGCTGGGAGGCCGTGGAGCCAGCGCGGGTGCCCGGGGGAAACCTGAAACGCAGCGAGAAGGGCTGGATCCAAGGTCACCCGGATGCCACACGGGAACATTCCCGCTCTGATCCAGCTCCTGGCCTTCCCGCAGCCTCCTCTTGCTGGAGGAGAGGCCAGCCCGAGCCGCCTCCATTTTAAAGACACTCGGGACTCGGCGCTCCAGATCCCGTCTCCCTCCTCCCTGCTCTGTCCTATTGGGCTCCGCAGGGAAGGTTTTTGCCATCTGGGCTCATTAGGGCCGTTCCCTTTCTTTCCAAATGATCCCTGCTAATTAGCACTGGGCTCTCACCACCCCACAGAGCCAGCGCTTGCTGGTGACTCAGGCGAGCCAGCCGGGATGCTGGCGCACATCCCGGGATGCGTGCATGTCCCGCATCCCACCCCAGCGTGCAGAGGGACACGGACGTGGCCGGTGCAAGCGGGTAGCAGAGCACAGGGGTGCTGGTGGACAACGGGTTTACAAGGAGCCTCCGCACGGGCCTGGAAGCAGCACAGTTGTGTGCAACAGGCAATTCCAAGTGCCCGGAGCTGCATCCTTCCCATGTCAACCTCTAGGCTTGTTCTAGCACCGCCATGCAGGAGTGAGCCGCGCTCTCCGAGGAACCCAATTCGTGCTAATGACACCACCCTGCAATATTAAAACAGCCACTGTTTTCCTCAATGGATCCTGGTGGCGCCTCCAGGCAGGCGGAAAGGGCAATTTTGCAGGCAGGTGCTGCGTGAGCCAGACATAGCAGCTGGATGAGCCCACTGACTCACACAGTTGGGTCCCCTTTTATGTCTCATTTAGTATCACAAAAACACGCATCAGCTGCAGCAGTGTGACACCAGAGCAAACCCAGCCATCATCTGATCCCTCCAGGGCTCTGCGCTATCCGCAGGATCAACGGATCCTGCTCATCTCACCCGCACTGCTCCAGGACGGGCGGCTGAACCCAAACTGGGGACAGGTTTGGGCCAGGAGACAGTGAGTGGGCAGCACCCAACCCCCCCTGCAGACTCTGCCTCCCCCGTGGAGCTTCTCCGTTTGTAAACAAACAAATCCATGCACAACCCAAGGAAAATCCGAGCATCTTTTCCCAAGGCAGCGGTTCAGTGCGGGTTTGCAGAGGGCAGCTGATCTGGGGCTGATGGGGTCCTCGTGACTCCCATCTGACTTGGCCCTGGGGTGACTCTGGGTTCTCGGCACCACGTGAGCCCAAGGAGGCACCGAAGTCGCTCCAGATTTACACCAAGGGCTCTCCTGCCCAAGGATGGGCTCTTCTGCCCATCGATTCCAGCGGAGCTGCCCCAGGTTCTCCTGGAGGACAAACAGATCAGACCCAAATCCTATCTCCCTGCCAGCCAGCTGAATTGTGGACAAATCGCCATCCTGGCCTATTCAGAGCATCTCCAGAGAGACATTTCACAGGAAACTCTGGATCCTCCTGAGAATACCTCTGTTGTTGTGGCTTTTTTTTGCTGTTGTTGTTGTTCCCTACTACACCCAGAAATAGTTACACCAGCTCCTGACAAATTCAAACCTTGGGTACCTCAGACACAAAGCCGGATCCAAGCATCTGAGTGATTTTGCCCCTTAAGGTCCTTTACAAAGAGTTGGGACTGGCTTTCTCAGCTGATTTAAGCCCCAGCTCGCTGGAGCAGTGCAGATCTGCCCCTAAGTAAGATACCAACCCCAGAGTGGGTCCAGAGGAAACATACATCTCCGAGCACATGCAGCAAGGCAATAAAAGCACAGGAGAGAATAAGGAATCCCCACACCAAATACTATGAACAGCATGAAACCAGGAACTCAAAACCCGACCCTTGTTTTTTTTTTTTTTTTTTCCTCAAAAACCAGCCATCTGCATTTAGAAAGTGGCAGGGAAAAAAGATCAATAAAAATATAATAATAATAATAATAAAGCACATAAACCCCCAGCACCTTAGGGGCCAAAATTAAATATTCATTGCAGCCAAGTGCTCTCTTCTCTCCCAATGATATTGTCAAGGTCAACCTGAAAGCTGCATTTCCACCCTCCCCAGGCAGCAGCTTGGAGGGGACGAGCCCCCAGTCACCCTCCAGGGTCACCCTCAGCCTCTGCACAGTGGCCAGAGCCCTTTGCTGTCCCCAAAGCCCCCCCCGAATCCCTCAGTGTCCCCTCTTTGGGCCCACTGTCTCTAGGCTTCAGGTGCCCCGTGCCCAGCCCTGCTCCTCCCTGAGCATCCTCCCTGGAAAAGCAGCAGGATTAGGGGAACGGCGGGGAAGAAGGAGGGATGGAGGAGGCAGGACTTGGTGCCAGGAGCCCCCCAGGAGCACAGGGCTGGGCAGGGGGGAGCAGCCTTACCTCTGTGCTCCGGTTCCAGCGGCGCGAGGGGAGGAAGAACCTGCCGAGCTGCCCAAAAGCGGAGGGGAGAAACGAGCGAATTCGCGGCAGAAACTGACCGGGTTCCCGCCCTGAAACTGACGGGTGCGGGCGGGGGAAGCGGCCGCCGCCGCCGGGGCTCCCCCGGCCCGGTTCCCTCCGCGTTCCCGGCGCCCCCGCCCGCAGCACGGGCCGCTCGCGGCTCCTCCGCAGCCGGCGGCGGTGGCTGCGCCGGGCGGCCAGCTTTCCGCGCCCCCCGCCCCGCGGATGCGCGCTCGGCTCGGCTCGGCTCCGGCTCGGCTCGGCTCGGCTCGGCTCGGCTCGGCCCGGCCCCGCTCCGCTCCCCGCCGGGAGGCAACGCCGCTCGCTTCCCAAAAAAAGATTAAAAAGAAAGAAAAGAAAAGAGAGAGAGAGAGAGAAAAGGGACGCGCAGCCCCTGACGCAGGCTTGAGTCACCGGGGCTGCACGTCAAAGCCGGGGGGTGGCTGTTTCCCCCCGCCAGGTGAAGGGGGGGTTGCCACATCGTGTATTTTTGGCATTGAAAATATAGCGGTGAGTTCTGGCAGGGCAAGTTCAGCCTTGCCACCCTACCCTTGGTGTGGGGAAAGGCAGAGCTTCTTATATGTCCTCAGCCCCGGCACGAAAGTGCAGCCCCCAGAGATGTCCCCCTGGCCACCATGGCACCTCCCCCCCCGGGGAGGGCAGCACTGTGAGGTGGAGGGGCCACACGATGGGTTTTGGTCACCCCTTTCCTCCAAGGATAACTGGGTGCGTTGGAGGTGTCACTTAGTCTCAAATTGTGCCACGAGGAACAAGCTGGGTCAGGATCCGAATTCAGCCTCCCTGCAAACTGAGTGCGAACCTAGAGACATCCCGTTGAAGCCAGGGATGCTCTGGGACCCTAGACCCAAATCTGGACATGTAGGACACCATGTCCCCACATGTGCTGGTTCCCTTCGGTGCCAGAGCTCAGCACAGGCGCAAGCAGGGCTAAGCTCAGGGCACAAGCCAAATCTGGAAAACAAGGAGGAATGGATGGGCACCCATTTGCCCACCCTTAAAGCCAATGGTGAAATTCTGCGTGCAAAAGAGTCCCACTCAGGAGCTTGATTCCCCCCAGCAGGACACAGAGGGAGACAGGACATTCATTAGGATTTCAGGAATTCCATTAGGAGGAAGAAGGAAAATAAGCACACGACCTTCCAGCCAAGCAAACTCCAAATCCAGCTTCTTACCCGGGATTAATTTCTCACAAAGCCATTTAGGCTGCTTTGATGCAGTTACTGCTGTGTGCTCCACAGAAAACCTTGCACACCTGTAGGGACGAGCCCTCCCCTTCGACTCAGCACTGCCTCACCAGCCCTGCCCTCCAAAAGCAGCTAATTGAGTTAATCAAAAAAGCCAGGGGGATGTTATGATTTCCTGGGGCGAGAAGGAGTTTTCCAAGGAGCTAATTGCCGGCTTGATGCCTAGTGGAATTGGTTAAGGTCTCCCAGTCCTGAAGGTTTGAGCTGAGCCCACCCAAAGGTCTCTCCTCTGCTCCGGGTGCTGCTGCCGCCCGTGGTGCTGGTAGCTGTGGCCAGCGCTTGGCATCGTCCATGGCCACCTGAAGCCCCCAAGAAATCACAGCAGGAGCCAAGGTGCATCTGGAGGAGACAGGCCCATGGATGACTCAGACCTCCAGCCCATTTCTTCCTGTCCCCACAGGACAAATTACGCTGTATTTCAGTAGAGCTGCTCCTCTGCCCATCCCATCCCCAAGTCAGATAGGAACAAGGCTGCTCAACCCCCACTTTAAAGGGAAGATGGTGCAGACCCAGCTCCCATTTTCCTACCGCTCCTGGATCTCTGCAGCTGGATCAAAGCTCGGGCGCATCCTCTCTGTGCAGAGGCAGCAACGCTAAAATGGGATCTAGGCTCTACCAGGAACACATGCTCGGGGGCAAATGAAGAGAAAGTCCCATTTGCAGCCACAAAAGCATCACATGAGCCCAGCCAAGGGAAGAAGCTGGTGATGATGCTGGCTACAGCAGAAGATGCCAGAGGGGAAATTCAAGAAACTTGGAGAAATGCAGCTATATCCCAGGAGCTGCCCCAGAGACTCAGCCTCGGCTAGGGAGAAAACAGAGCGCCCTATAGAGCCCTGTACTTTTCCAATGGCGATCCAAGGAGGAGCAGTGTGGATATGAGTAATGTCTCTCGTGGAAGAACAAGGCCCCAGAGCTCAGCAAGGGGCTGGTGCCGGAGACGGACGCGTTTCCATAAGCGCTCGAGCAGCAGCCTATAAATAACCGCCCGCGTTCACCGCTGCTCTCATGTGACCCTGCTCTCCTGCATTTTCGGCTGCCATCTGTCACCATGGCGATGGCATCACGGGGCCACCAGCCCTTCATTCATAGCTACCCGCAGGCAGCCCGCGGGGGAGGCACCCGGAGCCCCGTTTTAAAAGACGGAAGCTGCGGATTCGGGACAGGAAAATTACCGAGGGCAGGTTTAGGCGGGTGCATGTGATGACGCTCCAGCGTCTGGAGAGTGGGATGAGCACGGGCAGACGGCTGCTGGGAGGAGCAAATCCCACCCGCTGCAATCGCCGCAATCGGGAGCACCACGAGGGTCCTGCAATACGTATTTTCCCCCCTTTCCCACCTCCAAATCCCTCCTGGCCTCAGGTTGCGCCTTCCTCCCCACCTGCCTTACTGATTTATTATCTTATTGCTGGTGCAAAGACTCCCCAGCCTCAGTTTCCCCCCAAATAGGGTGCAAAAAGGGCTAGGGGATAAACAGGGCAAGTGCTGGTGTGTTCAGAGGCGCATTTTCCACCTAGGCTGTCAAGCTGACCTATATTCAAGTGACAATAATCTACGGGGATAAGGCCCTCTGCTTTCTAAACGCATATTCGCCTGCAAAGCCCCTTTCTGCCAAGGTTTATTCCAGGCCCGGTACTGCTAACGTGGAGGGAAGGGAAGCCAGGAAAGTGGAGACCAGCTGCCTGTTTTACTCTGGGCTTTCCTGGGGGTCTCAAAAACCCCAGAGAGCAACACGGGGAGCCCATAGCAAGCAGAAGACCGCCCCATTTCACCCGGCGCCGGGTGAATAAAAGTGTCGTTCGCTGCACAATGGCCAGAAAAAAAAAAACTAATGAGTGCCAGGCCGGGAATGGGAATGAGAAGCACGCAGTGCCGCCGGCGGCCGGGCTCCCCGCCGCGGCGCGCGGCGCTTGGAAACCCGCCGGTTCCTGCGCTCTGCTCTTAATTTTCTCCACCAATTCCCGCGGGAATTAGCTGCCGTTGTAGCGTCTCTGGGCCTGCGGTTGTTCCCTTCCCAAACGGCAGAGGAGGAGACAGCCCGGGAGGGATGGCACTCACTTCGGCCACGCTCGATGCCGCACGGTTCCTCCTCCAATGCTCGTCCTAATGGGCCTCTTTTTTCCTGGGGGAGGTGGTTTTCATGACACTCTTTTCTAGAGCAAGGAGAGCCCAACAGGGAAAACCCAGGGGGTCCTGGGTTCTGGTGGGGGATCACCCGGTGCATAAAAATACCCAACAAATCCCCACCCCGAGCGGCTCAGCTGGGAACGATCTTTGGGCACAGAGACAAGTGGGTTTGGGTGGGTGGGTTTTTGTCTGTGTTTTAAGGACAGAGCTGGCCCCAAGGTATGGGAATCCTGCTGGGAAGAGGAGCCTGGCTCTTGTCCCGCTCCTGTCACCAGCCGACGTGCGTCCCCTCCGGAGCCCTGTGCAGCCAGGCACCTCGCTGCGGTTGATACACATGGAGGCATCTTCCCCCTTCCCATCGGCAGCAAGGCGGGATCGGGATGGCTTTTAGGAGTGAGTGGATTTTGGGAGCAGCTCCCAGGGCTGAGCAGGCCTTGCTGTCCCCATCCCTTGGGCTCTTGCCCACTGCATCTTTGCAGGATTTCCATGGAGCATCCCGGTGGGAGATGTTGCTGGCAGCCGTCCAGGGCTCATTTCATACCTGCTCAGTCCTCTGCGATGCCACTTCATCCTGCTCCTCAGCGCCAGGACTGATCCTGCTCTTGGGCCGTATCCCTTCCTCCAGGCTCTGGCACCACCCAATCCTGCTTGGAGGAGGAGGCAGCTCTGAGCTGGAGCAGCACAGGACCAGGGAGCAGGGCTGGATCTGGAGCAGGGATGGATATGCCGGGGTGCTGGACCTTCCTCCTGCTCCACGGAGCGTCAAGCAGGGACTGGCAAAGCAGGCGGCTCCCCTGGAGGGATCTGCCAAGGCCACAGTCTGCTGGAATTTCCCCCCGTCCCATCCCAGCTCATCCTTCCCATGGGATATCTTGCAGGCAGCAATTGTCTGCCTGGCAAACGGGCTCCATCCACGCCTGGAGGTGGCCGCATCCCTGATGCTGTCACCACACGGAGCTGCTGCCAGGACAAGCTGGGCCCAGAAGTCCCTTCGGAGGCACCACAAACCTGGCAGCAGCCCAGATAGTCCAGAGGGAGCCAGAGCCGGAGGTATCAATCCAGAGCAGTGAACGTGCCGGAGCAGAGTCAGGTCCTGTTGGGTGGCAATGGGATTGCAAACGCATCCGGGAACATTTTGGCTCCCTTTGGGTTGCATCACCTGCAAGTGTATCCCGCGGTCAGAGCTGATCTCCATGGTGGGGACCAAAGGGGAATGCCCGGGTGCAAAAGGAGCCTGGACAGTATAGGACTCATCTGAACAGGATGATCCAATGGGATATTTTCACCTCTTCTTGCCTTTCCTCCTTCGTTCCCTGCAATTTACAGCTCTGAAAGCCAGAGCACAAAGCACCTGGAAAGATGTTTCCACAGTGGGAATGGGGAAGATCAGCACAGCCCTGGGGAACAGGGAGCCCCTGGCACCCAGCCTGGCACCCAGCCTCCATCCCTGCCTCAGTGTCCCCGTTTCCCAAGATAAGAATCCTCCTCTCCCGAGCACACAAACCCAGTGGACGGAGCTGTGGGTTTGCTGGGCACCGGGAACATCCAGCGTATGGTCCCAGAGAACCACAGAGGGAGGAAAATGCCAGCAGGGGAATGATGGAGATGACGGGAACAAGGAGGATGCCAGAGTGGGGAGACAAAGACTAAGTGAAAGCAGAAATCGGAGGAGCCAGGAGAGAGGCTGGGAAAAGGGAAAGCTGGGGGTGGTGGCAGGGAGACAGGAGCACCATCTGCTCTGGGGACTTTTCATTCCTCAGGCTTGTTTCAGCGCGGCTCTGATTGCTCCCGCCACCAGCACCCGCTTGGCCCCGGTCCCTGCCAGGCGGGACCCGCAGGGGACATGACCAGCCCTGGCCCGGGCTCTCGCCAGCTCCCAGAGCCTCCTGGAAGGGCTGGGAACACGCACAGGAAAACTCAGCAGCCGTCAGGAGCAGCAGGGGATGCTGCCGAAATCCTGGCGGCCGTGCCAAGACGCTGCTGCGATTCCTCAGGAATGAAGCACGGAGCAGGACGGACAAATCCCAGGGGAAGAGCCAGCACGAGCCGGGCGCCGCAGTGCCGCGTGAGCCCAGCTTTCCTACCGGCAAGGGGAGACAGCACGGAGCATCCCAGAGCATCCAGGTGCCACCTCCCCTAGGAGCCGGGGATCACAGGGGTGTCCTCACTGCCATCCCTCTTGCTGCGGGGCCAATGGCAAAGACTAGGGCTTTTTCCCACCCTGTTCCCAGCAAGGAAGCAGTTTCCCAAAATAACCCACTGGGGAACCAATCCAAGGAACCAGGTACCCTCCCAGGGGCAGGATCCACACTGTGGTCCATGTCCACCACCGTGCTGGTGGTCAAGGCCACTGATCCCTGACTGTGGTGGCTTTTAGAGGTTCCCACTGTCACAGAGGCTTTGGAGAGGCCCTATCACAACACGCAGTCCCCACAGTCCCTTTCATCTGCCTTTTTGGGGGCCAAAAATGCAGGAGAGGAAACCCCAGTAGCTAATTAGTCCCTCATTATGCATGCAAAAAAGCCAGCAGCCCATTGGCCATGCCACCGGTGCACTGCAGCCCCTGCACTCCCATTGGCTCATTGGCCTGGCAGTGATTTACGGGGCTGGGTGGAAGCATCTCTTGGGATGTCCAACACCTCGGCTCTGCCCATGACAATCCGGGATTCATCCCAGAAAACCACCCAGAGCCACAGGGGAGAGCGTCGCCACAGAGCTCCCTTGCTCCCACCTCCCTTAAAACAGGAGTTTAGGGAAAGATGGGTGGGAAAAAGGAAAAAAAAAAGATTTGCCGCAGGGGCAGCCCAACCTCCGATGACAGAGATGGACCCAGGGACAGATCCAGGCCAGATCAGGGTGCGCAGATTGGATGTGCCAGTGGGTGGCTTGGACTTTTGAGACTTTTCTCCTCCAAATTGCACCCACCTTAGGCCAGAGCCACAGGCAGAATATTCCGGGTCCATCCATAGTGCCACGGTGACGGATTATAGGATACTCCCTAGCAGGAGAAGGCAGCTGGCTGGATTGAGGGGGAGCACACAGGGGCGGCGGCAGCTGCTCTTTCCTCGCCCCATCCTTGCAAACAGGATTACTGGGAATTACTTTTCCTTCCTTGGGAAAGGGGGGTGCTCCACAGCTCCGTGGGGCTCGCCGGCTACTCACCCCTGTGATGAGTTTGTGGCGCCTCTGCAGCCACTCGAGCTTCAAGGGGAGCGAGGGGAGGTAGGAGCCAAAGCAGGGCCTGGGGTTGAGAGGCGATCTCATGGATCTGGGAGATTCCTCATCCCGATTCCTGGGATCCTCCACCTAGCTCCATGCGGGCACCATTGATCCAGACAAGGAAGGGCTGGCCCGAATTGCCCACCCTCTCCGCCCCACCCTGTGGTATCCCAGCTGGATTTACCTGCAGGAACCAGGCAAGTCCAGGCATCCCTGGAGACCAGGAGCAAGCTGAGCTCATTGGTCCTGCCAAAACAGTGGAAAAGAGAGGCAAAAATTGCTGCTTTGGGATCCTGCCATGGGAAATGCTGCTGAGCAGCTGCCGGCAGTTTGGGATTGCAACGTGTTAATTGTGTTGAAGGCAATAAATAATTTTCCTGCCCTGACAAGGGAAGGAGGAAGTGCTGGAGAGACGCTCCAGGAGACCGTGGCAGACCCCAGGGGGACACAGGCAGCTTGTTGCTATCAGCTCCCTTGGGAAAGAATTGGGAATCCCTTGGGAATCAAAAGCCCTGGTGCAGAGGGGATGGGGGTGCTGGGGATCGGATCCAGCCCAGCTCAGGGGCACCGGCCTTTTGGGTGGAAACTGCACTTCCTCCATGGGAAAACCCCTAAAGCTCCCCAAATTGGAGGGTAAATGAGCAGAACGCAGCAGTTTTAGGGCTCTCCCTCGTGAGGAGACGTTGCTGCCAAACCAGCGCCCTGCAAAGCCCCGATGACACTAGGTGGGAGCGATGACATCCCCTGGGGACCCGTCGTGTCCCCTCTGGCTCCATCTCATGAGAGTCGCCAGCCCCGGCACTGATGCAACTGGGTTTTTGGCCAACTCCTGACAAAAATAAATAAATAAGTAAAAGCCCACAAAGCATCTGCCTTCCCCAAGTACAGCCCTTTGGCTGGATGCTAATATATTGGGGTGAAAAATGAGGATTTGGGCAGCTTCACAGGCACTGTCCCAGAGCATCCAGTTGGGAACGCCGCCCATCCAGGGCAAAAACGCATTGATTGGCCTGGCCATAATCCATTGGGAAGCAGCTGGTCTGGAGGAATTAACTCCCTCACTGACCAGGAGCCTCTTGACGAAATCAGGTTAGTTTGATCGCTGCGGCGCCTGGCGCGTCGCTCCGAGCTGGTCCAGGAACCGGCTCCATTAAATCAGGGCAATTCCAGGCAGGCATCGGTTGTCCAGCGCTTCCTACAGGGCACTGGAGCCAAGTCAGACACCAGGCCGGGTCAGCCGGCCCTGCAGCGATGCCTGGTTTTCCCTCTGCCCTCCAATGTGGGTGGCTGGGATGGGGCAGCCCTGGAGGTGAATGAATTCCAGCTTGGGAACGGGATGAGGAAGCCTGGAGATGGTTTCTCTCCGCTGTGGCTGGGTCTAGAAGATGCTGCTCGAAGGTGGAACCCATTTGGGTGACGCTGCGGCACTAGGACCGGGGGCATCTCCAAAGGCACACGGGGATGAGGGGAAGCAGCGGGATCTGCTCATTCTCCACCACAGTCCCCAGGGATCCCTGTTCCCAGCACCAGGGCCTCAGGTTTCCATGCCGGAGCATCGGCTTCTTGTCACCAATCCCGCAGGAAATTGGGCCTGATAGGAGCCTCCAGGAGCCAGCGCTGCCTCCGGAGGCTGATGCCTCCGTACCGAAGCCTCCTGCTGGGATAGGTGCAAAGAGAGCGACCGGGAGCACCGGAGCACACACGGATCCATCGTAATTGCTCCATCTCTCCAGCCCAGCTCCAAGCAGGGCTTGTCCCTAAGCCCCCCCAAAACCATTAAAATCCAGGCCAGGGAGGGAGACGAGAGCTTTTTAACTGGTGGAGCCTGCGCGGGGAGGGCTGCTACTGGGATCACCTGGCAATGGCACCGGGATCCTCCCAGCTCTGCCTCCTCCCGATCCACCCATCCATCCATCCCAGAGAGCCTCTCCCTGCTCCGAGCCGTCTGCTCCGCATTTATTAAAGCAATAAACATGGCCTTTGCCTTCAGGTGCTCTGGCACATTCCTGCGCAATCGGGAGAGGCTGGAGCTCCATGAACCTTCATCCAAATCCAGTCGCTCTGCTCCATGCCAGAAGGATGGGGCGGGCAGGTCCCACTGAGTGCCGCTGGCAGCGTTTTTCTTCCAAAAGTTGCTTTTTCCAGCATTTTCTTCTGGCAAATCCCCCCAAGCTGCAGCCCGGAATCTGCCTTCCCCGAAATATTCTCTCTTGTCCGGCAGGTCCCGGGCATCTCTCCAGGCGGATGCGTGGAGAGCGGAATCCTGCCTCCCGCGGCCCCGGCTAAGGAGCGTGACGGAACGGGGTTAATGCCGGGGAGAGCTGCAGCCGGGCGCGGGATATTAAATCTGCTCCCGCCGGAGATCTCGGAGCCCGGGGGGCTCCTTGGGCCACGTGGGACCCATTAGAGCCTGGCGGCATCGCGGGGGAAGCGGGTGCTCTGCTTCCTCCTGGAAACAGAAGAAAACCCAGAGCGGAGGGAAGGATGGCTGGAATACCGGGACAGACGGACGGATAGAGAGGCTATGAGGAAGGAGGGATGGGGAGCAATAGGGACCGGCAGGCACAGCCAAGCAGCCAGGTCAGATCCATCTCCTGGGGAAAAATCCCCATGGAAAGGCACGGAAGTAGCAGCACCCAAAGGATAATAAGGATTCTAGCCTGTTTCTCCTCAAAACGTGTTCTGCTGCTCTCATGGTGCTGCAAGGGAGGAGCATTGTGCTCAGCTCCCGCCATAAGATTCCCCGGATCTGAAACCTCCTAAAGACATTGGAATTGCTCTGATTCGGGGCATTTCCCGGTACTGTCACAAGCTGGGGAAGGGCAGTTCCTGGAGCAGGACAGGGTGATCCCGGCGGATCCTTCCTCACCAGCAGCTCCCAGGGGACTTAATGTGAAAACGCCGCAGGTTATTTGGGGAACGGGGAGGGTAACCCTAAAGCTGGATTTTGATGGGTGAAATCCTGGCATTAACTCACTGCTTTCCCAAAATCCATTCAAACAACCCTGTGAGTGACTGGCATCTCCCATCCAGCAGCCGGGCTATTGCTCCGACTGCTCCATCGACCCTGGGTTCCTCCTATCCACATTGCAGGCTCTGGACCTGCTCCTCAGCAGGGATAAAACTGCTCAATGCTCCTCGACTGAATGTTTTCCTGGGAATGTTTTTTTGACGGGGGAATTACTGAAAAGACACATTTATGTTTCTGCGTGATCAAGGGATCTCTGAGACATGGAGCAGCTCGCGGCTCCTCATAGGGAAATTGGCAGTTGAAAGGTCAAAGCTGTTTCTGCTTCTCCTTGTTGGAGCTGCCTGGGATTAGGAGGAAACCCCTGGGTCAGGAATAGGGGAGGTCACGGTGGGGACAGAGAGCCGGGATCCGGAGATGAGGCCCTGGTGGCAGAAGGTGGGAGGAAACCCCGGGGACAGGCTGGACCCAGGGCCGGACCTGCCCCATGTCCCTCCTCGGGTCACCCGGGATGGAGATGGGGATGTTGGTGCAACCTGGGGCAGCGGGAAGGGGGGCTGGTGGCCACAAAGCCCCTGAGCAACCGGACCCGGCCGGAGCCGGGTAGGGCTGAGGTCTGATGAGCTCGGGGAGCCCCGGGGCCAAGGCCAGGAGCTTCTCTGGGACAAGTGACGCCGCGGCCAAGTCTGGCTGGTGTTGCCTTGTCACCTCCAATGTCCTTATCTGGCCCTGTTGCCTTATCTAATCCTGGTCTCCACTTTCCATTCATCCGTGCACCCATCCATCTATCCTCCATCCCTCCATTCATCCCTGCATCCATGCATCCCTTCCTCCCTCCCTCCATCCCTGCATCCATCCATCCCTCCATCGCGGACCTGAGGAACACGGGGCCACCTCCGCCCGCGCGCTGGGCACCCGGACAGGGGCTGCCAGCGGCCGGTCCCCACGCGCTTGGAAGCAGCCAGAGGAGCAGGAGCGGAACCAGAACCACAGGCCAGGCAAACAAACCCGTGGCCACCAGCAGCCCTGATGGCCCCCATCTGGTTCTCGGGCAGCCCACGCTCCTGCCACGCTGTCGGGCTTCATTCGCTGACAGGTACCGAGACCACTTGCGCAGTCCACAGGCGGGAAACCATGCCGGTCCATCCCTCCATCCATCCCTCCATCCGTCCGTCCCTCCATCCATCCCTCCCTCCATCCATCCATCCGTCCATCCATCCATCCCTCCATCCATGCATCCATCCATCCCTCCCTCCATCCATCCATCCCTCCATCCATCCCTCCATCCGTCTGTCCCTCCATCCATCCATCCCTCCATCCATCCCTCCATCCGTCCATCCCTCCATCCCTCCCTCCATCCATCCATCCCTCCATCCATCCCTCCATCCGTCCATCCCTCCATCCCTCCATCCCTCCCTCCATCCATCCATCCCAGCGGATCCCCCCCAGCAGCAGGGCTCGCCGCCGTCTTTTTCCTTTTTTCCCGAGGGAAACAGGAGCCGCGAGCGCCAGGCTGGGGCCGTGGGGAGGGGGACGGAGCGGCGACAGCGGCGAGAAAAGAGGAGCCCGCGGCCTCCCCCGCGCCGCGCAGAGCCGATTGCTTTCAGGTGCCGGCCGGTTAATAAAATAAATCTGCCCCTGGAGCAAGGAGGAGGTTTTGGAAAAGGGGAATTTTTCCCCCCTTTTTTTCTTTTTTCTCTCATTTTCCTCCCCGAAAGCTAAACGCAAACCAGAAGGTAACGGACAGCAACTTGTTGGCTCCGTTTGGGCTTCACGGTCCTTTTGAGACACAATTGAAGACAGGCGGCTCCAGTTTGGGGTATTTTCCTCCTTTTCCTTTCCCCCATCCCAAATTTCTCCCCAGATTTCAGGATTTGCCCCGTGTGAGCACACGGGGGGAGTTTCTCTGCCTCCCCGGTTCCCGCTGCCTCTCGGGAGAAAACTGCTCCTCTCACGACTATAAATTTTCCACTTACGTTTTAAGGGAAGAAAATGTTTTCCGGTGCTTTTGCAGCACTCCGTCGGGAATGATTACTCCCAGATTTATTGGGATGTTTTTGCAGGGAGCCGGCAGTGCCGGGTGCTCCGGACGCTGCCCGCGGGCTGCACTTGTCGGCCTTGGTCCTGATTTACGGAGCCCCATTTCGTCGGTGCTGGTGGGTACAACTTTCAGCCTCCCCCTGCTTGGCATTTTCCCTTATTTAGCCCCAAATTTGCCCATTCGGCCCCGTTTTACCGACCCCTTCTGCTTTCTAAGCCCCAGACCCCCAGTGTCCATGTACTGCCTCCAGCTCTCCCCTTTCCCCTTCCCAATATATATAAAATTTATATATATTTATATATATATAAATATTATTTATTTACTCTTTGGGTTTTTTAGAGTTTTTTTATCATTATTTTCTTGTTTTATTTGTTTTTTTTTGTTCTTTTATTTTGTGCTTTTTATTTTGCTTTTCTGTTTTGTTATCTTCCTTCTATCTTTCTTCCATTCTCTTTAGTCTACTATCTTTATTTTGCTTTCTTATTTTGTTATTTTTTATTTTGCCTTTTTATCTTTATTTTACTCTTCTTTTTTTTTGCTTTTATTTGGTTATTTTCATTTTATTTGCTTTGTGTTGATTTTTGGAGAGGGTCCTTAATTGTGCAAGGGTTAATTTTTTTTTTAGTTGGTTTGCTTTAGGTCTTTTAGTTTTCAGAGGCTTTTACACTTACTGGAGTTTCTTTTTTTTTCATTGCATTTATCTTGCTTTTTTTTTTTTGTATTTTAGGAGTATTTTTAATTTGTTAAATTTAACTTTTTGGGTTTTTTTTTTTTTTTTTTTTAGATTTTTCCTTGTTTCCCTTTTCTTATTCTTTTTACTCTGGGACACTGGGCAGAGAGGGACCAGGCACCCCATGAATCCCAGCCGGACTCAGTGCCACCAACCCGCCGCAATCCCGGAGCCCGAAGGAAACACGGGAATCCGCGGGCCGATCCCGGGGTTTAAGGCAATTTGCTCCGAGAGCTCCCCCGGGGGCCATCACATCTCAGAAGCACTTCATAAACACTTGCTTTTTTGTTGTTGTTTCCCGCTTTTTTCCCTAAATTCAGCAGCTGCAGAAAACTGCTAGTTTTGACACTGCTCTGGATTGAGCCAAAATAGATTTTTTCCTTCTTTTTTCCACCCCCCAGCCAAGGGAAATGCCACCGCAAACAAAAGCGGCTCCGGGCGCTCGCCCCGCGCTCCGCGCTGCCGGAATGACGAACCGCGCGCTTGCTCCCGGGGCTGGGATTGCACCCGCGTCCCGCTCCGTGCTCCCTCCACGGGCCGTAGCACTTAGGATAAGTTATTCCAACATAAAATTCCTGCTCCAACTTATATATTAGTGCAAGGATGGGGGGGAACGCGCATCCGCGGCGCGATCGGACCGCGAGCTCCGTGAGTTCCCGTCCGCTTGCAGGTACAGAAATGCCCAGGGCTTTTGTGCGTAACCCGATTTACACATGGGAAGTTATCAGAGAATTGCACTGGGGGGCAATAAATGTGTGGGACACAGAAAGGAATTTTTGCACTATTAATTATTATTTATATTGTTAATATTATTATTATAATACGCGGGAGTTGGTTTGTGCTTGTGCTTCCTTAGCGAGCACTAAAAGTGGGATAATTTGGTACTTTCTCAGCTTCATTAAACACCAAATCCAGCTTTTGGCTCAGCAGAACTGATGGATTTTCTGTCTGCTCAGGACGAGTGGCTCTGGCTCCCGCTCTAACACAGAGCAGGGGTACGATCCGCATGGAAAATTCCCGCCTTGGGGAATTAAATAAAGTCATTTTTCCTCGGGGGAAAAAAAAAAATCCCAAGTCCAGGCACTGCCGTTTGATCTGAGTGAAGCAAAGTTGCCGCTCCGTAAAAAATAATCATTGGCAAAGAAGCTAAAACCAGAAAACTTGTCCAAAAACCCAGGGAGGAGCTTGGGGAACAGGCAGGGAGCTGGATGCGGAGGGGAGTCCCCGGGCTGGGAAGGAGCCTCCGGATCCAGCGCTCCTGCTCACTTGCCAGGGATTCTATGGGATGGAGGGTGTTTTGGTGACTTCTGCGCTGGTGACTTGTCCCCAGGCTTGTCCCTTCGGATTCGGGAGCGAGCCAAGCGTGTCCTTGGAGCAGGAGGATCCTGCTTTGTCCTTGGGAGCGTTTCCAAAGCTCGCGGTACCTTTGCAGGTCTCGGTGATGCAGGGAGCTTCCTTCAAGATGCAAATCCTCTTGAAATTAAATAAAATTGAGATGCAAAACCTTGCTCCAAGCCAGGAACAGAACCAGATGCATTCCGTCCTGCAATCGAATCGGACACAGGGAAAAGCTGCTCCTCAAAACCCCTCGGGTTTTTCCTCCACAAGTGGCTCTGGTTTGGGACAAGGGGCCACGAGCAAAAATGCCGGATAGCGACGGGCTCCTGCCTGGGAAGACAGCACATCCCAAAGCATCCTGCACATCCATCACTATGAAAAGCCTTGAAACGCCCATAGGAAAACCAATAAACCTTTATGCTAGTCATGCTGCGTTTAATAACACTTAACGGTTTGTTGTGGACCAGCCGGCATAGAGACCTGGGGTAGCCACAATTCGCACTGTAATTCCCCCCAAAGGTGGGGGAAAAAAGGGAATCCCGGCCCTGCCAGCCATGGGGAAGGGACAGCAAAGGGAAAGGGCTGCTGAGGGGACCTGGCCGGGATTTACGGCGTGCGGAGCCTGTCCGTAAAGGGGCTTTTCCGCAATGCTCCGGCGCGCGCCGCTGCCGTGAGCGCTGGCAGGACGTACGGATTCCATTACGGTTTTATCGCTGGCTCTTCCGAGCGGGATCCTTTTTATTTCCTCTTCGCGCGGTGCCGGGGGTAATAAAACATCTCTGCGTCACCCCGAGGCCAGGCACAAGGTGACATCGTGCTGCTGGGTGCAGATCGAGCTGCATCCCCGTCCTCAGGGTCCCACTCATCCCTGAAACAACCTGCCCAGGCCTCAGCCTTGGCAGGGAAAAAAAAACAAGGGTCTCTCAAAAGAGGATGGAAAAAGGGCAATATCTCCCCTGACTGCTTGCAGTAGTTGGGGATGAAGCTTTAAATCAAGGCAGGGCCCTGGGCACTCCCTGGAGCGCATGGACATGGGAGAGACGGGAGAGGAGGACTGGGATTCCCAGCCTTAAAGGTGGGGGGACTCGTCCTGCCATCCAGGAAAGGGACCCAGGCGTCCGGCCATGGGCCTGGGGGGGGGAAACCGGGATTAGAGGGTTAACAGAGGGGATGGGAGGACACACGTGAGGGGCGGTGAAGGGGGCTAGGGGTGTCGGGGGGGGGTCTTGGCGATCCCTCCCCATCAGCCCCATCCCCCTCCCGCCCGGCGCCGCACAAAATCCGCTCCCCGCCGCCGCCCCGGCCGCTCCGCCGCGCGGGATGGAGGTGCCCGGCCGCCCGGCCGTCCCCCCGCGGCCACCGCGAGCCCCCGGCGGCACCTTCGGGGCCACCCCGCCGGGCCCCCCCCAACACCCGCTGCCGCTCGGCGCCCACGGGCCCCCGCACAGGGCAGAGCCCCCGTACCCGGGACCCCCCCTCACCACCGCCATCAACGGGAAGCCCTTCTGCCCCATCGGGGCTGCAGGTACCGGCGCGAGTGGCCGGGTGGCCTTGGCGGGGGAGCTGCCACCCCCTCCCTGACCCCCTTCCTGCTTCTCTTCCCTCCTTTGGTCTCTCTCTGCCCCCAGTTTTGGGGGCTCTTCACAAAGCGACGTGGGGGCCAGGCCTGCACGGGGAGGGCCCGATCCTGCTTCCCGCAGGGTGACAAAGTCCCCTCGGTGCTCGCGACAGACACGGGACGGCCGGGAGGGACATGGGGGCGCCGGGGCCCCGGCTCCGCCGCCCGCCCCAGAGACACGATCTGTCCCCGATCTGTCCTCGCGGGTCGCAGCCCCAGAGCCTCCCTCTGCCCCCCCTCCCCTCCTCAAGCTGCTCTGTCGCCCTCCCGACACGGCCGCTGTCGCGACACGGCCCGAGCTCCCCGGGAGGCGCCGCTGCCCGAGGCGCTTTTCTTTTCTCCAAAAACAAAGCAAACAAACAAACAACAACAGCAACAAAACGTGGGCTCAGAGGGAAGGAAATGAGGGAAAAATGGGGGAAAAAGAAGAGGGAGAGAGATGGGGGCCGCCGTGCGCCTGCTGTCGCGACCGTTGGGACCGCAGCCGCCTCACCCGGCGATACAAACCTCCCTGTCCCCGTCCCGACAGAGTTCGCCGGTTCCCCCCGAGCCTTTAATCTCCCGCCTCCATTTTTTTTTTTTTTTTTTTTCCTCTCTCTTTTTCAATATTAAAGCTAAACCGGGCGGCGGGAGGCCGGGAGCGGCGGCGCCGGGGCCGCGCTTACCTGGTGCCCGCGCCCGGCGCCGCGGGTTCCGCTCCGCTCCGTTCCACTCCCCCACGGGCCCGGAGCCCCTCCGGGGTCTCCGCTCCCCTCCCGTTTCCCCCCGTGATTGTGCAGCTGCTCCCCAGCTGCTCCCGCCGTCCTCCCTGCAGAACCTTTGAGGGGGTGTCAATTTTGGGGGGTGGGTGGGAATCAGCTCCCTCTTCCCTTTTCCCGTCCGCTTTGTCCCCTTCCTGCCTTCTCCTTCGTTAGGGCCATTTATTTATTTGTCTCCAATGCCGAAAACCCCCGGGTCACTTGGAAATGCACTTGGAAATGCATTTGGTGCCTTAGAAAACAGGAAAGAAAAAAAAAATCTATGAGTTTAGGGGACAAATTTGTGCATCAGGATTTTTCTTTCTTTCTTTCTTTTTCTTTTTTTTTTCACTTTTTGGATTTTTTTCTGGGAGGGGGTGTTGTTTGGCTTTGGTCTTTGATCTGGAATCAGCTCTATTATTTTTGTTAAAGCCTCCCGCCGTCCGGCTGAGCCGTTCGGGAGACAAAGTGAAGAGGAAATAGCAAAGCTGCCGGGACACGGAGCGGGGTCGGTACCGGCAGGGAAAAGGGAGAAATCGCCCCTTGACTCACCCGGAGATACCGTTTTCCCATTAATTCAAAGCAGCTGCCCCTTGGTTGTGCAGAGTAACCCCAAATTGCCTTAATTAGGAAACAACCAAAAACGAAAGGGGGAAGTCTGGAAAAAAACAGGCTGCTTTGGAAGCTGGCGGCCGCCGCGGGGTGCAGAGCCCCGAGCGGGTGTGCGGGACAGCAGGGTCCCCTGGCCACACGGTGACAGGCTGGGAAGGGGGAATTGCCCAAGGAGGCGATTTCCTCCCTTTGCCAGAGCGGGATCGTCTCCGGATCCGAGGGGTTTCTCGCCTTCCTTCAGGCAGCACGAAGGGCTGCAGAGGCGGCTCCCAGGCGGAGCTGGGCTGCCCGCTGGCAGCACCCGCGGGTGCCCCCGGGCCCGCGGCGCTGGCCAAGGCCAAGGCCAAAAAGCGGAGGAACAGGACGACCTTCAGCACCTTCCAGCTCGAGGAGCTGGAGAAGGTTTTCCAGAAGACCCATTACCCGGACGTCTACGCGCGGGAGCAGCTGGCCCTGCGCACCGAGCTCACCGAAGCCAGGGTGCAGGTAGGCGCCGGGAATAGCTGGGATGGGGGATTGGATGGAATTCCCGGCAAATTGGATGTTGCTCGTGGTGGGGACCCCAGGGAGATGCTGCTGGTCCCGTTATCCCCCAGCAACCCCCGGAGGGCACGTGGGGCCGCTGGAGCGAGTGGAGCCTGGGGAGTCCCACGCTGTGTCAGGTTATGTTTCCCCCCCAAAAAAAGAGGGATTTTGCTCCTTTGCTGCTGCAAAAAGCCGGCCGGTCCTCGCGTGCAGGGAAGCCCCACGTTGGATGGGATGCGGAGCAGTGCATCCCGCGCCGCAGCGGGCAGGGATTGGCAGCAGGACCGGCACCGCGTCCCAGCTCACGGCAGTCCCGTCCCATCCCTCCTTCCAGGTCTGGTTCCAGAACCGCCGGGCCAAGTGGCGGAAACGGGAGCGCTACGGCAAAATCCCGGAGGTGAGAAACCCCCCTGCGCGGCTCCGTCACCACGGGACAAAAACCCAGTGGATCGTGGGGGGCGGATTCCAGCAGAACTCAGGGGATGGGAGATTTGGGATGCAGCCACCCATGCGCCACTGGGGAACATGCTGAAAACAGTCGGGGGGGACCTATTCCCCAAAACGGGTCCCCAGGGGTGGCAAGTGCCCCCTCCCAAGGGGGAATCGCAAAAATTATGTGCAAAATTAAGCATAATTTATGTGGAGGGAAAAAAAAATAAAAAGAGGCATTTAAAAGCATTTCCAATAGGATTGTCCTCTCCAGGGCATTAAAGCAAAGCCACAGCATCCTAGAGCTGTGCCCCAGGGATGCCCCCCAGGCATAAGGAATTGCCCCCATTCCCTCCTGCGCTAACCCGGCCTCCCCCCTTGGCTCTGCCGCTTGGTTTCCCCTTTTTCTTTCTTTTTCCCCCCAGCTGCAGCACAACCCGTGGCCCGGCCCCGGCATCCCGGCGGGCGCCGCGGTCCCGGAGAGCATCCCGGCCCCGCGCGCGGCTCCGTACCCCCCCGCGCCCGGCGGCTCCGGCGGCTTCGCGGGCCTCCCCGCCGGCTCTCCCGGTGCCTCCGGCGGCCTCTACCCCCTGCCGGGCCTCCCCCGCTTCCCCGCGGCGCCGGAGCCCGACGCGAAGGCGCCCGGGTTGGTGCCGCTGCGGGCGAGAAGCAGAGAGGCCGGCGGCCTCCTGGGCTGGGCCACGTGAGCCCCCCGCGCGGGGACGAGACCCCCAGGACTCCCCGGAGCCGCCCGTCACCTCCCCTGGATCCATCCCGCTGCGGTGCCTCTTGTCCCCCCTCCTGCTGGGGATGGCGCAGGGGGACCCGGCTGCAGCAGGGGCTGCCAGCGCTGGAGCTCGGGGCTTCAGGACTCCAAAACCAGCATCTTCACCCCAAAAAAAGGACATTGAGGGCCTGGCGGAGAGACGGGATGGAGGGAGCTCTGCGGCCTCGCACGGGGAAGGACTTGAGGCCCTGGGAGCTGTCGGCTTTGGAGATTCCCGGGTCTCACCGGAGCCCAGGAGCATCTCCCGGCCCCCGGGAAGCTCGTGGAGGAGCCGTGTCCTGGATAAAGACACCGAACCCAAAGCTGGTGCCTCTTGGGGTTGTTTTCAGCCGCCCTGTGCCTGGTTCATCCAACCTTCCCAGGCTTTCATCTGGTACAGGAAATCATCACTGGAGGCTGCTCGGAATGAGGAAAAAGCCGAAACAACCCCAAGGGGGGGTCACCCAAAAGGGTGGTTTCATGGAGGTTTGGTGGGGACAAAGGGGTTACGGCCACATCTGGGCTCCGGGGGGTACCGCACACCGCTGGAAAAGCACCCAGGAGGCAACCAGGTTCCCGGGTGGAAAAACCCCCAGCTGGATCCTGCCCCCGGCGCCTCCCAGGGGTGCTGAGCCCACCCCGGGCAGCCCCCCACCCCGCCAGCATTTGTGCTCCGTTTATAAACAATAAACCACGTTTTTAATAAGTTATTTACGGCCGCGCCGGCGCTATAAAAGCAGCGCTGGGCGGGGGTGATGAAGTGCTCGGCCCTCCTCGCACCTCATCTGCGCCCGCGGGGCACCGCAGCGACGGCCGCTTCCCTCTGCCTTCCCCCTCTTCTGCTTTTTTGGACCCATTTTTGGGTCCCCGCAAGCCCCTGTGCAGCTGGAGGCTGCGCCCAAGCTGCTGCTTGGCCTTCCTCCTCCTCCTCCTCCTCATGTGGCAGCCCCAGGACGAGCCGGGGACACGGAGCCCCACGGAGCAGCCCCATAGGAGCAGCCGGGGCGGGGGTCCCGCTTGGATCCAGCCACCCCCCCATCCCCTCGCTGCGCACTCATCCCTTGATTCCTCCCCTGGAAAAGCCACAGGGGAGGCCAGACGCGCTCAGCTCACAGATGGCACGTGGATGTGTGTATGTATATTATATATATATATAAAAATGTACAGCTCGTCCACCCCACGGGGTGGGGGTTGACTGCAGGCCCCGGCCCCCCTCGGCCCCTCACGCAAGGGGGGGCCAAGCCCAGGGGTCCCACCACGGCTCCGCGTTTCCCAGTTCCGCGGACTCCCTGTTCCCGCGTCCCACAGCAGCACCCAAGGGCCCCTCACCCCTGATCTGCCCCCCTCGCCCAGCGCGAGTGGAAAAGGTGGGTTGGAAGAGGCAGGAGGGAGCTGGGACGTGTCCAGCAGCTCCGGCCCCTCCGCTGCGCGGGCACCCTGGGATCGGGATCGAGTCCGGCGCAGCCCGGGAGGAGGCTGAGGGAGAGGAGGCATCGGAGCGGGGCCTCCCGCCGCCTCCGCCGTCACTGCAGCAGCTCCTCCCAGGAGATGGGCCGCGAGAAGACCTCCCTCTCCAGCCACAGGTCGTAGTTGACCTGGAAATCCTCGGGTAGCTCCACGCGCTGGCCCAGCACGCTCTGCAGGCAGTTGTCCACGGGCAGGAAGTCGGGGTTGCCGTGCGCGCGCTCGTAGCGGCGCGCGTTGAAGCGCTCGATGCTGGCGCGCAGGGCGCACTCCTCCGCCTGGAAGTCCCAGGGCCGGGCGTCCAGGTCTGGCCGGAGGGAAAGGGGGGTCACATCATCAAACAGGGTTGAGGGTGGCAAGGAGCTCTAGGGCCATCTAGGCCAACCCCCTTGCTCCAGGAGGGACACCCAGGGCACGGGGGACACCCAGGGCACGGGGTACACCCAGGAGCATCCAGGCTGGTTGAAGATCTCCAGAGAAGGAGCCTCCACAGCCTCCCTGGGCAGCCTGTGCGAGGGCTCTGGCACCCTCCCAGGAAAGAAGTTCTTCCTCACATGGAGAGGGAGCCTCCTGCGCTTCAACTGGTGCCCAGGACCCCCTGTTCTGTCACTGGCCACCATGGAGAAGAGTTTGGCCCCATCCTCCCTGCACTCTCCGCTCAGGTTATTTGTCCATATTGATCAAGTCTCCTCTCAATCTTCTCTTCTCCAGGCTAAACAGGCCCCGCTCGCTCAGTCTGTCCCCATTCGATAGATGCTCCAGTCCCTTCATCATCTTCGTGTCCCTGCGCTAGCCCCTCTCTAGAGGCCCCACGTCCCTCCTGTCCTGGGGAGCCCAGAACTGCCCCCAGTGCTCCAGTGCAGCCTCAGCAGAGCAGAGGGGGCCAGAGGGGAGCTCCTTGGTGGCCCATCAGCCAAATCCATCAGCCCCAACTCCTTTCCCCCTCCGCTGCCACCCCAAATCCACCCCCGGAGCCCAGCCCGGGGAAGCAGTGGCTCCAACGCGTCCCCACGCGGGGCAGGAAGGACAGGAGGACGCCTGGCAGCGGCGCAAAGGACGCACCGTTGCCGTAGGCCCAGTCGTCATTGAGGCGGTGCCGCACTTTCTGGTAGATGGCCGACATGGTCTTCATGTTGCTCTTCCTCCACTGGCGGCCCAGGTACTTGGTCTGCACCTTGAGCAGCTTCAGCACGTAGAGCTGCATCATGGCCTGCTTCACCTTCAGCGCCCGCTTCAGGATGGGCGCCGACTTGAACACGACCAGCATCTGCGGGCAAAGCCACCCCCGGGAGGGGAGCAGGGTGAGGAGGGCGGCACGGGGCCGTCCCGCGCGGCGCTGCCGAGCGAGCGGCGCCGCCTCACCATGGTGCGCGAGTGCTTCCACTTGGTCAGCTTGTTGAGGATGCGCAGGAGGTTTATGCAGGAGAACAGGTTCCTCCAGCAAAACTGGTTGTTATCTCCGGCTTCCTGCAGGGAAAGCAAAGGTTGAAGGAACAGGGAGGGATCGGAGCGGGGAGGCCGTTCCGCTCCGAGGATCCTCGCCCGGCCGAGCTGGTTGTCGGATCGGAGGCACCCGCGGTCCCCACCGAACGCCCAGGAGCTGCCAGGGTGCCAGGGCAGGGTGACGCGGTCCTGTCCCCTCCAAGAAGCCACCCGGCCTGCTGAGCGTGTCCACGGGCCTGGGGGATGAGGAAGCAGCTTACCAGGCTCTCAGCCGTCAGCTCCGGCAGCTCGTGCACCACGCAGTACGGGTAGTCCAGGACGGAAATGCTGCCGAAACGAGGGGGGAAACGTTGCTCCCACCTGGGGTAGGGGTGACGCAGCCCTATCCCGCAGGACAGGGACGCCTGCCTGCGTCCAAGCCATGGCCAGGGAGACCCCATGGAGCGGGGAGCAAAGCAAGCAGGGAGCCCCCACCCCGCACCCAGCTGGGCTCCCCGCGGCCTCCTTCCACTACCTGTTTTTGGCCGTGATGTAGGACATGATGTTCTGGTTGAAGAACTTGAGGATGAGCGGGATGCAGTTGGCGAAGACCAGGTGCTGGGCCATGTACTCGAACTGGGAGCAAAGGCAGGTGAGCGGGGAGCCACCCTGGGGGGTCCCCAGCCCCCTGGCAGGGTGCTGGGACCCCGGCCCTCCTCACCTGGTAAATGTGATTGAGCTTGAAGTGTTTGAGCAGGAGGAGCAGCACGGCGGAAATGGCTTTGACGATGATCTCCTTGTGCCGATTGACATCCACCCCCAGCTTCATGCTCTGCAGCACCGTGGTCCTGAGGGACAGGAAGGGACCCTCAGGCTGGGACACTGTCTGCACCCTGCCAGCCCCGAGGAACACCCCACACACCCTTCCCTTCCACGTCCCTCCTGTCCCTTAATCCCTGTCCCCTTATTTCTTAACAGTGAGGGTGACAGAGCACTGGAACAGGCTGCCCAGAGAGGTTGTGGAGTCTCCTTCTCTGGAGATCTTCAAAACCCGCTTGGATGCAGTCCTGTGCCACGTGCTCTAGGTGACCCTGCGTGTGCAGGGGGGTTGGACTAGATGACCTCTAGAGGTCCCTTCCAACCCTAAGCATTCTATGATTCTATGCATCCCAGGTTACCAACCCAACAGTGGCCACTGGCTGCACTTCACCCCCAAAACACAAGGTCGAGCCCCTCCGTGCAGCACTCAGAGCTGCTCTCCCTGCCCTCGGAAAGCAGCCACTACCAGGGAGCCGCACGGACACTGCTGAACGGTGCCATGAGGTCACCACGATCAGCAAAGGCAAATCCTGCATCCCGTGGAAACCGGGTCCACTGGGAAACAGGGAGGGCAGAGGAGCTTCCCAAGCTGAATGAGGCCAAGCCTGGCGCTGCCCCGTGAGCTTTGCTGCACCCTGCCAGGCTCCAACCCACGCTCTGCTGCGTTACTGCTGCCACCCAGCACCTCCAGGGTCACTCACGGCATCTCCTCCGGCAACACGTCTGCCAGGATGTTGATGGAGTCCGTCTTGGCTTTGGAAGTGGGGGCTGCAGCGAGGAGGATCTTCAACAGAGCAATCTGAGGAGAAGCAAGAGCTGGACCAGGGAATGGGAGAGACCAGGCATGGCCCACCCGGCCAGTCACAGGATAAAGTAACATGCACAAGAATGTACATGTTAGGAGAGAAGACCTGGAGGGCATCACTGGAAAGGGGCAGAGAACAGAGACCCCAGGAGCAGGCACCTCCAGGTGAGCCTGAGGGACAGAGGGAAGGGCCCGGGGGTCCCGCGGAGCTCCCCCGCTCACCATGTACTGCGGCAGGCTCGGCAGCAGGCCCTGGTACAGGATCTCGGCAGGAACTTGCTCCACTTCCTCTTCCCCCTGGCACCAAAGACACGAGACAACCTCACACCAAGAGCACCCCGCAGAGCAGGGCCGGGCCAGCCCCAGGCTCCCCCATCCCACGGCAAAGCCAGGACACTCCCCGTTCCCAGCACAACCCCACTCTGCCCCTGGAGAAACTCCTTTCCCAGGAGCCCAGGACAGCCTCCACCCGCTCCATGCCCAAAGACCTGGCAGATCCGAGCACCCGCAGCTCCCACGCAGGGATCTGTGTCCCCCTTCGCCCCACACTCACCCCCGAGAGCGGGGAGCGCAGATACTCGTCCTCCATGTGCACCTGCACCTCCGCGATCGACGTGTACTTGTGCTGCAGGGAGACAGAGCGGGGCCTCGTGCTCCAGAGCCCCAGCCACCAGCGGTGCCACCACCCCAGTGTCCCCCCGGTGCGTCCTGCAGTGCCCCAGCGTGACAGCAGCCTGCTCTGTCCCACCGGCTCTGCAGAAACCTCTGTCATTCCTGTGCTGCTCTGCCCCACCAGCTCTGCAGAAACCTCTGTCATTCCTGGCCGTTAGACACATCTAACGCTCATGGTCTGACCCCGGCAGACAAGGTGACAACTACTCTTCTCGCCTCTGGACAAGCCCAGGTAAGAAAGGAAAAGCGGACGAGGAAGGGACTCGGCCTGGGAGACCAGGAAAGGGAAGGAAACTCGAGGCCTCTCGCCTCGCGGGGCAGAGAGAAGCCAGGAAAATGAAGCCCTTGCCCTGCCCTGCAAACGGCGCCTCGGGCAGGGGAAGGGGCGCCCGCACGAAGTCCGAGATCAGAGGAATTCCTCACCTGCTTCAGGGTGCGGATGCTCTCATGGATCGGCCTGGGCAAGCCCACCACGGTGTTGGTGTCACTAGAGAGACAGGGAAGAGCCAGGATGGGTGAGGAGCCAACTCCAGCGGCAGATCCAAAACTGCCGCTGAGAGGAGCTGGCAAGTTCAGGGCTTCCGCGGTGGCAATGGGGGGGCCATGACACCTGGCACACGAGTGGCCTCTGCCACGGTCCCCCAAACTGGCAGCCCCTCAAGCTGGCTACCTACCTGCCCAGAGTGTAGCCGATGAACTTGCTGCGGCTGGACTCCAGGAACATCTCGATGTCTTTCTCCCTGCAGGAAAGGGATGCAAGCCGACAACGCTGCATCTTCGGCATGCAGTACCATGCCCATCCCAGCAGAAGAAAAGCCACCAAAGAGGCCACCAGATTGATCCCCCAGCCCCTTGCTGAGCTTCACAGTGATGGGCTATTCAACCTCCGCTGTCTTCCCTGGCCAGTGACTCCAGCTCTCCCCAGAGCCTGGCCCAGGATGCAGCCCCCCGGACTCACCGGACCTTAGGGGCCCAAGGAAGGCCCTTGGGGCAGGCGATGCGGTCGCTGGGGGGGTGCTGGGTGGGGGGTGGCATCACTTCATCACGTTCCAGGGGGAAGGTCTCTCCCTCCAGGCTGTTGTCGTCATCGTTTTCCTCCTCTTCCTCGCGGGAGTCATCGGCTTTGTAAGGGTCCCGCTCATTGAAGGCATCGAGGTTGTCCTGCTTGATCAGGGCCTGGAGAGAGGGAAGGAGCTGGGTAAATTCCCTGGGTAGGAGATGCTCCAAGGTGGCTTGTCCCGGGCCCAGCTGTCCCTTGATCACCGTCACTGTCACTGTCCCCAGCCCCTGCTCCGGCCTCACCTTGTGCTCCCGCCGGCCTCGCTTCTGCTGCTGCTCGATGAGGTCGGAGGCGGACGCCGGCGGGGACGCGGCTCTCATGTTCCGGATCACCTTGATGCTGTCCTCGGGCAGCGGCGGGAGGCCCAGGATCTCCCGCTTCTCCGCCTTCATGCTCTGCAGCTCCTCGAAGCCCCCGAGCGTGCACTGCAGGGGAGCCCACGGGGCCCTGAGGGCGGGAGCCTCCCCGACACGCAGCACCCAGGGCTTCTCCTCCTGCCCTTCCCAAATCCACCAAGAGGCCCAAATCCTCCACAGGGCAGAGCAAGACCTATCCGTCCCCACGCCGTTTTCCTCCCCAAGCAGGACCAAAGGGACAGGAAGGTGCTGGGTAATTGCAGCAGAGGCAGCTGGACCTTCTCCTTTGCACTGAACTGAGCTCAGGACCTCGTTTTGGCTGCACTTTGGAGTCCAGCTCTAGAGACCAACCACCCCTCCATGGGGCAACTACCCAGATTTAAGCCAGCTCGGGGGGACAGAATTTCCTTCCCTTGTCAAAGATAAAACTACCAGACATGTCTCAACACACCCCTCGGCCTCTCACTCACCAGCACAGTCTTCCAGAGCAAGAGCAGCACCTTTTTCATGGGGAAGTGCGGAGCATGGCCGCTGCAGAATTTGGTCACCATCCCAAAAAGCATGACAGAGAAGGGCTCGTTGTTGTACAGCGGCGCTCCTGGATTCGCACAACGACAGCAGGGCTGGTCTCCAGCCTGCACAAAGCCCCTGCCGACAGCCTGGCAGGAACCAACCCGATGCCACCCGCTCCCATTAACCGATGCCCAGATCCAGCCGCCACCGTCTGCTCCTGCCCCCGGGAGCCTCCATCCCGTTATACCCAGCTCCGCGCGGAACGTCTGCCTCGTGGCCTTCCACTCCGCCTTGTCCCCGTCGGCCTCCTGCCGGACCGTCTCCACGATCAGGTACATGATGTTCAGCAGCACTCTGCAAAGAGCGAAAAAACTGGATAATTCCCATGGGACACGAGGCCGTGCGGGCACCCTGTGCTCTGCGGGAAGCCGGGATTTGCCAAGGTCACCGCCTGCTTCCACTCGCCCGCTCACACCAAGGCACCCGGGCTCAGGCTTTGCCACGGGACAGCCTAGGAGGTACAAACTGACCCGCAAGTTAACGCACAGAAGCAGCCCCTGCCCTGCCCCGCTCCCCTGCCTTCGGCTCCATGCCGAGGAGCCGCTGCCGCCTCATCCCGACCCCGTCTCCGTACCTCAGGTCCGTGCTGTCGGCCAGCGAGATGGCAGGTTTCCTCACGGCGCTGCTGCAAGCTGCGCTGTTGCTGCGGAGGGAGAAGAGCCTCAGACATGGGGGCTTTCGAGAGATTTTAAGCCTGCCACGAGCAGCCCGCCCAGCAGCACCAGCCCTCGGGCCAGGCGCTGCTGCAACGAGTCCCAAATTCACAGGGAGGTCGAGGGAGGAGGACCAGACCCGCTAGTGCTTGCTGCCAAACAGCACAGCCAGAAAGAATTTCGGTACAACTTGCATATAACCCTGCATTACAGAGCACTCCCAAACAATGGGAGGCATTCCAGTACCGCAAGGATTAAATTAGAGATAGCCAGGGAGTGAGATCGGGGACAAAGCAGCTGCCACCAGCTGGAAAGTCCCATGCCAAGAGCTCCGGGACCACCTCGGAGTGTCTCTCCCCGGCACTCACTCGATCTCCATGTTGAGCAGCTCCACCAGCGCGTTGAACGTCCCCACTTCCAGCAGCAGGAAGATGTTGTACCTCATCCAGGCCTGCACGTCGGCCTCGGAGCTGCACTCCCCAAAAGTGCCTGTAACAACATCCTTGCTGCATCCCTGCAGGAATCCCCAGGCCCTCCCATGCTGCCAGCAAGAGAGAATGGAAACCACATCCATAAGTTTTAAAACAAGGAAGCAGATGCAGGGGGCAGAACTGCCCCCTTGTGGGTAACAGTCAGGATAGCACATCAAAACTGCCAAATTTAGCATCAGAACTGCCAAATTTAGGATCTCCTATAAAACTTTTGGCTCTCGGTGCTGTTAAAAGCCTCTAACCTGAAAGACCATGAGAGATTCCCTTAAGTCCCAATCACCCCAGGTGATACCAAGGACACACTAAGGAGTTTAGGCATTTTAAACCCATAGTTTCCAACAGGTCGCCAGGATGGAGCAGGGGGAAGGTCACGAAGCAGCGGTAGCGCCACGTGGTACCTTGGGCAACGTAGAGGATGGCGCGGGCCACGCGCAGCCGCTTCTCGCGCGCCGTCACCTCCAGCCCGTCCAGGAGCCGCATGGCGTGAGTGCGATGCTGGTTCTTGTCCAGCTCGGTCCACTTCTTGTCCCGCACTGAAAAGCCAAGGCCACCGGGATGAGGACACGGAGAGCCCCCCTCTGTCATTCAGAAACTCCAAGCATCCAGCGCGAGGGCAAGCAGGGCTGCCCCACGGAACCGGGCGCTCGTGGAGGCTGCGGATGTCACCGGACACGCGTGACGTGGGCACAGGGACAAGCCCTGCCTCGCTCGGGTGCCCGTCCAGCCGGTGAAGAGCTGCCGCTCTCGCACATCCATCCCGGCACATCCCGTCCCTGCCCGGAGCGCGCGGAGGCGCAGGAGGAGCCTCTCACCGTGGATCCTGAAGTCTTCCTCAAAGCACTTGCGGTTGAGCAGGAACTCGGGCCCTTCCGTGTAGCTGTAGAGCTCTGCCAAGGAAGCGCAGAGAAACCGGTTGGGTTTCTCCCGACGCGCTCGCGGATACTGGGACATGGCAGGAAAACCACCGGGAAGAGCCGACGCCGGCCCCCAGGCAGCGCCAGCTGCCATCAACCACCAAAACAGTTGCTTCCACCTTTTCTTTTTCTCCAATTTAGGTGCTTTCATGGCTAAACAATTTCAAGGTGCTGTTTCACACTGCAGCAACGCGCCTGCCGAGTTTGGGATTCACCTTTGCAAGGAAAAGCTGCTGCTTCAAGAACCTGAGGAGCAATGCGGCCAGGCTAACTGCTGCTGCAACCAGGACGAGGGAAACGCAAAATGCCACCCAGCACATGGCAAAAAAATAATTACGTGACATCGCACCCTTTTTAACAAAAATGAGGTGCTTAAAGACATCAGCAAAGCTGCACTGATGTCGATGAAGCCCGTTTAATCACTATCAAGAAAGAAACAGCGGCCGATCAGTTGATCCATTGGGCCAATTTCCTTACCAGAAAGCTCTGCTGCCCATTTATCGGTATCGGCATATTCAAACTCCAGGTCTGGGGACTCCGAATAGCCCTGAAAGCAAAACAAAACCTGGGTTAAATCCCGGATTTCTTGCCGGAATGCAGCAGCCCTCCCGACGGTCCCGATCACGGCAGCGAGGCCCGGGCTCCATCCGCAGTTTCAGGGATCGGCCGTTGCCAAGGCAACCCCTAAGCCACCTCCCGCATCCCGCTCGGGCCTCGCGGCCGCCGCGGCCGCCGCGTCCCCGGGCCGGGGCCCGTTGCGCGGGGTGGGAACGGGGCAGTTTTGTAGGGCCACGGGGCAGCGCGAGCCCCGCACCGGGGAAACGCCGGGAGGAGGCGACTACGGTGCGAGACGAGGGCCCGCGGCAACGGGGACAGCCCCCGGGGACGGGCGCGGGCAGGACCGAGGACCCCGGCCGGAGCGGGCACTGAGCCCTGAGGCCAGTCCCGAGCCGGTACCGGGCCGGGCCCGCGCGCCCCCCGCGCCGCGGCGCTGACCTCGGAGTCCTTGCGCGGCGGCCGGCCCAGGTCGCGGGCCTTGCCCGGCGGCGCCGCCCCGGCCCGCGCCTTGTTGTTGCCCGGGAGCGGCGCCGCGGCCGGGCCCGGTCCCCCCGCGCTGCCGCCGCCCGGCTCCATGTCGGCCGCCCCTGCGCCGCGCCGAGCTCTCGCGAGGACTCACCCCCCCTTCTCGCGGGAGCGGCAGGGAGAGCCGGGGCAGGGCTGCCGCCATGTTGGGAGTGACGGCAGGACCCACCCGCTGCGCCTGGGAGCTCCGCCCCACCGGCCATCTTAGGTGTGGCGCACAGCCCCGCCCCCCCGCCGGCGGCCATGCTGGGAGTGGCGCCGCCCCGCCTCCCGCCGCTGCGTCACGGTGCACGGGGGGCGCCATGTTGGGAGTGGCAGGAAGGGGCAGCATTGTCGCCTCAGGTGGGGGCACCAGACCCCGAAACTGGGGGGCTGGAGAGGCGAAACCCGCGGCCAGAAACCGAGGGGGGCCCCATAGAAGGGCTCAACAGAGGGATTCACCGCCCAAAGCAAGAGGGCGGGGGGCTCAGGGGCCCCAGCACAGGGCGCAAAGGGGCCACGGCAGGAGAGAAGCGGGTGGGGAGGAGGGGAGGCAAAGAAAGCACCTGCAGCACCAGCCAGCTCCGTTTTCCTACGAGTTTAATTAGACTTTACCGATTTATTGCTCATCTGCAAGGATTAATAATATTGCATTCATTAAAAATCATTCATATACAAAATAAACCTCTGCCACCCACGCGCCTCCCCCCCTCTTCACACCTCCCTCCATGGCTTGGTCAGAGGTGGGGGGTCCCGGACACCCCCAGACCCGGCACAGAGGGAGGAGAGCGCGGAGGAGAGCGGGGGCCGGTGGATAAGTGCTTGGGCACAAGGGAGCACGGGGAGGGGGAGCCGCTGGGACACGGCTGGGGACAGCAGTGGCACCTGGGGGACAGGGCTCTGCCTCCAGCTCCAAACCGCATGGAACGCCCCCAAAATAAACCCCGGGAACCCTTAAAAAAAAAAAAAAAAAAAAAGAGCTGGGCGCCTGCAGGGCGGCCCCTCCACTTCCCCTCTGTTCAAACATCTTTTTAAGAACCAAAAAGGAAAAGAGGGTGGGAAAGAAATAAAGAAAGAAAAAAAAATACACAAGAACATTTTTAACTCAATTAAGGTGCAGTTTGGTTAAAAAAAAAAAAGAGAGAGAGATGAGGATAATGCTGGGTAAGTGACCCCCGTCCGAATTAGCACCCTCAAACAGTGAACTACCCCCTCTGCAGCCGGGCCCCGCACGGGGCCACCAGCCGCCAGGCTGGGGACAGTCACCTATTCGCGAGGTGGCCAGCAGGCGCCACTCGGCTCCCAGGCAGCGCCGGGAGCCCTGATCTAGCAGCTAAAACTGGGCTCTTTAAGGCAATTTAGAAGTTGCAGAGAATCCACACAAAGAACGAAACGTAAGGGGAAGGGAGAAGGACATCGCCGTAGCTGCGGGTAGCCCAGCCCAGACGAAATCAGGCTGGAAAGGTCAAAAAAAAAACAATAACAGGAATAACAATAACAAAATAACCATCGTTGCAGGAATGAGTTGCCCTTCGCGAGTCAGGAAAGGGAACCCCCCCTTTGCTGGCAGCGAGGGCTGGGAGCCACCGGCGGCTTCAGCCACGTCCGAGCAGGAAGCGAATCCCAGGTTGTCTGCCAAGGTCAGTCTGGGATGCGATCACAGGGAAGGGGGAAACGGAGGGGGGGAAAAAAAGAAGTGGCCTTAAAATCACACTGATAAAAGAAACGTAAAAACTTTGTTGGTTAAAAACAAGAACAAATAAGAGAAAACAAAGTAAAAGGATCTTTAAAAATAATCTCTCTAAAATTTGCCTTGTGTGGTCTGGTCCTTCATGGACATGGTCCGTCAGTATCTGGAAGAGAAGGGAAGGGCCAGTGAGGCCGCGGGGGCCCAGGGATGGAGCCGGGGTGTCCGGGAACGGAGCTCCCTGCCCTGCGTCGCTGTCCCCGGGCACCGACCTGTAGTAGTTGGGTTTGAAAGGCCCGTTTTTGTTGAGTCCCAGGTATTTCGCTTGATCGTCCGTCAGCTCCGTGAGGTGGGCGTCGAAGGAAGGCAGGTGCAAGCTGGCCACGTACTCGTCTGCAAGGGGGAGAGGAGAGCGGGGCTCGGGGAGCTGCACGCTGCCCCGCGGCCTCTGGGGAGCCGGGGCATTGCATTTGCCCCGTGGCATGAGAAAGGGCCACTGCGACCGCGCATGGGGACAGGGGGCTAAAACAGGGTCTAGCTGCTGTTTAGCACCGTGTTTTCACCCTTGCGTAACCCTGACGCATTGCTCAGCCCACGCCACGGCGCTGAGCAGCGCTGGATACACGCCGAGAGGCACAGGGTTATGTAAGAACCGGGAAATTTCCATGAGAAGGAAAGCCAAGACGCATCAAGGACAACAGACTGAACCACCAGCAGGTGCTTGAAGGATGCTGGTTTCCCCGAACCATCCTCTCCCTGGATGTTTGGTCCAGCCCAGATTTGAATTTCTCCTTATGTCCAAAATTGCTGGCCCCAAGGAGGACGAATCAGTGGAAAAACCCGCTGCTGGGTGCGGAGCAGAGAGTTCCCCTCACTCACCCATCTTCTTGGGCAGCAAGTAGACGTCCTGTTTGTAGCGGCCCTCGGGAGCGTTGTAGAGCTCGATCAGAGCCAGAGCCTGCAGGGACCAAGGGGGACAGACAGCCCGGGGACAGTCAGGGACGGAGCCACAAGGGAAGAGAAGCAGCTCGGATTCTCCTGCTCCTTCAGCAGGAGTAAATCTGCATCTTCCCCCAAGTGCCAGGCACAGAACATCACCCGGTCCCCGTCACTTTGAATAGATTAAGCACAGGGAAAAGCAAATTCCTCCCCATCGGTGCCCCCCCGACTATCCAGAGGCAGCTCCGTGTTGGCAGCCCGGGGGTCTCCTCGGATGTCCGCAGGCCTCGGCTGCCCCGGCAAGGTGCTGTCCACACAGTGGGGACCAAGGGCAATTCGCAGGGTCGAGCTGCACTTACTCATGGTTTTCCTTGGAAAGGCAGAGCCCTGGCAAGCAGCGCAGTTCACAAGGCGGGTCCCACCCAGCCAGGAGGCCATGGACACTCACAAGCTTTTTAACCATTAACCCGCAGCCCCCCCGGTTTGCCCGTTTTGGGGATGGAGCAATTGAGAAAACACAGCCCTGCTCTACAGATGGCAGGAAGTCGACTCCAGGGCATCTCCCTGGCGGCGTACGGCACTGCGGAAACACTCCAAGCTCCCTTCCAGCCAGGACCTTCCAACCAAAGAACCGCATTCCAGACAAGAGGCAGTGGCAAGAGCGTCCCTTGCTCCAGCGGGATCCCCAGCACCCATCCCACAGCACATTCCAAGCTTTTTCCGAACTGTCCCTGCACCCAAGGCTCATGCAAGGCCCCAGAGCACCAGCCCGCCCTGTGCGCCCCGACCCTGCCGTGTCCCAACCTGAGTGGTGGCCGTGATGGAGAGGACAAAAGTGGGAACCGTGGAGCAGCTCAGGTTGAGAAGACGTCCCTAGGAAAAAGCAGGAGAGTTTGCCAAGAGCTCAGCTTGTCCTCGAGGCAGCGACAAACCGAACCAAGTCTCTGTTGGGGCAGCGAGTAACTAGAGCTCAGGGATTCAAGGACCACAAATGTCAAAGCCAGATGCAGACGGCGTTGTGTGGATGTGCACGGCTCCTGGCTCTGAAGGACAAGCCACATGGCACCTCCTTGACCACATGTGGTCACAGTGCTTGCTTTACCCCAGAAAGGAGAAAATCCCACCTTCCCAAAACACCCGGGCACAGGCCCCAACATACCTCAGCCAGCAGCACCACCCTCTTCCCGTCCGGCCAGATGACATGGTCCACTTGCGAGCGGACGCGCTCCCAGGTCAGCTCCGGGGTCCGGAGGCTGGTCTGCGAGAGCAAGGGGAAAAGGCCGAGTTATCCCGGGATGGGAGCCCGGGCGGGCGCCGGGAAGCGCTCGGTGACGTGTTTGAGAGCAGCAGGACGGAGCAGGCGGGCAGCGGCTGCGGGCAGACTCACCACATCGATTTCGGTGTTGGAGTGGCCCATGTTACACACGATACAGCTGTTTTTCATCCGATCCAGGTGTTCTCTGGTCACGACGTTCTTGTTTCCTGCAGGCAGGTTCGGGCACAAGGGAATCCAAGGCAAAGGAAATACAAACCCTTTAATTTCTGCTTCCCTGCTTTTGGTGTGGAGAAGCCCAGCCTGGAGCAACATTGGGTGAATCTCAGCCAGGACAAGAGCCCTCCTGGCTGTCACCACAGTGGGACATGTAAAAAGAGTTCATCTTTGGTTTCATGAATTCACCAGGCCCCAAGAGACCCCAAAACACATTTTCACAATACATATTTGGGAACACTTGGCTATGAAGTCCCCCATCAAGTGCTAGGGAGGGCTACGGTCCAAGAGCAGAGCGCTCGTGTCAAATCAGCAGCACGTGCCAGCAAACTGCCCTCTATTCCCAACGTCTCCCAACGATCCTGCCTCCAGGCACCCACTCGGGAACAACTGCTCCATCACACCCAGCAGGAATGGTCCCACCTCCATGCCATACCTGTGCAGGTGATGACCACGTCCACCTGGCGGATAACTTCGCTCAGCTTCACCACCCGGAATCCATCCATGCTGGTGGAAAAGGGGGACAGAGATGATGAGGAGAACCTATTCCCCAGGCCAGGAGGCACCCTGGTTGCTAAAGCAGCTCTGAACTGCCCACAACAGCAGCCAGACTATCCATGCACACCCCCAGGAACGCCAGATGCAGGTGGAAGGGCTGTGCAAAGGTTCAGGTGTCACACTTGCTCTTACAAATGTTGTAGGGTGCAAAGGAAGAGCTGCTCATGAGCAGGAGGTAACATCTCACCAGGCTTGGAGAGCGCAGATGGGGTCAATCTCCGTGACGTAGACTATCGCTCCCAGGGCTTTCAGAGCGGCACAGCAGCCCTTGCCAACCTGCCAAGACAACGTGACAGCATGAAGCAGCCTGCAGGACACAGCGGGCGTTACAGCAGCCCCACCGTCCTCAAAACACCCTGCGAGATGCTAATCCCAGCCCTCTGCCCCATGCCAGGGACCAGCCTGCAAATCTGGCTCTGGAGTGATTCCACCACCATTTCTGCCTCCAAGACCACCCACCTGGAGCAGTTGGGAAGCTCCCAAAACCCGACACGTTTGCAGCTTGAGCAGGCCCCAGCATCGTGGGAGCCCTTCGGATCTCTCCTTCAAATCTCTGAGACGGGGTTCGAGCCCATCTGGAGGAGCGTGGACTTTTCCCACTCACCTTCAAACCAAAGGGCTCCTTTGGCATTCAGAGCTCTCCTGTGCAGACTGGGGATGGATCGTCTGTCCCTCACTCCCCACATGGGCATGGGGAAGAACAGAGCCCACGTAAGAGCAGCTCTGACTCCAGCCCTCCCCTCTGCTATGAAATGACACTGAAGTATCCCAGCAGAGCCCAGTTCTCCGTGCTCCTAATCCACAGCAACACCTGCTAATCTGCACGCGCACAGGATCAGCCCCATTTTGGGGGCCGTCAAGAAAGCTGCAGAAGAAACATCCCCAGAGACATCCTCATCTATCACCCAGCTCCAAGTTCAGATCGGCTGAAAATAGCTATGCTGGGCAGCCCAGGCCTCCAATCCACATCCGAAAGGGAAATCCAGTGAGAGCGGAAGGGCTACCCCGGTTTGAAGAAATCGGGCAAAACTCAGGGCGAGTCCCCAGACTCCAAATCCCAGCACATCTCGCAGCTAGAGAGTCACACGCCAGCCCCAAAACGCTGGGCGGGAGCCAGCACAGCCTCTCGGTTGAGCAGAGCTGGGCTCCACTGGTGTCTAAATAAATTAGCAAGCACGTTCCCGCCGGGAAGAGCATTCGCAGCTACTGCCAGGGCCATCGCGGCGCGGGAAGATAAACACCCCTGCAGCCGGCACACAGATGGAGGAAGGTGCCAGCTCCCGGCTCCGTGCTCTTCCAGGACGGAATCATTTGCAAGTTCATGCCATTTCCCCCCCAACAGAGCGTTATCCACCAGCGAGCTCCAGCCTGTCCTGCCACCTCCTCTTTTACAAGCTCAGTGACGGCCAGGCTGGCTGCTGAATTCAGTCCAGGGACACCAGATGGGAGCACCCATGGGTACTGATAATTCAGGCCAATGTTCCCAGCAACTGGTGTATTTGCAACCCAGCAAATCCGCAGGCAGGCTGGGAAAGCAGGCGCTTGTTCTCCAGCTTCCCAGGAGGCTTTAGCAAGATTTCCTTGGCAACTGCTCACGAGGTCGGATCTCCTAAAGCAGGGGCGAGTGGCCTTCATGCAGGGACAGGGCAGAGCCCCAGGGGACGGATGGCTCAGGGGTGCTGACCCACAGCTCTGCCAGCTGGAGCTTATGCAACTCACCTCCCCATAACCACAAACCACCACTTGCTTCCCTCCAAACATCACATCCGTGGTCCTCTTCAGGCTGGGGGACAGAGAGACACCTGCGTTGGCATTAGTGAGGCGCACGCGGCTGCCGGCCCCGGGCAGCGAGAGGCCCCGGCACCAGCGCAAAGCAGAGGGGAGCCACATCCCCGCGTGAGTTAAAAGGGATGGGGAGAAGAACCGGACTCACCCGTCCAGGATGGACTCCCGGCAGCAATAGAGGTTGTCAAATTTCTGTTTGGTGACAGAGTCGTTCACGTTCATGGCTGGGACACACAGCTTGCCGGCCTTGGAGAGCTGGTACAGCCTGCGGGAGGACCGAGGCAGGTCACAGAGGTGAGATCAGGGTAACCCACATGCTCCCAGAGCCCTGCAGCCTGAGCAAGACCCAGTTCATCCTTCTGAGAACCTTAACTCAGTCCCATGCACAAACAAAGCCCTCAAAGCCACAAGCTGGCTGAGTTAGTCCTCCTTAATGCTGTCATTAGACACCAAGGCTCTCCAGGGGTGGCCACGCAGGGCACAGTCTCCCAAGCAGAGGGAGATCTGGAGCACAAAGCAGCAATGCAACAGGAGCAACAGCAAGAGGGCTGATTTGTCTCTGTGGAACAGACTCGAGACGCAGCCTTCCCAAACCTCCTACCTGTGCACACCGGTCACGCTTTCCTCCACGATTCCTCGGATCTTCTTGAATACGTTGGGGTATTTCTTATAAACCCAATGTGTCAGGTCCCCGCCGTCATCCAGAATCTAAGGGACAGGCAAGGAAGAGCAAAGGGCTCGCTGAGGATGGAAAGGGGGAAAGAGATGGAGAACATCTCTGGCAGGAGATGCTCCCATGCCATCGGGCCGTGTCGCCTTGGACCGCTGCCTTTAGTAGTGGCTCAGTGGCCTCTGCGATGCCAACAGGAGCCAGGGCAGCGTCCGAGGGCCCCAAGGAGCCAGGCAGTGCCAGCGAGAGGATGAGGAGCCCACGGGTGACTGCTCCATGGAGGAAGAGCTAAAAGAAGGCTCATTACCATGTTGGCCTGCCAGCCATCCACATTAACGCAGCGGTCGATGCACCACCAGAAGTCGTCTTCCGATTCCCCCTTCCAGGCAAACACGGCAACACCTAGAAGGAAAAGCAGGGCATCCTGAGCGTCTGCCAAGCCCGGAAGAGCCAGAGGAGCCCAGCAAAGCGCTGAGCAGAACCTGACGCCCAGCCTTGCACAACGGCTCCTCCTGGTCCTTCCATCACCATTACCAGCAGGAATGTTTCCACAGAAGTCCTGGAAAAGTGCACGGTACCGGGCCAGCCCAGGAAAGCTGCCAAGCAGGGGGCCAACAGGCCATCCAGAAATCCCAGCCCACAGCAGGACCAGGCCTGCTTACCCCTCCCTGAACGTTCAACCCATTCTTGGAAACCTCTGTGGCAGCAGCTCTGGATCTTGGTATCCAGCCTGCTCCTTGCAGCAAAAACAAACAAGAATTATTTCCTCTACCATCTAATTTGCATTTGCCATGACAAAAGTTAAACCTGCAACCAACCCAGACCCTTCTGGAGTTGCAGCACGCACACAAACCCTGCCCTGGGCTGAGCTACTAAGGCTCATTTCAGACCTCATTGCTTCCAGAGCAGCTGCAAAGCACTCCCAAAGGGATCTGCACCTTCTGGAGAGGATTAAAAAGCAGCAAGGACAAGCCTATGGAACCAGGGAAGGGACTTGGGAAGGAGCACCGCTTCCCCGAGGCTCCGTCAAACTCACCAGCCTCTGCCAAGGCAGCTGCCACTTCGTTTTGGGTGGAATAGATGTTGCAGGCAGACCAGCGGCACTGCGCCCCGAGCGCGCACAGCGTCTCGATCAGCACCTGCAACGCAGACGCCAGCGGTCAGCACGGGGCTCCAGGAGCCATCGGCCCCAGAACACGCGGGCGGCAGAGCCTCTCCGAGGGGCTGCTGCAAAACCAGGGAAGCTTCTCTTATTTCACAAGGTTAGGAGGGAGCTTAGAGACTCTGTTCCCTGGGGAAAAGCTGCCCGCTCCTGGCCCAGATGAGCAGCCACTCACCGCAGTCTGTGCTGTAATGTGTGTACAGCCCACGATTTTAGCTCCAGCCAAAGGCTTCTCCCCTTGAGCTCGTTTCCTGAGTGAAATCAGAGCAGACATGTCTGCAAAAGGAACAGAAGGGTTTTAAGGATGGGATTAAAACTGGAGGGACTCCTCTCTGCCAGACCCGCTCCCCTTTCCGGGGACTCACGGGGCACATCCAGCCCCAAGGTTTTTGGCCCACCCCTGGCCCAGCAGGTCTGTCCACTGCAGGATCAAAGTGTCAGCATCGTTCATCACTTTGACAAAGCTCCTGAGGACAAAGCACCCTCGTGACCACGTAAGGAGACAGGTCTGGGGCCCATTTTTGCCCAAAGAAGGCATTTGATGTGTCCCAGCTAACGAAGGTCACCAGCCCTGCAGCAGAATTGCATCAGTGAGAGGCACGCACCTAAAGACGACGGGAACGGTGCTGCCACGGATCGAAAGAGCTGCTCTAAACATGCCTGCAACATCTCCCCCTTCCACAGCTTTGGCACTACGCGGCTAAAAGGAGCCTGAAAGCAAAGTTACCCAACCAGCCTCACTAAAATTGCAACTCAGCTTCCCACAAGCCCCAAGGGAAGGGGTTGAGACCATCGGTTTTAGCGTCTCTGAAGGCGTTGCAAGATCTTTGCCCATTGAGGGTTTCCCCTCCAAACCCCGCAGAACATTAAGCCTTGCTGGCATTAGGAGAATGGATGCAACACATCATTAATGTCTGTTCCCCACAGAATCTGCCAATCCAGGGGTGGAGACGAGGCAGCCGAGGCCGGAGCCTCGCAGGAGTTTCGGGAAATGCCTTGGCTCGACTCCCGCTCTCCGGAGGTCCAGCCCCACACTCCACCCTCACCTTGCTCAGCGATCTCGATCTCCCGGCGCCCAAACTCTGCCTGCTTGATGTTCTTCACGCAGAAATTGCTGCTGCCCTTGGAGTTGGTTTGCTGCTTCTCACGGGGGGACACCTCGTCATCAGAGCTGTCCGTGTAGGAGGCAGCTAAGCCGGAAGAGAGACGCGTGTTATCCCAGGATTTCTGCTGCAAACTTCCTACCACACACGTGGATTTATATCCCGTCTCACTTCCAGGCTTTCATGCACGTACGTGATAATGTCTGAGACTACGGATTTCATAAGGAAAGGCAATGCCCAGAATGAATCTTGCACTCACGTTACCTCTAGAATTACCAAGCTAACTCATACATTGAAGTTTAATTATGAGAGCAAACAAGGCCGATTATCAAACCTTTCTGAAAGGAAGGCAGGTAAATTGAAACCCAACCCAGCCTTGCTTTGCTGGAGCCACTAGGCAGAACTGAAGCAATCCAGTACACTCCTCCTTCCCCCAAAAGTGCTGGAGCAAAGAGATTTTCTTGTGCTGAGGGCAAATTCACTGCTAGGCGAGATCTGCTCCAGGCACAGAGGACGCTGCACAGGGACAGCCCTGCACTAGCCCAAATTTCTGCCAAATCCAGTGCTCAGCACCTGGTGAAAGACGTTTTAGGAGAGGTTTTAGGATGCACAGAGGGAAAGTCGCCTGGCACCTACCAGAGCTGTAGCTGTCGGTGGAAGACTGTGAGATGGAGCGGGACAGGGAGCGACGGCCGGTCTTGGTCGGGAACTTGGTGAATTCCTGCATGTCATCTGCAAACTGGATTTGCTGCAAAGCGCAAATGGAAGCAAACGGTTAAATCAGCAGGTGCTCCTTATGGCACGGCGTCTTTCCAGGCTATTCCGGCCCACAGCTCCCTTCAGGCCACCACCAAACCCAGCAAGAAACAGGGCTGTGGCTACAGGAGCCCCAGAGCGGGTCCTCTCCTCTGCCCGATCATTTCAGAAGGTTACAGCAGATTTCAGAAGGTTACAGCAGATTTGAGATTCAGATTCCTCCCAACATCTGAGATCAAAAAAACAAAAGCACCAAGAAAGCCTTGAAACATCCTCTTTAGGCCACGCTGTCTCCTTGAGCTTCCTGCCAAGGAAATCGCCCCATTTACACAGCACAAAAGCCACGCGACCCTCCAGACAAGCCACGCACAGAGACACCCGAGTTATTCAGAGCACAGTCCAACACACCCAGCACCAACGGCTCCAAATTCATGTTTTTCCCCCCCAAAAAAGTGCAAGAGCAGGCAAGCTGGGGTGGGCCCAGCAGAAACTCTTGCTTCCCTCGTGCTTCTCCAAACACTTCCCCAGGAGCAGGGCATTCCGCAGGGTAAAAAACACAGCGCCTCCTTCCAAAACCAACACAAAAAGCAGAGGGGAAAAAGACCAGAGAGAAGGCAAGAGGGAACATTTCAACAAAAAGCGGTTGACATTGCATTGACTTTCAGTGTCCTCTGCGTTACAGATGTTTCCTTTGTAAGAGAAGCTCTAAATCAGCCGCCACTCCTGCCTCGCTCAGCCAGAGGCAACTCGAGGCTCCGGCACCTACCAGCATCTCTTCATATTCAAGTGCCCTGGGCTGAAAGAAGGAGAAAAAGAGCCCCAAATTCCTCCACTATTGCAGCCATCCCATGTGAAGTAGTCAACGGGAAAAGAGCCGGCCACCCGTGCCCATCATGCCACCATATGGAGACCCTCACCCTGGCAGCTGACCCCAGGGCCCCATGTGGGCCCTTCCCTCTGATCGTGGCCTCACGGGATTTAATTTTGCCATGTAAATGGGATAAAACATCGTTGCAGGGAGCGGAATTGCCAAAGCATCCCCATGGACCCAGGAGACCTCGGGAAGCCCTGGGGACGTGGAGATGATGGAAAGAGAGAAGCCTCGGTGGCCTCGAGGATGGGGTTGCCGCGTCAGGACAATCCCAAAAGCTCCTCGAAAGCTTTCATGTGGGATACAGCCTTCAAGGGGGAAAAGAATGGAATTATTTACTTGAGATGATCCATGAACTTCAAAGCTCGAGCTCAGGATGGCTACGGCACCATCGGGGTTACCTGGATCATAAAACGGAACCAGGACTCCTGGAGAAACCCAGCTGCTGGGTCAACAAACAGTGTTGGGATTCGGCCTCCACCCTCCGTCAACAGAAATGTTTTCCAGAACGGGAAACGGGGACGCGAAGCCCCAGGTTAATCCTAACTCTGAGGAGGACGCGCACGGGATGCTGAGCGCTGGACACGCGGCATCTCCTCCAGAGGCTGGACAGGAGGAAAAGAACCCAGCACCAAGCCCCTAACATCCAGAAAAGCCTAAAAAGCCCCAATCTGCACCCCAAAACAAGCAGCTCACACATCTCCAAGGGAGCGGGGAGCCCCGATCTGCTGGCACCAGCCCCAGCCCGTTACCCAACCCGGGGGAGAAGCCCGTGTTTCTTGGCGGGCGCTGCCTTAGGAAGGATTTCAGCAGCTCCTCCACATCAGATACGGTATCGCCCGGCATCTGCCCCCCGGCGCAGACTTCCCGGCAGATGCCACGTGATCCTGATCCAGATTCGTGCAATTCATCTCTGGGGAAGGAGGGGGACGTTCCCCGGCCCTCTTGGGTTGGTTTGTGCAGGAGGAAACCGCTGGGCGAGCCAGTACCGAGAGATAAGAGCAGCCGACGGGCAGGTCCACGATGACCCGACGCACCCGCTCCCCAAGCAAGGAACGGCCCGGCTGTTCAAGGTCCCCTGCTCGGATCGATCTCCTCCGGACATTCCGAGGAAGCCCTGCGTCACCTGGAATGCTGTCCATAGGTATTTCCAGAGGGGGAAAAAACCTATCAGCAAGAACAGCAATATTTCTAGCCCTGCACTCCAAACCTCTCCCTCTGGCAAGTCCTCAAAGCAGAGGGTGTAAACGCCCTGTAAAGCAGCTCTTGGCTTTAAAACAGCTTAAAGTGTTAGCTGAGGAATTTTCTCCATTTCAGGGAAAGGTTTCCAGGGAAGAGGTGAAGCTAGGAGGAAAGGCAGAGCACCAGGGCTTCGCTGCTCCGATTGCGGGCGCTTTTTCATCCCTGTTGCAGCCAGGACACTGGAGCCAGGGCTCTTTCCCACCGCTTGGATGGCTCCTTGGGGAAAAGCTTGTCCAGGATGCGATGAGGAGGAGCTGGTGGGGACGAAGGGCTGCCGTGGTCCCCCAGCATCCCGACACCTCCTGGGATGCTGGTCCCTCCTGGCAGCATCGGCTGTAGCACCCAGCTGGGCACAATCCCATTTTGGGGAGAAACCGGCAGTTCTGGAAAGGGGGGTCTGAATCCAGCAGGAAGGGAAAGAAAAAAATATTAAAAAAAAGCACTGCTAAAGACACCAAGTGCTCAATTAACCACAGTAATCCCCGCCGTGGCTTTACCAGAGCTCATCCGAACTGGGCAGCTTAGCGAAATCTGCCCTGGCTAAAATTATCCTCAAATGCTGCAAGCGGCTTCCCACGGGCCGGGACGGCCAGGGCCGCTCCGAACGCGGCGGATCAGCGCGGCGGCAGCACCGGGGACCAGGGAGGAGGCGCGAGCCCCGGCCAGCGCCACCTCTCCGCATCCCGGGGAGGGAAAATCCCGTAATCCCTCGGCACGCCACGGGAATTGGGGTCGGCAAAGCCCCAGGAGAAACCGGGCCTGGACGAGCGCGGCCGCCTTCCGGGACGGCCTCCGCGCCGGCTCCGGCGCAGTCGCTCATCAGATCCCAAACGTCGTCCTGCTGGAAACGGCTTTTCCGACCGGGTGGAGACCAATGGGGAAGAACAAGGAAAATATTTTTTCAGCCCAGCACTTGGTCGTCAAGGAGGAAACCCAGCACTGCAGATTTTTCACCCAGGGCTCTTCTTGCCATTGCCACCACGTCACCGGCTACGCTGCGGAGCCGGGTGGGATCCCGGGGCCGAGCAGGCAGCGCCGGGAAGAGGCCTCGGTCTTTCCAACAAGGCATTACACCCCAAAAGAGGTGCAAAACAGCGAGATGGGGACCCCCCTTTTCCGAGCCGTTCCACGGTGAAAACTGGCTGCATGCGGCTCCCAAAGGCTCCACGGAGCCAAGAGGCCACTTGGGCAACCGGCTTGTCCCCGCGTTGGAGGCCGCGGTCCCTGCGTGGGCAGACGGAGCTGGCTGTCCCCAAGGCAGCACCCACGGCAAATAGAGTTTGTTTAACTATTGCAACACAGCAAGGGCAAACAGATGGGTAAGGGCTGGGACTGCCGGCTCTGCCGTCCTGCGGACGCAGAGGGATGAGGAGGGAGCCGGGAAGCGTCGGAAAACCCTGCGGGGTCCGAAGCCGCTGCTGTCACCCAGGGGACACGGAGCAGCCGCCTGGGGAGAAACAACCAAACGAGAGCAGAGCGTGTTCTGGTGGCGACGCCGCAAGAGCTTCCGCGACGCCACATGAAAACCCAAGGACGGAGGGTCCTGGGAGCTTCCTGGTGACCGCAGAGGCCGCAGCAGAGCCCAGGGTTTCTCGGAGCAGCCAGTTCCCTTCGTTGAATCTCCTCTCGTCAAGGAAAACCTTCCAAAGCGCCGGGGCTCCCGGCTGCCCTGCCGCTGGAGCCGCCGTTCCTAGCGTGACCGGGCTCGCCGGAGAATCCCTTTGTGCGATTAACCCGGCGTTCATCCTCTTTACGAGCCTCGCAGAGCCGCTTCCATCGGCTGCTTCTTACCGGCAGCGATTCCTCCTTCGCGGAACGGCCGTTTTCCCAGCATGGCATCCACCTGGGATGACCTCCCAACGTCCCGGGACGTTTAGGTGTTCCTCAGGGACTATTTTGCCTTCACTTATTTCTTTCCCAAAGCAGCCTGTCGCATCCAACGGACGCGGCCGCCGGGCTGAGGTCTCTCCAGGGATAAATCAGCGGGAGGCTTCGCTGCTGCTCCAGGCCGGGAAGCGGAGCAGAGGGACAGGGCTGTTCCCCTGCAGCCACCCAGGGGGGACCCGGGTGTCCCGGGTGGGAGCAAAGAGCCATTCCCGGAGGAGGCTCGGGACAGCCTCCCCCGGCGAGGCCGGGGCTCCGCACCCGGGCACGCGGCTCCTTGGGACAGGGAACGGGGACAGGGTCCGGGCTGTGACATCGTGTACAGGGACAGCGCGGCCGGGAGCTGCCGCCGCGATGCCCAGCGGGCAACCCCAGTGCTGCTTCCATACAAACCTTCGGCTCCAAACCGGGCTTGCTTCCCCCCATCCGGAACGGCCTGCGAGGCCCGGGCTGGGAAACCGTCCTGCCATTCCCACAAGGAAATAAAGAGCGCCAAGGTCCTGGCAAAGCAAAGCAGCCAAGCCCTCATACCAGCCTCCGCTCACAAACGGCTGGTTGGCCAAAGCCATGGAAAAAAAAAACAAGTTTCCGTGCATACGAGACAGGAATTAGGGATTTTTCGGGTGAATCCCGACGCTCAGCCGGAACAAAACGGGCCCATTCCAAAGGTTGAAGGGCTGGAACCAGCCGCCCGGTTTTAGTCATCGTGGGAATCGCTGGAAATGCTGGCGAAGGGAAAAATAAACAGAAGGCCGCATTAAATAAAATAAATGTGATTTTAAGTGGCCGACTGTTAAAAAGTAACCGGGAATAATTACAGCCTTATAAACACCTGGAGGTCGAAGGTGCAGGGAAAGCGCTCCGGCAGGAGATAGCGCGTCTGGTCCTTGGACTCGGGAGACTTCGAGGCACAGGATCGTGCCGTGCTCTCTCCATAGGGATATCGCGTGCGTAAAGGGAGCGGCGAGGGTTGGACAGCCGGAATCCTCAAAAGCAGCGAGCGCCTGGCTCTATCCAGGGCTTGATCCCGACAGTGCCGACCGAGCCGGGCTCCGGCACGGGACCGCAGCGGCACACAATGCAAAAAACAATTAGCTCAGCTTGCTGGGTCAACTAATTAGCTCACGCACATGCCCTGGCCAGCCAGGCTGGGGATATTACGGATATTACGGAGGGTGGATAAGGGGGCTGGAAGCAGGCCAGGCGTTACCCACTTATGCACCAACAAGCACAACTTATTTCAGCTTTGGGAATGACTTTGGGAATGTCTTTGGGAATGCCCAAGGTCAGTGGGGATCAGGCAGATGTTCTTGCTCCAAAACATGCCCAGGTTGGACTTAAGCCTCTCCCCACGGTGCCATGAAAAAAGACGGTGCAATATCCAGGGCTGCGGATATCCTCTCCAATATCAGCCCAGGCTGCTTGGAAGAAGAAAACAGCAGATCTCAGCAAGGAGAAGCTCCAAGGAATCTCCTTTCCCGGCTCCTACCTCCCCTCAAACCACAAAGCCTGGGAGGAACCAGCTGGGATCCTGCAGCCCCCACCTGAATCGCTGCTTCCGAATCCAGTGGTTCCTTGGCCGGGAACGGGAGGCAGCCCAGGGGAAGCGGAGCGCGAGGCCCGAATGACAATGCGGCCTGTTTGAGCAGCGGGAACATCGCGTCCCGGCCACCTAAGTTCTTTGGCTGTCACCAACCTGGAGTAAACAGATTCTGCAGCAGCAACGAGCTCGTTACCAAGGCCACCGTATTGATCCTCGAGTGTAATTAAAATTCACAGCCGCAGGAGCCCAACGCGCCCGGGCAAGCGGGGCGGCCTCCCAAAGGGCCTCAGTAGCCCCTGGTTCCTTGGATCGCGTCCCCAAGGGCAGCCTCAGCCTCCAGGGCTGCTCTAAACCCCCCGAAGGCAGCTCCGGGCTCGGACCATCCACCGACGTCCTGGGGTTCTGCCCTGCCGAGGGGCAACGCGCCGGGGCTGGACGTGCAAACAGGGCCGAGAGCAGAGGGAGATGCTCAAGGTGACCCAAATTACGTGACCGCGACGTTCGGATGCTGCAGAGGGGCTTGGACGGAGGGGGCTCCGGAGCAGCTCACGGAGATGGTCCAAGCTGGCTCTCCTCACCAGGAGGACCCTCTGGCTGCACCCGGATCTCCACTGATCCGATTCCCTGATGAAGGGGGATCTGAGATGCAGAAGCTTCGGCACAAGGTCCTTGGCACACACTGGGCTCTGGCACCGCCACCTCAGACGTCACCCGAGCTGCCCCACGAGCGTGGGTCAGAGTCCCCGGGTAAGCGGGAAACGCCGGGAACGGCGCTCCCGGGGAGCTCCGGACGATGAGGACACGGCCGCGTGCCAGCAGGTCTCCTCAGCGAGTCCCACTCGCTCCAGCACTGGGACAATCCCCTCGCTGTCCCCTTGGAGGAACCTCAACGGGATCACCTGCAAAACTCCCCCATCCCGGCGGTTTTCCAGAGCCAAAAATAATCCCCAACCTCAAAGCACGGCCTTGAGCAGGGAGCAGAGGACTCCAACACCGGCGCAGGCTGGAAAACCAGCACGGTGAAAGCTGCCAGGGCCCCAAAGAAAGCGTTGCTGGAGGCCGGGCCCTGGCACAAGGCAACCCCACATTTTGGGAAAGGTTAAGGAAAACACTGCTCCTCAGCCACCGGCCTGGATCTGGCAGCTTCCATGGGAAGGAGGTTCCCACCAAGAGATCTCAAGGTCACAACTTGATCAGGGCAAGCGGGAGAAGCAGCTCCATTGAGGTGGCACCATCCCAACCAGGCAAGAGCCACTTCCGAAGGCTACAGGGAACAAACAGCCAACTCCTTTCCTAGCTCCAAAGACCAGATATCGGAGCGAAAACCGAGCCTGCCTCCCAGAACTGCAGGATGAGGAGGAGGAGGAGGAGATGTGAACCCCTTTGCTTGGTATTTGGAAGACTGCTCGTTTTCGGTCAGAACCCCTGAGCTCTGCTCTTCCTCCTGGTAAGGAGCAACTTAAAACAGAAATAATTCAGATTCATTTAGCAAAGCAGCTCTAATGAACGGCCTGTCCACCTCCAGCCTCCAGCAGCTACAGAGTAAGTCACCTTGGAATAAAACACCCTCGGGATTCGCATTCGCCACAGGTTAGGGGTACAGGCTTGAGCCGATGCTGTAGCCACAGCGATGCCTTCACCTACTACAGCCTTTCTGCACCCAAAAAGAGACAGATTGAGCCCAGGCTGGGCACAAAGAGCAGGATGATCCCTTAGCAACATCCCAGCAGCAAATTGTGCGGAGGAAAAACTGCAGGGAGATGAGAAGGAGAGGAACCCAAACTAACGTAGAGGATTTGGATAAGGAGGTGACAATCAGCTAAGGAACCCAGCGGGTTTACAAACCCGTTTGAGGGGTGAAATAAAAGAAAAATGGGGGCTCCAGCAGCTCGCACGGAACAAACGTGGACGACTGTGTCCTCCTGACGGAGCTATGGAGGAGACGGGTCTCCCGAGAAAGGGGGCAGGAAGGGACGTGGAAGGAGGCGGCTGCAGCAAGGTCAGAACCCGCAAGCTCCAACTGCAGCAGCGGAGACGATGCTTGGGAGAAAGGGAGCAGGAGCGGGATGCGGACCCCATTCCCAGGGAACGGGGGTCATCCCGGCGGCCGTTCCCTGCAAAGCCGCGGCGCATCCGGCGCTCCGAGCTCGCCGGCAAAGCTCGCGCGTCCTGAGGGCACCGCGAGCCCCTTCCGCGCCCCGGCTCCGCCGCGGGAATGAGCGGATCCGCCTGCGGAGCGGGAGCAGGTCCGGCTGCTGCAGCCAAGGGCAGGACGGGACCAGCACCAGGGCACGGCAGGGACATCACACGCTCACACTGACACGCGATCCCACGGGTGCCACGCGACAAGGGGACGGGCGGCTGGGGTGAAGTGACAGCCGGGGACGTGCAGAGCCCCGCTGGCCTCCAGGCGCAGCGTCACGTCACATCCCGCTCCGCGGGAGTCTAACGGCTCCGCTGACGCCACGGCAGTCGCTTTCCGAATCCAAGGGCACCTCCAGGACGGCCGCGAGACAGAGGAGCGGATGCCCAGACGTGCCGGCGATGGGACACGGGGATGCAGAAGAGCACGGCCTGCCCTTGAGCTCCTCCTCACTGAAACAAACCCGAATTCACCCCTACGAGGGCGAGACGGAAACCTCGGCGCTTCTGCAGCTCCATTCCCCTCGGCTGCTTTGGCTCCGACGTAACCCGGAGTTGAGCACGTTAATCTCTTAATCTCTTACCTCCTGCTGCTTCACTTCACCTTAACCAAGTCAGCGACACGAAGGGAAGCAAACACGTCGCGGATTCCCCCACCGCGGGCTGGTGACGTAGCTGCGGGATCGCTCCAGGCGCCCCCGGTGCGGCAAGGAGCCCCGGACCCTCTTCCAAGGATGCCACTGTGTCCGCCAGCTACATCCGAGGGCTTCTCCAGGGCCAGGCCGGGCTCCGACCCCCAGGGAAGCGCATCCCGCCGTGCCGGCCACGGGCTGCTCGCAGGCACCTCGCGCTGTTGCTGCTGCGTGAGCGGAGGCGCTTTGAAAAGCTCTTCCGCAGGGCACAAAAAGGAGCCCGGGGCTCCAATTCCTGACGCAGACCGCGTCGCCCGAACTCAAGGAGCCAAAAAAACCCCGCCGGGCTGTGCAGACAACAGAGAAAAAAGCGCTTGAATGGTTTCCCTGCGATCCCGCTTCCGAAGATGCACGAAACGCCTCGAGCCGGGGGCCCTGGCCAGCTTATCCCGAGAGAGTCGATCCTGCTCTATTCACCGCAGCCAGCCAGGCAAGGAGGAGAGCGGCCGCCGCGCTTTGTTCTCGCCCCGGGCCGCGTCGCGCGCTCCCTGCTGATGTTATCGGCCTCAAACGCCTCGCGTGGCTCCGGGCACCTTCGGCAGCATCGCGCAGCCAGGCAGGGCTGCGGCAGCCCCGCAGCGTCACGGAGCTGCAGGGACAGCCTCGCTGCAACCTCAGCCCTCACGTTCCCGCGTGCTGGGGAACACACGTCGGCATTCGGAGCTCTTCATCGCGCTCCGATCAGCCGGCAGCATCCGCACGGCTTCGCGCCGGTAGCTCTCCCTGGAAGCTGCTGGCAGCGAAAAGGAAAAGCAAAATAAACGCCCCGAGTCTGCGCCGGGGCTGGCTGGGAAGAGGCAGCTCCCGGCTCCGCATTCCTGCGCTCCTTTGCTCCGGGCTGCGTCCGCAGCGCGGATAAACGCACGCGAGGCGCAGCAAAGCCTGGACGCTGGGGACGGCCCCGCGGGGGCTGCCCGGTCCCTGGTCCGCACGCGCCGCCCGCAGCTCCGGGGGGATTCGGGCGCTCCGAGGTGACCGCGGGGCGGCCCCGGCCGGACGCGCTGCCCCTCGGGGTGACCCCGGGCGGCTCCCGCGCTGCCCCTCGGGGTGACGTCGCCCCGGGGGGTGCCCAGGAGCCCGGAGCCGGCGGCTCTGCCCCCTCCTCCCGGCCCGGTTCGGCCGAGCGGCACCACGGGGCCCACTGAGCCCCCCCCTCGAGCAGCTCCCGCTGCAGCCCCCGGCCCATCCGGGCTGGCTCTGCCCCCGGGGCGGCCCCGCTCCGGCCCCAGCCGGGCCCCACAAGGGACCGGATGGCCCCGCGGGCCCGGCCCAGCCCCGCTCCAGGGGGCCGGGAAGCCCCTTCCCGAACTGGACCGGGCCCCCCGACACACAATTCCCAGGGCAGCTCCTGCAAGAACTGGGGCAGACCCGGTGCTGCCTCCGCCCCCCGAACCAGGACGGAGCCCGGTCCCGATCCACCCCCCGCCCCCGAACCGGGCCGGGCGGTACCTTCTTGGGCGCCTTGGTGACGGTGGCCATGAAGGAGAACTTCTCGGCGTCCTCCATCTCCTTGGCCTGCTTCACCTCGTCGCCGCCGGCCGAGTCCGGTACTGACATGGTGCTGCGGCGGGACGAGGCGGGCCAGGCCCGCGAGTGGCACCGGGGCGCTCGGCTCCCCTCGGCTCCCCTCGGCTCCCCTCGGCTCCCCTCGGCTCCGCTCGGCTCCGCTCGGCCCGGCCCGCGCGGGCGCCGCCGGTTCCGACCCTCTGCGGCGCGGACTGCGGCCGCCGCGCTGGGCGCCAGGGGCGGAGCCACGCGCCGCCGCACGTCACGCGCTGACGTCAGCGCGCAGGGGCCTGGCAAGTGAAGCCGCGCTGCGGCGCCGGGCAGCGGCGCGGCGGCGCCCTCTGGCGGCGGCGCCGGGAGCTCGTTGGGCGGAGCGGGTGGAGGATGAACCCGGGGGAAAAACTGGAAATAAACCGGGAAAAGCGGACGGGAATCAAGGAATGGCGGCAGGCAGAGACCGCCTGCGAGCACGCACGTGCACACAGCGCCAGTGCGTGCAACATTGTGTGTACGAGTGTGCAAGCGCGCCTGGAGCGTGCAGCAGCAGCATGCCCCCGCCGCTTGCATGCGTGCACGGATGATGCATGTAGCAACATGCACACGCACACACCCCTGCGTTGTGGCAGGGGTGGCCTGCACCGCTGTCACCCCCCCAGCACCATGAATGTGCGACCTGCGCCCTTATCCCAGGGTGGGAGAGCACACAGCCTGCAAACACCTGGAGCGGGAATGTGCTCCGAGGGCTAGACTAAGTCCTGCACAGGATCCGGGGCTCAGTGCATCACTACTCTCTTTGCCTATATACATTTCCCCTTATCTATAGTTGCTCCATGTCCTCTGTGCCCTTGCATGTTGCTTTTGGGAGGCTAAGTCTCCCTCGCGGTTGCAAAATGGGGAAAACAGACGGGTTTTTGGTGAAAATGCCGCCGCGGGCGGGTGGTGGGGGAGGACTGCAGATAACATTTTTCAACCCAAATCGCTGTGGCCGCCAAGCAAAACACCCCCAGGCTGGGCCGGTGGCCGGAAACCGACCCCTTCGCGGTGGCACCAAGCGGCTCCCGGCAGCCCAGCCGGGTGGGGGGACAGCGAAGCTGCCAGGGGGGCCGGGACTGGTTGGGCCGCGTTGGCCCCAGGCCCCTTTCTGGGCCACTCTGCCCTGTCAGCGTCTCTGCTTGCAGCAGAGCCGGAGAAGCTTTTCCCAGAGTCGCTCCGGGAACTCGGAACTCTCGGAGCTTCCGAGGAGTTTTTTCCCCGCTGCTGCAGGCAGCCGGAGCAGCACTCGGGTGGCCTGGGGGGTCCACGGCACTGGGGAGGATGGGGCAGCCAGACCCCTGTGGTGCTGGCGAACACCCAGGGGTTTGGGCCCCAAGCTGCCCTCCTGGGCTGTAAAGCAATGCTAATTAGCAGCAGTGTTAACGACCTTCTCCTGCACCCCCCTCCACGGCACAGCTCCTGTGGGTCTGGGCTGCTCCGAGCATGGAGAGGTGTCAGGGGATAAGAAGAGTGTGTGGGGGGGGTTAATTTCAGGGAGGCGAGTGTGCCAGCTGCTGTCATCCCAAGGATGTCCTGCCATCTTTCCGCTCCAGGGTTAACACCTTCTCCAGGTAGCACAAAACGCCGCTCTGTCACCAGCTTCCATTCCTCTGCGCTCTACCAAGGAGCTCAGCAACGCTTGCAACCCACCATCATTCCTCTCCAGAGTTAACACCCACTCCTGATCGCCAGGAAAGCCCCTGTGCTGCCAGCGTTGTCCCCCCTGAGCGAGTGGTGCCAGCACCAGGACAGGCACTGGCCCCTAAGCACCCCCCAACCGCAACCATAAGGACCATGGCCCGGGGCCAGGGATATATATAGGTCCCATTTCCTTGGGAAGAGGAGCTGGGAAAGCCCCCGCTGGGGAGAGGAAGGGCCGGGCTGAGTCAGCGGGCGCCGGAGGCGGCGGGAAACGTTCCTCGAGGAATCCTAGTGTCAGCAACCGCGGCCCCGCACGGGCCGCATCCTGCCCGGAGCCCCCGGAGCCCCCGGGAGCCGCGGCCCGGCAGCGCGAGAGGAAGACGGCGCCGGAAAAAGGGATTTGGCCTCCACTTGCCCAGAGGAAATAGCTCTTCAGCCTCTGCCTTTCCAAGTCGGAGCGGCCCCAGGAAGCGCACGGAGCCACGAGCCACCAAGCACTTGGATCCGAGTGGCTCCTTCCCCCATGTCCCCAGGCCAGGGGACAGGGAGGACAGACCCCCCTGACACACACAAAAAACCAGCTTCCTCTGTTACAAAGTGCTACACATCCACGTTTATTATTAATATTAAATATACAAGCCGCTTTCTATTTATTTTTTTAAATAGACTTTTTTTTAATGACTTTATATAAAATAATTTGACCTCTCCATGTATAAAAGGAAAAAAAAAAAAAAAAAAAAAGAAACCCACAAGGCAGAAACATCCAACACAGGTTGCAGGCAAGGTTTAACCATCCCTAGGGATGCGGGAGGCTGCTGTGCTTGTGATCCTCCCCCACAATCCCCCTTTGGGCAGCCATAAATATGCGTATAAAAATTAATACTACTGCTTTCTTTAAAAAAAAAATGCAAAAAACAACATATTTGGTCCATCCACATAGTTTCCTGCTGTAGAAAAATAATACTTTCAACCCCCCTGAGCAGCAGGGGCCAAACTTCACATTCAGGGGCTGGGGAGGGGGCAATCATTCCCCCCAGAGCATCTCCAATGGGGGTCTTCCCGCACGGAGATCTGGGGAACGCCGGGAATAAGGAGCCAAGGCACCAAGGCGCAGCCTGAGACCAGCTCGGGCGCCCGGGGGATGGACGGACCTACGGACACCGCCGACACGGGGCTTTAAATATTCACAGTGTGCGTGTGCCCCCCTCCGGAATCATTGCGGATGGGGGGACGAGCCGGGCTGGGGGGAGCAGCGTCCGCGCGCGGCGCATCCGGAGCGGCCGCATCCGCCTGTCCTCGCCGCCGGCTCCGCTGTCTGTCCTCGCCCGCCGCGGTCACCGGCTCGGCGGCATCGGGGCCGGCACGGGGCGGCCGGGGGTCCCCGAGCAGCATCGCGGCCCCTCTCGGACCCTGGAGGGGTGGAAATGAGGCGGGGGGGAGGTTAGGATGCGGTTGGAGAAGGTGGCGGGATCTTCCCACAGGTTTTCCCATTGGGAAAATAAGTCTCGGTGATGGGATTCCTGCTACAGTGGGTGCAGGGATTTTGTCCCCGCGTTGGGGTGCTCACCTCATAGCTCCTGCATGTCCAGCTCGGCACAGCCCCCCTGCAGCACCCTGGATGCAAAGCCAGGATGGGGTTAGTAGGGAGAAGGGACGGCAGACAGTGGTGGCGGGGGGATCCCTAAAGCCCCTCCAAGCAAACCCACCTTCGCTCCGGCTCCTCCGGGTCCTGCTCACTCTGCTCCGGCCGCCGCTGCAGGATCTGGTGGGGGAAGAAAGAAGGAAAAGAGGGATGAGCCACAGGGACGGCTCTATCCCCCGTCCAGCCTCCTGCCCTGGGAAAAAACTAATCGAAACTAATCGAAAGCCCCAAGCACGGTGCCACCCCACAGCCCCGAGGGGAAACTGGGCCAGGGGAGCACCCGGGCCGAGGCCGTGGGTGAGGGTCTCGGTCCTCACCCTGCGCTTGTAGAAGAGCAGCCCGCCCACGGCGAGCAGCACGGCCACGGCGCTGGCCACGGCGGTGGCGAGCAGGGGCGCGCGGTGGCTCGCGGCGGCTCGCGGCTCCTTGCGGCGCTGCTCTGCGCTCGGGACAAAGCGGGAGTGAGCGCTGGGGCCGCCGCCGTCGCGCTCCCGCAGGCCGCTCGGGCCCCAGGCTCCGGCGTGACGCTCCGGAGCTCCGGGAGGCTGCGGGATGCGGAGCCGCGGGACGGGCTGCGGCGCCCGCCCCGGGGACAGCCCGGCTCCGCTGGCCTCGCCGGGAGCCTCCTCCGGCGGGAGGACGGAGGCTCCGAGGTGCTCTGGGCGCTCCGGCGCTGCTGTCCCTGCTTGGGGAGCGCTCTGTGCCATCCCCGCGTCCCCGGGCGGTGCGGAGATGTCCCCCGCCACCAGGCCGACCGTGCCGGGAGCATCTGGGAGCGCGTCCGGCACTTGAATGGCAGGACCCGGGGACGCTGGGACCTCGAGCCAGGCACCCAGCTCCTCCTCGGTGCCCGAACCCCCGTCGGTGGCGGTGGCGGGTGGCCAAGCTGGGGCACCGTGAGGGTGGCCAGAAGGCACCAGGGCGCTAGCGGCAGAGAGGGAGGGCTGGGTGGCAGGAGGGAGGGCAGGGGACAGGACATGGCCATCGGGATCTGTCCCCAAACCTGCAAGAAGAGGAGAGAAGAGGTCGCAGCGTGAGCGGCCGCCCAGGGCCACGGAGAGCTGCTGGAGGAGAAAGGGAGCAAGCGGAGAGCGGGGACGGATGCAGGACAAACGGTGCCCAAGCCACTGGCAAGGAGTTATCTGACTTCGGCATCACTGGCGGGAGCCGGGATGTCAAAGGGATGGTGCCTCCAACTCCCCATGGATCCGGCGTGTGGACAGAGCACACGGAAGCGCAGGCAGCGGCACGGGCTCCTCCATGCCCCGCAGTCCAGAGCTCTCCCCATGGAGACTCTCCAGCCTTTTGATCCATGCAGCCCGTTGGGGAACTGAGGTACGGAGAGGCTGGAACCTCGGCCCCAGACATGCAGAAACGGGTGGCAGAGCAAGTCCAGGTGCCTTGGAGAGCAAGCTAAGCCAGATGCCTTCAGATGGGTGCATGGAACGGCCTCCACATTCCCTTCCCAGGCTTATCGCAGCTGGGTTTCCTGCCCCAGCCAGCTGCAGCCCCAATCCGGATTTTCCAAAGGGGTTTTCCAGGATGTTCAGCCCCTTCTCCAGACTGCCAAACCCACATGGAGACACATGGGGACATGCACAGACACAGCCTAGGCGGCCAGCAGCCTCAGGACAGGCAGCCACGCGGACACGGGTCGTGCCAGCCCCTTACCCGGTGCCGAGGCGGTGGGACGCCGGGGTGACGGGCACTGCGTGCGGTACACGTGGCTGCAGTCCTTGGCGAAGGTCTCGCGGCGCTGCAGCAGCACGGCCAGGTCCTCGAAGAAGCGCTTCACCAGCACCAGCATCTCGTAGGGCGACGTGCTGAACTCGGCCAGGCACTTCTGCGAGAGCTGCCGCGGGAGGCAGGCGGCTGTCAGCGGCGCCCACCCCGGCCGCCTTCTGCATGCAACATCTGCACACATCTGCACGCGACCCCTTCTGCATGTAACACCTGCACACGACACCCTGTGCACGCGACCCCTTCTGCATGTAACACCTGCACACATCTGCACGACCCTGTCTGCACGCAGCATCTGCACACATCTGCACGCAACATCTGCACACAACCCTATCTGCACACAGCATCTGCACATGACCCCTTCTGCACACAATATCTGTGCATGCCGCCTTGTGCATGTGGCTCCTTCTGCATGCCATATCTGCACGTGACCCCTTCTGCACGCGGCATCTACACATGACACCTTGTGCATGCCACCTCTTCTGCATGCAACATCTGCACACATCTGAACGCAACACTGCCTACATGCAACATCTGCACAATACATCCATGACTCCTGCACGCCACATCTGCATGTGGCTCCTGCACGCAACTGCTTCTTCGTGCACCATCTGCACGACACCTGCATGCAACCCCTCCTGCATGCAACACCAGCACACATCTGCATGCAACTTGTTCTGCATGCAACACCTGCACATCACAGCTGCATGCAACCCCTGCTGTACACACAATTTGCATGTGACATCTGCATGTGACACCTGCCTGCAAAAGGCATTGCATGCAACATTTGCATGTACAACATCTGCATGCAAGATCCGATCTGCATGTGAAACTTTCTGCATGCAACATATGCCTGTAGCAGCAGTGTTTGTGGGTCCAGAGGGCCCCGGGAAGGCGGCCGCACTCACCTCTCTCTCCTCGTCGTCCTCCTCGCAGATGCAGGGGTCCACATTCTCGTCGATGCGGTCGTACATGCGCTGCACCATTTTCAGCCTCTGGGCATTGGACGAGTTCTCTTTGAACACCGTCCGGCCCAGTAGGTCCCCCAGCACGGGAAAGGCGGCTTTCACATAGCAGATGGAGTCATTCTGCAAAGGCAGAGACAGCAGTGACACCAAAAGGGACATGGGGAGCGATGCACCCCGATGGGGATGTCCCAAAGCCCCCAGAGAACCCCCCGGTGCATGGGAAGGAGCCACTCACCAGTTGCTCTTTATGGATGAAGCTGAAGGAGACCCTGCCTGGGTGCAGCATCTGGGTGTCAGCCTGCAAGGGCACAGCAGGATGTCACCAGCATGTCCCAAACGTGGCGGCTGCCGCTCCGCAGGCCGGTTATCGCCTTCCTCCCACCCCAATGGCCGAGCCCGGGCTTGTCGAGGGCAGAGCCGCTTTCCCAGCCACCGCGCAAGAGGCAAAAGGGTCATGCAAGCCCAGGCAGCGCCGCGGGGCTTTGTGCAACACCGGGCACTGCGGCTGCAACCGCTTCCGAAGGCAGAAGAGGGGGGAAACCCCCTGGAAACGCCTAATCTCCTCTCTTCCCCCCCCAAAAAAAAAACAATCCGCTGTCAGGCCCGGAGCGGCGCTCTGGGGTTGCATCCCAAGGCAGGAGCACTCCGGCTGCCAGGAGCGCAGCAGCTCGGAAACAATCGCTCCATTATCCGTCGAAGCCGCGGCGCGGGCTGGTTCCCCCGCGAACACCCCTGCGCCCGGCGCTGCAATCTCCGGAGGCAAAACCGCAGCTTCTGCGCGGACCTGCGGCGCTCCGATAACTCGCTCCGGTGCAACGGGCGCCCGCGCCGCAGCGCAAAGCGGGGCGCAAAGAGGCCGCGTTCGGGGGAAAACACCTCCAGCAGCGCCTGGCACCGCGGCAGCGAGGCCAGAGCGAGCGCAGCACCCACAGGCCCCGGTGCAAGCGAGCGGCGAGGATGCAAAGCAGCTGCGCTCGACCGGCGATACGTGGGTGGCCGCAAAAGCAAATAAATAATGATAAAATCCCTCTGCATCCTTTAGTTTCGCTTTCTCCTTGCAGCATCAGGACCACGAGCCGGGTTCGCACGCTCTGCAGGAGCCCAAGTGCCAAGTTGCTGGTGGCCCCAGCCCTGCTGGCTCCGGTGGCCCCTGCCTCAGTGGCTCCAGCCACCCCCACTCGCCGCCCGCCCTCCATCCCATTCCCGTTGCCAGCCCAGCTTCCAGGCAAGCAGCTGGACTCAGGAATGCAGCCGGATTCCTCGCCGTTAACCCCTGCGCTGCTGAAGCCGATCGGGTCCCCCCTCCACGCACCCATCCCTACTTGCTGGCGCCCATTGCCCCATTTCTCATGCTCTGGCCACGGTGCTTTCTCTCCCCACCAACATTCCCACGCGGCTCCGAAGGGCCCGGGTGGTCAGCGCACCCATGGGTGCTCACCAGTTCCTGCAGCTGGGCCAGGTGGTTGGGAGTGATGATCTGCTGGCAGTAGCTGTTCTGCTCCGTCTCCGGGATGCCGCAGGAGAGCAGGAGGAGAGCGGCCGAGAGCAGGGACACCTGCAGGGCAGAGCATCCGTGCGCTGCCTGTGATCATCCCATGCCGGAGCAGGGCTTCTCCGGAACGCCGGGACAGTGGGGAATTTTGCCAAGCACAAGCCTGGACATGACTTTTCCAGGGACCAGGGAAACCTTGGCTTTCCTCGTACCAGTCCTCACTTGGACTTCTCCTGTGCCAGTCCTGTCTCTCAGGCTATTTTTCCTTCTTCTCCCCAGTTCCTGGGAGCCATCAGACACATTGAACGCCCCCGGATACTCCCCCTCTCTGCCAGACCCCAGTCTCAGCACACTGTCCCTGTGGGGCTCTTTCCATGCAGCAGTGCTGGCATCGTCCCAAGGCCCTCTGGAGCGCTGAATCCCAGCAGCTTCCCAGCCAAAGGACACGGAGCCAGCGCGCGGGGCAGGGCCCTGGGGCAGGATAACCCCTGAGTCCGGCACCGAGAGAGTGTCTGCGGGCGCTGGGCGGGGGGAATTTCCCTTGGAGGGAGCCCAGGAATTCTCTCTTGTGAAAGAGCAGATGCCGGCCGGGCCCCACGGAGCCGCGGCCACGGCTCGCTGCAGCCTCTCCCGCTGCGCCGGGACCCGTGGACGGACACACGGACGGGGCGGGGGGAACAGGGCGCGGGGCTGACATCCCCCCCGCCCCATGCTGGGTGCCCCATAAGCTGGGTGCTGCACGCTGCATTGGGGGCAGCTCTGCGGGGTGTCCTCCCCATGCAGGGGGCCTGGGTGCACCCCAATACCGGGTGCATCCCTATGCCCACACTTAGGGACCGCCTCCAAATGGGGTGTCCCCCCAGTGCTAGAGGCCTGACCCCCCCCCCAAAACTAGGTGTCCCCATGCGCAATGACTCCTCATGCTCAGGCTTGACCCCCCCCCCAATGCAGGCTGCCCCCCATGGCGGGTGCAGCCTCCCGGGCACAGCACCCCCCGCACTGGGTGCGCCCCCCTCCATGCTCAGGGCTCCCTCCAGCCATGCGGGTGCCTGTCACCCCCCCAGTACCAGCTGCCCCCCCAAATGGGGACCTCCCCTCCCTAACACCAGCTGCCCTCCCCAAAACCGAGTGCCCCCCCGCGCTGGATGCTCGGTACCCCCTCAACAGCGGGGTGGCGGGGGCGGGCCCGGTGCTGTCCCCGGTGCCGGCGGTACCTGGGCTCCGAGGCGGTGCATGGGGGCGGCCGGGGCTGCCGGGGGAGCGGAGCGGGGAGTGGAGCGGGGAGCGGAGCGGGGCCGGGCCGGGCCGGGCTGGAGCCGCCGCCGCCGCCGCGCTGCTCTTTATAGCGGCTGCCGCCCATGTGGTTTATGAGAAAGCGCTGGCGGGCGGCCAGCCCCGCCGCCCGGCCCGGCCCGGCCCCGCTCGGCCCCGCTCGGCTCCCTTCGGCTCCCTTCGGCTCGGCTCCCAGCGGATCGGCACGGTTCGGCTCGGTTCGGTTCCCATAGGATCGGATTGGCTCGGCTCCGATCGGTTCGGCTCCAATCGGATCGGCTCTAACAGGATCGGCTCGGATTGGATCGGCTCCCCTCGGCTCCCATCAGATTAGATTGGCTCGGTTCGGCTCTGATCGAATCGAATCCAGTCGGCTCCAATCGAATCGGCTGAGATTGGGTCAACTCATCTCCAGTCGGCTCCAATCAGATCACATAGGTTGGCTTCAATTGGATCATATTGAGTCTGCTCAGCTCCACACAGATTGGATCCAATTGTCTCGGCTCCAATCAGATCGACTCCGATTGGGTCAGCTCCGATCTGCTCAGCTCCAACCGGACTGGATCCAATCGGCTCAACTCCAATGGGCTCCAGTCAGCTCAGCTCAGATTGGGTCAACTCCAATTGACTCTGATCAGTTTGGCTCGGTTCAGCTCCAATCCACTCATCTCGGATTGGATCAGCTTGGTTTGGCTTGGCTCCCATCGGCTCCATTCGGCTCATCTCAGCTCCAATCAGCTTGATTTGGCTCGGCTTCGGTCAGCTCAGATTGAGTCGGCTCTGACGGCATTGGATCGGCTCAGATCAGCTTGCTTAGACTCAGCTCCAATTGGCTCTGACTGGATGAGATTGGCTTGGATGACACCAGTTTGGCTTGGTTCTGATCAGCTCCGAACAGATTGGATTGGCTTGGATCAGTTTGGTTCGACTCAGCTGCAATCAGCTCTGACTGATGGATTGGGTCAGCACGGGTCAGCACAGCTCCGACTGCACTGGATCAACTCAGATCTGTTTGGTCTGGCTCAGATCCAACGGATCAGCTTGGCTCAGCTCCAGGCAGATCAGATCGGTTCTGCTCAGCTTGGCGCTGCACGGTCCGCTTGGCTCAGCTCGGTTCGGCTCGGATCAGCCTGACTCCGATCGGATTAGCTCGGTGTGGATTTGATTGGATCAGCTCAGCATGGCTCACATCGGAGTGACTTGGATGCACACGGCACAGCTTGGATTGCATTGGTTGGACTGAGTTCAGCTCGGATCGCATCATCTTGGACTGGATTGGACGGGTTCAGTTCAGATCACACTGGCACAGCTTACCTCAACCTGGCTCCACTGGCCTGGGTTTGACTCAACTCGGTTCATCCCGGTTCAATTTGGGATCGAGCAGCCCGGTTCGGATGGGGTTGGCTCAGTTTGGATCTATCAGCATAGCTCAGCGCACTCGAATGGACCGGCACCGCTCAGCTCGGTTGGACTCGGCTCAGCCGGGCTCTCTTTGCAGCTCGTGCACGGCGTGTGCGGAGGCAGCGGCGATGGTGCGAGCGCGCGCTGCCCTGCGCGACCTCGGCGCGTGCTCCATGCGCAGAGGGTTGCGCGTTTGTGCACAAATCAATAAGCGCACGAGCCTGCGCGCCCCGCGCTGCTCCACGATCCCTCCCCTCACCAGCACGTGCCCCGTTCCGCGCGGCCAAAGCGCTGCTCCTGCCAGGAATCAGCCTCCGCGAAGGCCCGCGCTTTGCAATCTGCCGCGGCACAAATGCCCTGGAGCAGCATTCCTGCGGCACGGAGCGTCGGAGCGGAGCCCGTGCACGGGGGCTCGCTTGCCCGGAGCTTGCAGCTCACCCACAAATGCAGGGTGCTCCTGCAGTGGCTGCTTCAGGCACTGGTGGTGCTGGGCAGGGACTCAGATCCCTGGGCCTGGGAGCACCTGAGTGCATCCAGGTGTTCCCAAGCAGATCCACGCGTCACCCACGGCTCTTTGTGCCCAGCTGTGCACGAGCAGATCCGTTCCCACACTCGTGCTCGATGCGCACGCCGGCTCCGAGCACACGGCTGTGCAGGAAGGGATGAATCCACGCACATGCCGGGGCCTGCAGCACTCGCCCCACGCGGGGATCCCCGCTCCAGCGGGTGGGACCAGAACCTCTCAGGGTAACCTGGGGACATGTTGTCACCCGAAGTGGGACAGAAAAGCTACTGGAGCTTGCAACAAGCCGCATTGCCTGCTGCAATGAGCCATGTTGCACGCTGCAATGAGCCATGTTACACCCTGCAACGAGCCATGTTGCACACTGCAACGAGCCATGTTTCACACTGCAATGAACCATGTTGCCTGCTGCAATGAACCATGTTGCCTGCTGGAACGAACCATGTTGCCTGCTGCAACGAGCCATGTTGCATGCTGCAACAAGCCATGATGTACCCTGCAATGAGCCACGTTGCACACTGCAACGAGCCATGTTACACCCTGCAGTGAGCCATGTTGCACACTGCAACGAGCCATGTTGCACACTGCAATGAGCCATGTTGCCTGCTGCAACGAACCATGTTGCCTGCTGCAATGACCCATGTTGCACACTGCAACGAGCCATGTTGCACATTGCAATGAGCCATGTTGCACACTGCAACAAGCCATGTTACACCCTGCAGTGAGCCATGTTGCGCGCTGCACCCAACCACGGCGCTGACTTTTGGGACTTTTCCCATTCGCTTCCCTTCGCTGGGAGGCAACGGGTGGTGAGCGAGGAGGTGCTGGGATGCAATCGGTTTCCTTGCAAAGTGCTTGTCACTCGGACAGGAAAGCGGCGCATGAGCCACCGGGATCCAGAGCAGTTTGCAACCCCCTTCCCGCACACGTGTGCGCTCCGCAGCGGGATGAGCTGGCTCTGAGGTGGCCGTGCTGAGTCACCGTCCCCACACCGGCCCCCGGCCCGCGCTCGCGCCCATCCCCGGCGCGCTCGGCCCCCGCCTGCCTCGAGGTGACCGGAAAAGGGTCAGGGCCGGGAGTCATGGGATGGAGCGTGCCGGGAGCGCGCCGGCTCCGCGCGTCCCTCCTCCAGCCACGAGCTGCCCCAGGCCCTGCATCACCGGGGCCGAAATAGCCGCGTCCTTGGGGGCGGCGCGACGGCGGCTTCCAGCGAGGGAGAATTTGGGAAGGGGAGACTTGCCAGCACGGAGAAAGTTATTCCCAGTGGGAAATTGCCGTAAGCTGCCACTGGCTCCTTCCTGGTGACGCATGGTTAGTGCCGGGGGGGGACAGGCCCTGGCGCTGCTCTCTGCTCCATTTCCAGCCTTTCTCCCCCCACAGCCGTGATTTCCACCGGAGAAAGTGCCGCATGCGGCGGCGGCAGCGCTCGGCCGTGCGCTTGGACGCGCTAAGTCTCCGCGCTCGCTTGGGCCCCGCCAGCCGGGGACGCGGCGGTGACACCGAACACAGAGGCCGTTTGTCCTCCCCGCGGGCGCCCTTGTTTATCCGCAGCCGTTCACGGCAGCGACTGGCCCCGCCGCGGGGACCCGTCCCCCCCTCCGGGCAGGTGTCCTCCCCAGGGACGGACGGACGGATGGACACACAGACGGACGGGCAGAGGCTCCCCCCGTCGCGTAGCGGTGCCACGGAGCCGGTGCCATGGAGCTGACGTTGCCACATTGGGAAAACGCGGCCCCCCAAAGCTCCCGCTGCCGCCACTTGTGTAGTGAGCGCGCCCGGTCTCAGCCCCGCCGCAGAGTTCTCCGGGGGCAGCGGCGGGTGCGGAGAGGCAGCTCGTCCTGCAAACCCTCCTCCTCGGACACTCCGGAGCCGCCCGTGCCGGGAGGCGGTGGGGAATGTGTACCTGTGCCAAGAGCGTTGTATCATCCCGGGAATGGGGAAAAAACAACGTCGGGCCGGGAGCAAACATGGGCTGATGCGTCTTGGCCTCGGCCGCGGGGCCTCCGCCCAGGGCCGGCTGCGGGGACGGGGGACGTGGCTGTCCCCCCAGAGCCGGGGACGGCGGTGCCGGGCCCTGGCACCAGCAGCCGGGTCACGAAGCAGCCACGGGTTCAGGACTGGGGGGTCTGAGATGCCCCCTCCATCCCACTTCCATCCCTCGGGAAGGGGCCGCTGCTCCTGGAGCTGCGGCCGGACACAATTTGCTGCCACAGCCTCCCCCACTCCTTCCCTGGGAGTGTTTGGAATTAAACCTAAACCAGGGGAATTTCGCCCTCTGGATGGCGTATCCGGCGGGTCACCAGGCTTTGTTTCCAAGAGGCTGCAGAGTTTTTCCATGTCTCGCAGCTCAGCTGCTGGGACCAAGCTTCCCGCTGGGATCCCAGATGTGCACCCTATTCCCAGGAACCAACCCTGGGGTTGGCAATCAGCTTCGGATCAGAAGGAAAAGGGCCCAAAGCCAGCAGTCATTCCTAGCACCCACAGCCCTTTTCCCACCCACGTGATGCCTGGGGGTGCTGGCACCCATGGGTGCTCCTTGGGGAGCAGCAGGGTTCCAAAACCTGCACCCAAGTCATTCCCGGCATCAGGATCCCGCCGCATCCGCTGCCGGCCGCGACCCCTTCCCGGGCCCCGGCTCGGCTGGGCTCGGCGCTCGCAGCGGCAGCTCAGCCACATCTGGGGCTGATTTTCCATCCAAAGCCGCACGCGGCTCCGGGCCGGGCGAGCTGCTCCGGGGAAAATCCCTGCGGGAGCGACGCAGGCGGCCGAGCCCAGAGCGCGGGACGCGGCCAGCATGGAGCCGGGCGCTCCGTGACCTCAGCACCACGTGCGCCCGGCAAGGAAGGAGAAACGGAAACGCGGCCGAGTTAAAAATAACCTTTGCCGGGCTTTTCCTCCCGGGGAAAACGGGCACGACCCGCGGATGCTTCACACTTTCCACCCCAGCACGTGGCACCCACTGGTGCCTGGCGTCACCCACTGTCATCACCAGGGCAGTTCCAGCCAAGGAAATAGAAAATAATCATTAAATAATAATATTAATTGTAATAAAACCATTCTCAGGAGTGGGACGCAGCCACGGGAGAGGGTGGTGAGGATGGTGGCAGAGCCACAAGGCCGGGTCTCATCCAGCCAAGCTCCCTGTGGGAACATGGGGTGTTCCATGGCTGCTCCATGGATGCTCCGTGGATGCAGGTGGATCCGCTGCAGCCAGCAGCAGGTTGAGGCAGCGGAGCCAAAACCGCACTCGGCACCTCTGCCCCGTGCCGGAGCCGCCGGCATCTCCCGGCATTGCTCCCGCCCGCTGGCTGTATCCATGGGGAACGGAGCCGTCGACCCGGCGCCGTGTTGGAAGAGGAGCCTGATGGCTGCAGGAAAATAAAAGTGGAAAAAAAAAAATGGGAAAGTCCCTGGAGCGGCCACGCGGAGCTGCTCCCGCTTCCCGCCTGGCCTCATCCCAAAGGGAAAAGGCAGCGGGAGCCACACGCAGGGTGGAAGCTCTTTTCCAGGCGAGCTCTGCGGAGCCCGTGTGCTGCTTGACCTAAATTCCGTCTTTCCATGGCGGGAAAAGCAGCATCTGAGCCCACCATCAGGAACCGGTGCCAACACCGAGCTCCGTCCCTGAAGGCAAATCCGGGCACGGGGGAGAACACGGGGACGGCGGCTGCTCATCCCAACACCCCCAAGTCGGAGAACTGTCCTTGGGGAAAGGGGCGGCGGATGGGAACCCAACACCCTCCTCTTCCTCAGCCCCTCCAGCGCCGGGCAAGCAAAGCGCTGAGCTGGCCGGTGGGGCGGGGGGATGAGCTCAGCCTCCGTGGGCGCCAGCCCGGACGCCTGGGCCCCTCCGCGCTCGGCTCCTGCCCCGGGGCCGGTGGCTGCAGCCCCGGGGTGGCCCCGTGTTCGGTTGGGGAGGGGGGGTCTGGGGAGCGGGAGGGGGGGGCTGCGGCTCTGCCCACCCCCCCGGCCGCCGCTTTGGGGCCGTTTGGCTCCGTTTTGGCGCATTCCAGCGAGGCTTCGCTGCTGAGTCACGCTTGGCCGCGAGGGGACGGAGCAGAAAGGGACCTGCCCACAGCCTCCGTCCCCCGCTGTCCCCCCCGCCGCTGGCTTCGGTGGCCGCCGGGGCCAGCTCCGTGATGGCTCCAGTGGCCAGCGGGGCGGAGGGAACGTCCCCAGGGGCTCCGGGGGGAAAAAGCCACCGCTCGGCATGTTGGAACCGCGGGGAGCGTGGCCACCGGCCACCCGCACGGCCTGGGCCACCCTCGTCCCCAGACCACCCTCGTCCCCAGGCCACCCTCGTCCCCAGGACATCCTTGCCCTGAGCATCCTCTGCTCCAGAGCACCCTCAGCCCAGAGCACCCCCTTCCAATCCCACGAAAAAGCACCCATTGGATACGGGTATTTTGGGGCAAATCCACCGTGTTTTGGGGCTGGCTACTCCCTCACATAGGAGCAGGCAAGCGGCCACCTCCAGGCCTGGTGCTGCCTTTTCCAAGATGGAAACCAACTGCAGTTGGGAAGGAAACAAGAAAGTTTTTGCTTTCCTTGGCTGGAGGGACGAGCGCCGCGGCCCTGGTGCCTTTCCATGCTTCCCGATGTATCCATGAGAGCTCGGAGGCCGCCCGCGCCAGGACTCATCCGCAGCCTGGGATGAGTCAGGAGCTGCAAGGGAAGTGGAAACCACCACTCGGCCACCTGTGCCGGCTCCATCCCAAGGAATCAAAGCTCTCAACAGCCCTCGGGGTAGGAGTGGGAAGAGCTGGGATGGGGAATCCTTCCCCTGCGCGCCAGAGCTGGAACCACTTTTACTTCTTTTCCGCTCTTTTCCATCCCAAAAGGAGGAAGCGGCGCAGGCGCCTCTGTCTCAGCGCCCAAAAAAAGAGGAAAAAAAAATTAAAAAAGAGAAAAGGGAGAAGGGAGTATCCAAGTCTTCAGGGGTTTGGAGACTCCTCTCCCAAGCTTACGCAGAGCGTTTTTGGGATGGCCTTCAGCCCCTCGGAGGTTGGCAGATGGTCCCGGCTGCTCCTGGCCTCCGAGCCTGCTCCTCTCCCAGCATCCGGCAGAAAGTGCAGGAGCTGGGGGGAAAAAAATGGGAGAGAGGCCTGATTTTACTCTGTGGCCAAATTCCCGGAAGTCAAACGATAGGAAAGGTCAAGTACTTTCCATGCAAAGTGTTTCTTGGTGGAATGCTCTTTTTTTTGGCAGAAAAAGATTTGCCTTTCAAGGAAAAACAGCCATTTGTGTCTGTTCAGCTGCTCCATGATCCCAGTGACCCCTGACCATTTCAGTCCAGAAGTGGCACTGGGCGATCCGCTCCCATGAGGTTCCGGCCCCGCTTCCCGCTGGCCTCCGTCTCCCATCCCAAGCTGGGATCTGTGGCCACCTCGATGCGGGAGGGTGTAGGGACATGCTGGAGATCCCATGGGATGGGCAGAAAGGCTGTCGTGAAACCCAGTGGGATCCAGGACTCCCAGGAAAGGCCATAGCAGAAGAATTGGGATTTGCTCCCAAGGGTCCCCATGCTCCCATGCCCCCCTGCCGCTTCCACACCTTGGCGCGGCAGGGGGACCTGCTGTCCCCAAACGGGGCCTTGTGGCATCCGCTGCCACGTGACGGTGACACCCAGCGAGCCACCTCGCGGGGGCCCTTTCACAATTTCCTCCGTCGCTTCTTGGACAAGTGTCACCGGGGGATGCGCCGGAAGCGGGTGACCTCCCCGGCCATCACGCACCGGGCACCGGACACGGTGGCTTTTGGTGGCCCGTGGCTAAGCCCACGTGGGCTTTGACTCAGAGGAGCAAGTCCCCATCGGGCAGGTCCCCCTGGCCCTTTTGGGGAAGCGCGACGTGACGGTGGCCCCAAACAGCTCATGACCACGTGCTGCCATCGGCAGGGACCAGATGCTCCGGGTTGTCCTTATTCATCGCCTTAATCACCGTCCTGGGAAGGGCTCAAGGGAGCAAATGGCCTTTCCTGGGAATGTGCAGGAGCTGCGGCCTCGCGGCGCGGGCGCCTCTGCCCCCACGTGCGTCAGCCACAGGCACCACGTCCCCCCGCGCCACCTCAGCCTGCGTCACCCGCCTGGCTTTCCCCTCGGTGGCTTTGCCGGGATCCTTCATGGAGCGTGAGGAGCTGCCCCGGTTTGCGGGATTTGCATCCTGGGAAGCCACCGGAGAGGCCTGTGCCGCAACCTGCTTGGTGCCATGTCCTCCTTGTCCCTAATTGAACCCATGTGTCCTTGGCGCGGCTGGAAATCCCCCGCCGCCGCTGCCAGGCGGTTTCGGAAGGTTTCCGCAATTTTTTGCCCAGGGATGAAATTCCTCAGCTGGATCCGTCTGCCGCGGTGGGCAAAGGGACGAGCCGGAGCAGCCGGGAGCCAAGCCGGGACAGCAGGACCGCAGTGATGGGGAAGATCCTGAACACCAGCCGCTCTCCTGCTCCGTGCCCAAATGGCCCCACGGATGCAGCGGGCTTGGATGCACCGATGCATCCAGAACACCCAAGTGATGTCACCCAAGGCTCCATGATGCCCTCATGTGGCAGCCGCGTCCCCGCTCCCAGGGCAGGAGGGGGATCAGGGATTGCTTGGGATGGGGACTGCAGGGATGTGGGAAATGGCCCGGGAGTGTCAGGGAGCTCCCCTGAACCCGCCTGGAGCAGCTCCCTGCTTGGGAACAGCGGACCCACTGTCCCCATTCCAGCCGGAGGTGCCAGCGCCCGCAGAGGGTGGCCAGGGGTTATTTCCAGGCATCGCCGCAAGGAACAACATGACCCGCGGGGAATGCGCTGGGCGGGGGGAAGAGGCGGCTCTGCAGTTTCCTGGCCCACAAGGGGTTAATGTGGCCCCGTGGAGGAGACGCGGTGCCACCGTCCCCCCCACAACATGGCAATTAGGCAGCCGGTGCGGGCGAACCACAGGCCACGGCGCTGACGTGGGGGACATGCGGATCCGGGGACATGCGGATCCAAGAACATGGGGATCCGGAGACATGTGGACCCAGGCAAACACCAGCGGTTGGTGCCACTGGCCAGAGCCCAGAGCCACCATGGGGCTGTCCCCGCCGTCCCCTCTGGGGGCACCTGGCCTGGTAAGATGTCACTGGTGCTTCCAGTAACTGCCTTCCCCATTGCACTGATCTCCCCCCCAAAAATAAGGGCCTGGTGCTGCCAGGGCTGAGCATCACCCCAGCTTTGCAAAGTGCACCCGGTGCCAAACCCTCACCCGGAGCACTGGGAAACGCGGCTGAGGATGGGCAAGTTTCCCCTGTCGACCAGCAGCTGCATTTGGGGGATGAATCCTCCTAGTTCGGCTCATTTGGGTGCTGCTGCTTCCTAGGAGCCTCCAGGTTTTGCTCCCGGTCTGTCTTGGAAGCACCTGGATCCTGCCTGCAAACACGGGGCTGTCGGGTCCTGCTTCCCGGGACTGCGGGTTCCAGTCCTGCTGCTGGCGACACTGTCTGTGTCTCCCGCCAAATCAACCGCTGCCTTGAAACAGGGTTCGGGGCTGGGGGAGGAAGAAAAAAAACCTCTAACGCCATTTCTGGCTTTTTGCAAGGCTCTTGGTGGCCCCGGGGACTTCTGCAGAGCTGGGGCAGGGACAGCTCGTTCTGGGCAGCCAGGGCCAGGGGAGGTCTCCTGGGCCAGGCTGCAGAAATGTGGGGTGGGGGGAGGCAAAAAAAAAAAAACATGTTTTTTAATGCCTTTTTCCAAGGTTTGGCAGCTGCAGCGATGCCCAGTGGGGCAACTGGAAGGACTGGGAAGAGGTTGGGAAAGACGAGGGGCAAAACCCGGTGCTGTTAAATGCAGCTGTGAAATGGGGTAAACAGGGCGGGCGGCAGATGGGTGCGAGCGCACCGCACCCTGCGCCGGCTCCGCGAGCGCCCTGGGGGGCGGAAAAACGAGGAAAAACGGCCCGAAAAACTGCAGCGACTTCCGAATTCCTGCGGCCTGACGTCGGCCACCCACCCGCAGCGGGGAAACCGGGGGCCGCCTCCGCCGCGGTGCCGGGGCCGGGGGCTGCTGTGGGTGCTGGGGCCCCACTGCTCGGCCCCATCGGTGGCTGTGGGGACAGGACGGGGGGGTTATTGCCAGGCGCTGGAAACTGCCCCCTCCGGGCCGGTGTCGCGGGGTGGGGAGGAGAAAAACACAGCTCAGCCCCCGAGGTGCCCTCGAAACCGACCCAAACAAACCGCGGCCATGGAATAGGCGCTGAATAAATAACCGGGGGTGGCGCCGGTTCCCCCCCCCGCCCGCCGCCGCGGCGCTGCCGTTAACCCGTTGCTGCCGGGTTAATGAGCGGTCGCCGCCGCGCGGGGTTTATCGCGGCCGCCGCGGGGACTTTGCTGCCGGCAAGGGCCCAGGCGTCCGGGAGCGGTTGGCGCTGGGGGAAATGGGGCGCCAGGGTGTCCCCTGCTGCGGCTCCTGCCATTAAATCCCCTCTAAAGCCACCCCAGCTCTGCAGAAAGCGGGAGGGGGAGGCAAATTTAGGGCTGGAAACAGCCCCCCCTGCACTGTGCAGGGACACTTACAGCCCCCATGTAGCCTCTCCCGAGGACCATAGCGGGCTGCTCCCCTCGCCCGGGTGCCACCCGGCTGTCCCCAGGGCGGTGCCAGCAAGACCCGGGCACGGCGGTGGCGCTGGGGCACAGCTGGGAGGCTGCACAGCTGGGGACGGGGGGGGGGACACAGCTGGGGATGGGGAGGGGGGGACAGGTGGGGACGGGGGACACATCTGGGGACGAAGCGGGGAGAGGTGTCAAGGGAAAGGGAGAGGGTCAGCGGGGGAGGAACGAGCACGGAGAGGAGAGAGGGGTAGAGCTAAAGGGAGAGGGGGAGCACCGCGGGGGGGGGGGCACATCTGGGGAGCCGCACAGCTGGCGGGGAGGGGGCTCCGCGGGGACCTGCTGCCCCCTGGTGGCCACAGACGGGGCTGCAGCGCGACCCCCCGCGTGGGGAAACTGAGGCCCGAAGTCAAACACCCGCCCCCGATTAACACCCTCATGGATCCCCGCTCGCCACGGGGCCATTCCCAGCCCTCCAGGCCGCGCCGGAGCCAGAGGGACGAGGAGGAGGAAGGATAATCCTGCTGGATGCAGCCAGCGCGGGGACAAGGACGGGGACGGGAGCCCACGCGGGGGGTGGGAGGACGCGCCAGGCGCCGCGCGGGGTGGGGACGGCGCCAGCGGGCAAAGAGCAGCCGGGTGCGGTGCCGACGTCAGGGCCCCGGCGTCCTGGGCACTCGCCCGCGGGGACAGCGCAGCAGCAGGGCCCGGCCCCCCGCATCCAGGTGAGCCCAAAAAGGGGCCAGATCTCAGTGGGGGGCAGCTCTTGGCTGGTGTCCCCAATGGGTGACTTGGCGCCAGACAACCCTGGCATGGGGAGGCAGGTGCGGGGGACGAGCTGGGTGGCCCTGGGGAGGTGGCGGGTGCTGACGGGAGACCTGCTGGTAGCAGGGGTGACACCAGGACGTGGGGACTGTCCAGGACCACGTAACCAGAGCGGGGGCTCAGCCCAGGGCCCACCCAGGGGGCCCTTCCGGGTGCCGAAGCGGGCGCAGGCAGCCCCAAAGCAGCCGCCTTCCCACCCAGGAAGCGGTGACGCTGTGTCCGTGTCACCCAGGCGCAAGCGCCAGGTCTAGGGGTGCCCCCCTCGCCCCATAGCCCCCGGGTGTGTGCCCAGCGCACGCCCTCCGCGCCCTGTGGATCCCTGTGCGAGCGGCGGGTGCTCACGTGGACCCCTCCCTGCACCCATGGGTGCAACGTGCCCCCTCCCTGCAGCCGCCCTCGCGCGCCCAGCAGGATGGCAGAGCCCTGGGGCCGCTGGAGCAGCCCCGCGCCCCGGTGAGTACCCGGCGTGGGGGTGAGGAGGCCTCATAGGAGCCCTCTGAGACTCCCCTGGGGCACGGGGAGGGGGGCGCTCACCTCCGCCCGTCCGTCCACCCGTCCATCCCGCAGCAATCCCGGCCGCGCCAGCCCTGAGCTTCCCCGCTCCCACGGCTCCGGCCGGCCCAGTGGGAAAGCCATTTACGGTGAGTCACGGCGGAGCCCCTCACCCTGGCATCCGGCCTGCACCCCCCTCCCCACCGCCAAGCCCTCATTCCTACCCACCCCCTGCAGCCCAGCGCAAGGAATATGCCCAGATCCTGCTGCAGCAGGAGACCTTCCAGCACCACGTGGAGGTAGGAGCCCCGCCGGCCGCCCCAGCGCTCGCGGGTGCCGCGTGCCCCCCAGCACCCATGGGTGCCGCTTGCCCCCCCAGCACCTGCTCACCGTGCGCCTGGAGGGCGACCTGCGCAGCACCCAGGACTGCGTCGCCCGCCTGAAGGCGCTTGAGGCCCAGGGCCGCCTCTGGGGCCAGGGCCTCGTCCTGCAAGTCCAGGAGCAGGCGCTGGTGCTGAGCGACGCCGAGAGCCAGGTGCCCCCCCAGCCCTGCGGAGCCCCCCGCTGATGATGATGATGATGATGATGATGATGATGATGATGATGATGATGCATCCCGGCGGGTGGGGGGGAACCGGGAGGCTGGCACCCCCTTGGAGATGCCACCCACGTTGGTGTTGGCAGCCCCCTACCCCTGGCACCCCCCAAGGCATGGCGACCCCTCAGACTCCCCTAACCCCAGTACCCCCCCACACTGTGGTACCCCCCCCATAGCACCCCCTAACCCCAGCACCCCCCCAGCCCTGCACCCATCCCAGTAACCCCCAAGCCCTTGTAGCCACCACCCCAGACCCCATCTATAGCCCTCATAACCCCCCCAGCACCCTCCATAGCCCCCTTTAACCCTATTCCCCCCCCACCCATGACACCCCTCGAGCACCCCCTTAGCCCCGACACCCTCATAGCACCCCCCATTGCACCCTGACCCCCTCCTTGACCCTGGCACCCCTCCCTTGACCTTATCACCGCCCCATAACCCTGCCGCCCCCCGAGCCGCCCCCCACGCCAGCCCCAGCCGCCCCCGGGCACCCAGGCGAGGCGGGTGGGGGGCTCAGCAGCCCTGCACCCCCAGGAGGAGCTGGAGCGCTTCCCGCTGGGCGCCGTGCGCGAGTGCTCGGCCCCGGCAGACGCGGAGGACGCGCTGCTGGCGCTGCGCGTGCAGGAGCGCGCGGGCCCCGCCGTGCTGCTCTTCCAGTGCCAGGAGCCGGGGGTGAGCGGGATGCGCCGGGAAGGGGGCGGCTTGGGAATGGGGGGAGTGGGGAACCCGCTGGCTGCTCACGGAGCTGCCCCCGCTGCTGCGCGACAGGCAGCGGCGCTCAAGGGCAGCCTGGAGCGGCTGCTGCGACGGAGCCGCGACGAGCAGAGGAGCCAGGACGGCTACAGGTGACGGGGCCGCACCGCGCCCCGGGGCGGGCAGGGACCCCCCAGCCACCGCCAGCCCATCCCGTGGCAGGGAGCCCCTGCCATTCCATGGAGCCCCTGCCACCCCACAGAGGCCCTGCCACCCCACAGAGGCCCTGCCACCCCTCGGAGCCCCTGTCATTCTATGGAGCCCCTGCCACCCCACGGAGCCCCTGCCGCCCCTCGGAGCCCTTGCCGCCCCTCGGAGCCCTGCACCCATAGGCACAGGCACCCTCCATGTCCCTGATCCCCCCATCCCACCCTCTACCTCCTCCTGTCCTTCCTCTATCCCCCCTCACGGGCACAGACCCCCCGCCCCCCCACCCCATCCAGCCTCTCCCTGCCCCCCTCCCGTGGGCGCAGACCCCCTCCCTCCCCGTGCCCGGGCTCAGACCCCCCCCGTCCCCCACCCGTGGGCATCAACCCCCTCCCACCACCTCTAATGCTGCACCCAGACCCCACCCCCGGCACCTCCTCTCCCCCATCCCTCCCAGCCCCCCTCCCTGGGCTGGGATGTGCCCCCCCCGCCCAGCCCCAGGGCACATCCCACCTTCCCGGCCTCAACTCTGGAATGGGCTCAGGAGCGACCTGGAGACGGTGCTGAGCCGCCCCCCGCCGCCCGCGCAGGGCCCCCCCAGCCTCCCCCAGCGCTGGGCAGAGCCCCGGAGCTCTGGGGGCTCCCGGAACAGCGGCCCCCCCGCGGACTACGGTGAGCAGGAGGGCGCTGCCGAGGGGGCGCCCGGACGCCTGGGCCCCGCGGCTCGAGGGGAGGCAGGAGGCTGCGGAGGTGGAGGCCACCACCCAGGGACCCTCTGTGCCCCCCAGGCTCCCCCCCGAGCGTGTGGCTCGACGAGCAGAACCAGCCCGTGTCCGACGGAGAGCGAGACGCCGTGAGTGTCACCACCCACCGTCCCCAGCGTGTCCCCGTGTCCCCCCCGCGCTCACGCTGCCCGTCCCCCAGGACGTCCTCAACCACGTGCTGGGCGACCTGGAGCTCTTCGTGCAGCGGGTGCAGGCGGCCGTGAGCTCGGCCAACACCAAGAGCCTCTGGAAGAAGAAAAAAAAAGGGAAAAGTAAGAGAAAAGGCTCTGCCAAGGAGGGGAGGGGACACAGCACGGCCAGCTGTGACTCCCCTGGTGCCACCTCTCTCTCTCTCCACCCTTCCAGTTTTCCCACCCGAGGCCGATTACAAGGACTTCTTCCAGAAGATTAAATATGCTCTCAACCTTCTGGTAGGTGCAAGGGGGTGTCGATGGGTCCTGGGGGGCTTTTGTCCCTTTGTGTCCCCCCATCCCCTTCTGGAGACCTCATCCTGCATCTCTGCATCCTGGTGGTATCAGCACCCCACCAGCAAGGGAGTGGTACCCAAACCCCTAGGAGCATCCCGGTGGTACCGGCTCCGCAAGGAGCATCCCAGTGGTTCCAGGCTGGCGGGATGGGGATAGCAGGAGGATGGGGCTCTGCAGAGGCCACGAGGCAACACCCTGGGGTGGGGGGTTGTCCTGGGGCACAATCACCCCCCGCCTGCTCCTCGGGCACTTCCCGCAGGGCAAACTCCGCTGGAGCCTGGAGCATCCGAGCAGCACCGAGCTGCTGCCCTCCATCTTCGAGGCCTTGACCTTTGTGAGTTCATTTTGGGAGGTCGCGAGGAGAACAGAGAGCCCTTGGGACCCCTCTTCTCACATCTCCACGTCCCAAGCAGGTTTTGGGCCACTGTCCCCACGGGAACCTGGCGGCCTCGGTACAGAGCCCGCTGCTCATCCCGGCGGCCGTGGAGCTGCTGGAGGAGACGCTGCACAGGCAGCACCACGACACCTGGCAGGGCCTGGGCCCGGCCTGGACCATGACCCGGTAGGCTGGTCGGTAGCTCCGGAAAGGGGAGATGTCTTCTCCCAACAAAAGCCGGGATAAGCGCCCTGCTTTCCCCTCGCCGGCAGGGCCGAGCACCCGGAGGGCCACAGCGTGCCCGCTTATATCCCAGTCTTCTCCGATGGGTGGCTGCCGCCACGGATGCTGCCGCTGGGGACACCCCTGCCTGATGAGCGGGTAAGTGCTGGTGGCATGGGGGGGACGCGCTGTCGCTGTCCCCAGAGCGCTCTGACCACAGGTCCCCCTTGCAGGCACCCGCCACCAGTCACAGGGACAGCCCCATGCAGGGGTAAGTGCCGGTGCCCATGGATGCCCAAGGAAGCTCCAGGAAAGGGCACGTAGGGAGGGACACGGGGACATTCTGGGGAGGGTCTCAGGGCTGTTTTGTGCCCTGCAGCCCCCCCTTCCCCACCCGGGAGCTGGTGCAGGCGCAGGACGAGTTCCAGGGCAGGAACGCGCAGGAGCTGACGGTGCGGAGAGGGGACGTGCTGCAGGTACCATTGCCGAGGGGACAGCGCGCCCGGGACCCCCCTCGCTATGGGAACCCCTGAAGGGAGGGGACAAACAAGGCACTGGGGACACACGGGCGTCCCGAGTGTCACCGCATGCCCTAGGTGCTGGACCAGAGGAAGAAGTGGTGGCTGGTGCAGAACAGCCATGGGGACAAGGGCTACGTCCCCAGCAGCATCCTGGAAGCCCCGGGGTTGGGGCCCAGGGCCCAGGACACCGTGAACCAGGTGGGTTCCCCTCCTTGTGCCACAGGAGGGGACTGGGGGGGTCCAGCAGAGCGGGACCCCCCCACACTGCCCCTGGGGCTCCCTGGACCTTCTCGCTCCCGCAGGGCAGCCCCCCCGTCCTGCACCCCGGCTCCTCGCCGGCGGAGGTGACAGCGTGGCTGCAGGACAAGGGCTTCTCGCGCCTGTACGTTGTCCCCGGCGCCTCCCCCGCGTCCCCTCTCCCCATCCCGCAGAGCTTCAGACACCAGCGGGGGCTGCCCCCGCGCCTGGCCAAGCTCAGGGTCTTACCGGGTGTCTGTCCGGGGGGCCACCCGCGTCCCCCCATCCCAGGACGGTGAAGTGCCTCGGGGTCCTCTCCGGCCACCAGCTGCTGCACATGAGACCCGAGGAGCTGCGGGCTGTGTGTCCCGAGGAGTGGCGCCGCGTCACCTTCAAGCTCGCGGCCGTGAGGACGTCCCTGGAGGTGACGCCAGGCGCCCGCGGCGGCCACCTCCTGGCTTGGGGGACGAGCCCCAGGGCTTCCTGCCCATCGCTTGTTTGTCCTCTCCTTGCAGATCGGTCCAAGGGACTGAAACCGCAGTGACACCTTCCCCCAGCGTCCCCCCGGAACGAGCATCCCAGGCCGCTATCCCGGGCAACACCGGGAACAGCACTGCAGGACTGCGGGGGATCCAAGGGGGAGCAGGGGTCCCTGGTCCTGCTTGACCCCCCCAGGATGGGGCTGAGGCCTCCGGCTCCCAAGGACGGGGTCCCTGGGGCTCCACCGGCCGCCCAGCCTCCCCTCGCAGGCGCCGGGGAGGAGGTGCCGGATGTTCCGGAGGAGATTTGGGATCGCCACGGGGGAGACTTGTTGCTTCATCCCATTTCCAGGCGCCCAGCCAAGCTGGGAATTTTTGTGCAAGTCGCAACGCGAAAATAAATGAAACGGGGAAAGTCTGTGCGTGCTTACGGCAGGGCCACCTCGCTGCCAGCCCCGGTGTCACCTCCAGGTCCCCATCCCCAGCAGCACCCCCAGGGCGCCCACGGCTGGTGGGACATCACGGTCTGTCCCTGGCCTCCCGCTCTGGGCTCTGGCCGGCCACCAAGCCCCCCCGTCCCCGGCTCCTTGGGCTGCTCTGCCTCGTTAGAGAGCAGGAATGCGCTAATGAGAGCGGCCAGAACGGGGAGGGGGCTACAGCCTCCCCCTGCCCTGGGTCACAAGTGCCTGAGTGGAGCTTGGTGCCATCTCCCTCCCCCCCCCCCCAACTAAGGGGGCAACAGGGCACCCTTGGGTGCCAGGGACCCCCCAACTCATCCCCACACTCCCCCCCGCCACGGCCCGAGGCTCTCGGTGAGGGACGGAGGCTGCTGCATCTAAGACACTTTATTACGTTTGGGGGATCTGCTACGAGCAGGAGAGGGTGGCACCTCGCTGCGTCACCCGGTCCCACTACAGCTGGCAGCAGGGGGGACATTGGGGCCAGGCTGAGGCCGTGCCAGCTCGTCTCACCCCACGCTGCGCCCCTACTCCTTCTTGCCGCCCCACTTGGCCATCTTGTTGTTGATGGGCATCTTGGCAAAGCGGCTGGATTTCAAGTAGGCAGCCACCTTCTCCAGGGCCTGGAGGGGGAGAAGGAGAGGACCTGGCACTTGCGGGGCCGGGCCCTTGTGCACGTCCTCGAGCAGGACCCTGCGGGTGTCACCTCGCCCCCGCAGGTGTCACCTCAGCCCCCGTGCTCACCCCGAAGCGCTCCATGAAGTCCTGCAGGTTCTTGAAGGGCTCCAGGCACTTGGGCTCGAAGATGCGGTTCTGGTCGAGCACGTCGAACATGAGGAAGTCCACGAAGGTGAGCTGGGGAGGAGCGAGCGGGTGAGCGGCACCGCGGGTGACCCCCCCTGCGCCACCCCCGGGGTCCGGACCTACCTTGTCCCCCACAAACCACTTGCGGTCCCCCAGGAAGCTGGAGAAGAGCTTCAGCTTCCCTGGCAGCTGCTCCAGGTACCCCGGCTTCAGCTTCTCCTGCAGAAGGAAGGGGGGAAAAGGGTGGATGCCCAACATCCACCCGCTCTCCAGGGGACACTGGCCTCTCTGGATGGGTCCCCAAGTGATCCCGGTGCTACCACCATGATGGGCACCCACAGAGCACTCACAAACTCGGGGTTGTAGCAGACCATGACGAGGCTCATGCGGAAATCCATGACCTGGTTCTCCAGCATGTCCACGCGGACCTTCTCCTCCTCCGTGTCACCACCTGCGGCCCGGGGACACATCAGCGCCCCGTGATGCCCCCGGGACCCCAGCGCCCTCCCGGCAGCCCCGGGCGCTCACACATCTTGTGCTTGCGGGCGATGTAGCGCAGGATGGCGTTGCTCTGCGTCAGCTTGGTCTTGCCGTCGATGAAGTAGGGGAGCTGCAGGGGACAGCGGGGGACACGTGAGGACACCCCCTCCAGGCAGCTCCCCTCCCCTCAAGCCACCCCAGTAGCCACCTACATTGGGGAAGTCCAATCCCAGCTTCTCCTTCTCCTTGATCCATTGGCTCTTGTCATAGTCGGGCGCTGCGAGGAGAGGGACAGAGTGGGGGTGTCACCCCCTGCATCCCCCGCCCAGCCCCACAGCAGGGAAAACTGCCGGGATGAATGGACGGGAGTCGGAGCGGGAGGCGCCACCGGGAAGGGGGCGGGTGTCCCGGTCCAGGGCGCGGGGCAGGTGTCCTGGTCCGGGAGCGGGTGGTCCTGGTCCGGGGGCGCCGGGGGGGGCTGTTCCCGGTCCGGGGGGGGGGGGGGGGGGGTGTTCCCGGTCCGGGGGGGGCTGTTCCCGGTCCGGGGGTGCCGGGGGGGGGGGTGTTCCCGGTCCGGGGGGGGGGGTGTCCCGGCCCGGGGGGGCTGTTCCCGGCCCGGGGGGGCTGTTCCCGGTCCGGGGGGGTGTTCCCGGTCCGGGGGGGTGTTCCCGGTCCGGGCGCCGCTCACCGTCCCCGCAGCTGTACAGCTTGTCCTCGTAGGGTGTCTCCGTGTACTCCAGCAGCAGGCGGATGGCGTGGGCCAGCTGGGGGGGCACGGGTGAGGGGGGGGCGGGTTCTGGACCCCCCCCCCAGCCCTGCGGGGGAAACTGAGGCCCGGGGGCTCAAGGGGGGAGGGGGGGCACCCTTGGGTGCTGGAGGAGCCGCTGGGGGGGGGGAGAGGGGGGTCTTGCACCCGAGGGGGGAGGGGCAGCCTCACAGCGCAGGAACGGGAGGGTCGGGGGCACCCACATCATGGGGGGGGGGGGGGGGGCCCTCCCCCCGGCCCCCCCGGTTCCCCCCCCCCCCGGCGCGCGCGGGGGCCCCAAGGCAGGAGGAGGGGCCGGGGGGGGGGTTCCCGTCCCGCCGCCCCGGCGGTGTCGCCCCCTCCCCCGCTCACGCCGCGGATGTCCCAGTATCCCAGCACGGCGGCCATGGCAGCGCCGCAGCCTCCCGTTCCGTTCCGCTCCGTTCCGTTCCGCTCCCTCCCGGTCCTGGCAGCTCCTCTCCCTCGCGCCTGGGCGGGGCGGCGGCGGGGGCCTCTTAAAGGGGCCGACACGCCGCGGAGAGGCGGGGGAGGGGCTGCGGTTCCCCCCCCCTCAATGCGAGGGGTGGGTCCGCCCTTAGCCCATCCCCCATTCCGCCTGGGGGGGCCGTGTGTCCCCCCAGCCCCCCCCATAGGGCTCCCCCGATCCTGGGGGGCCATGTGCCCCCCCCCCCATTCTGCACGTGCCCAGGGTCCGATGCCCCCAGCCGTATTGCCAGAATTTACTTAAATATCTTTATTTCTCATGCTTTTTTTTTCTTTCGCTTTTTTCCCTTTCTTTCTCATCTTCTTTCTTTTTTCCTTTTCTTTTTTTTTTCTTTTTTCTTTATTATTATTATTTTTGCGTGGGCGCCCTCCCCTTTTCCCCAGGCACCGACCGCGGAGCGGGTGAGGGGGGTTGAGGTGCCGGGGGACGATGCCGGCAGGACCCCAGGGTGCCCCCTCCCACCTTTGGCAGGACACCCGGACCCTCCTCTTCCTCCCTGCTGGCCCTGGTGCTGGTGAGGAGGAAGAGGAAGGGCAGGGGGGACGATGCTCCTCCTCCACCCAGCACCTAACGGCCCCGCCAGTGTCCCCAGGGCCACCAAGCGCCGGGCTCAGCCCCACGTCCCCGCTCGAGGCAGGTGACCGCTGGGCCCCCTGCAAGAAAACCGGCTAAAAAAGAAAAATAACAGGAAAAAAACAACGGAACACCCCGAAAAAAAGCAACAACAGCCCCCACCCACCCACCCACCAACACAACGAAGGCACCAGCACGAGGACACCGGGGACGGCAGCGGGGGGCCGGGGAAGGGAGCGCGACGGCGGTGGCGGCGGGGGGACGCGGGGCACTGCCGGGTGTCACGGGGTGGCCGTGGCCGCGTCCTCCTCCTGGATGGGCTCCAGCTCGGCGCTGCGCAGCGCCTGCGTGAGCAGCGTCAGCTCCTGGCACAGCGTCTCGAAGCGGTAGCTCACGCGGATGTCGGGCACGTTGGTGCGGCGGATGTCGTTGCCCTCCGGGCCCTCCTTGAGGTAGTGGGGACCCAGCCAGTAGCTCTTCACCTGGAGGACAAGCAGGGTTGGGGACACCTTGCCGCGAGGCGCCGGTGGCCCTGGGGACGGCGGCGGGTCGTCACCTTGTGGGAGAAGCCGCTCATGAGGACGCTGTTGCGGGCCAGCTCGCACATGTCGCAGGAGCTCAGCTTCCACACCTGCGTGGCGATGCTGTACTCCTCCATGAGCGGCTCCTGCAGGGACAGCGGTGGCCCTCGTGTCCCCCATCCCGCTCCAGCAGAGCGGCTGGGACCAGCAAGGACCAGCAGCCAACAAGGACCATGGTGAAGCCCTCCCTGGAGAAGCCTGGTGGCCTCCAGCATCTTCATCCCATCCCAGCTCCTTGATGGGACTTCAGAGCCTGCTGAGGGGACCACAGCCAAGCTGTCCCCAGCCACACTCACCTTGGTGAAGTGGAACTGCAGGGGGTCATCGGTGGACAGGGACACCATGAGCCCCCGTGACAGGTATTCGGGCAGCGGGTTGCGGTGGTAGCTGAGGAAGAGGCTGTTGTTGCTGAGCGGGGACATGGCGATGCCGATCTGCGCCAGGTAGTAGAGGTACTGCAGCACGGGGGCCTGGAGGGCACAGCGGGCTCAGCGCGACCCGCGGGGACACCTGGAGCCAAAGGGCCGCGCGGGGCGGCCCCGCGCCCGCTCACCTTGCGCAGCAGCAAGCCGTGCGAGATGTTCTCCGAGACCATGAAGCCCGAGACGAGGTGATGGATGGGCCCGGCCTCGCCGCAGTGCGGCCGCAGCACGAAGGTGTGGAAGCCTCGCTTGCTGCGGGGACGGCGTCAGCGGCGCCCGCGGGACCCCGGCCCCGCCAGCCCCCGGCCCCGCTTACCGGCGCAGGTGGTTGAGCACGGTCATGTTGGCGTACATGTAGTACAGGTAGTAGGAGTAGGGTGGGTTGTCCTCCTCCACCCAGTTGCCCGGCAAGGGGCTGTCCAGGTTGAAGATGTGATGCTCCGGCTTGGACTCGTCGTCTACGCTGTCGAAGCCGTCCACCTGCGGGCCAGGGCTTGGTGGTGGCCACCTCCATGGGGACACCTCCCATCCCCACGCATAGAGGAGCTAGACAAGGGGACCGGTCCCCAAGGCGCAGGACAGGGTGCTCACGTGCTCCAGGAAGAGGTGCAGCTCCGGGTGCTGGGCTGGGTGGATGGTGGCCTCGAAGAGGGGGAGGAAGATGTTCTCCAGCATCTCCTGGAAGTTGGCCAGCTGCCTCTTGGTCCGGTAGACGTCACTGCGAGGGTGACAGCGGTGCCTCAGCGCTGGGCGCCCCGTCACCGCTGCGTCCCCTGCGGGCGGTGGGCGCTGGGGTACTCACAAGAGCCGGGGCACCTGCACCAGCCAGCGCACGTTGTTGGAGTGAACGCGGTGGTTCACGGCCCAGCGGGCCAGCTTGTCCCACTCGTCGCGCGAGCGCCCGTAGATGGACAGCCGCAGCTCGGCATTCTGGTACTTGCTCTCCTCCAGGTCGGACATCACCTCCTGCCGCCCGGGGAAAGGGGTCACCCGTCACCACCGGCCAAGGGTGCCGCGGAGGGACGTCACCCCGCACTGGGTGCTGGCCAACGTGGGCAGTGGAGGGAGGAGAACCAGGAGGGTGTCCGAGCTGGGCAGTAGCGCCCCCAGCGCCTCCTGGGCCGCTCACCTTGATGATGTGGGCAAAGTACTTCCCCGCGACGCGGTTGTCCGTCTTGATGAAGATCTCCCGCAGGATGGACTCGCCAATGGGGTTGTACTTGGCGTTGAACTTGTCGAAGCGGTGGAAGGTGTTGCGGTCCTGGCACGGAGACACAGGCGTGAGCCCACGGCCCCCTGGGGCCACCCTGGGGCCACCCGCCACCCCCTGCCCTGGCACCGGGCCACCCCCGGAGGAGATGCCCCAGCCTGGCTGGGGATGGGCCGGTGTCGCCGTCACCTCCAGGGCTCGGGAGGGGCCCTCGTACCGCGTGGACGTCCAGCGTGTCCACGCTGAGGTCGTAGGCAGTGAGGTTCATGGTCTCGAAGACCTCCTTGAGCGTCTGCTCCTTGCCCTTCTCCACGTGGACGATTTCGTCCAGGTGCTTCTTCATGGCCCGCTTGATGAAGCGCAGGAGATGCTTCTGGTTCATGCAGGACGAGGCGTGGATGTGGGTGTCCACCTGCGCCGGCAAGGGAGACACTCAGCTCTGAACCCGTCCCCTCGTCCCCATCGGCCACCGGCCAGGCCAGGGACCCTCGGGTGCTGCCAGGGCCTGGGTACCTTGCGGATGTTGTAGAAGTCGCGGTGGGGCACCTTCTTCTGGGCCGCCAGCTCCTTCATCTCGTTGAGCAGCACGTGCATCTGGAACTTGGAGCTCAGGTACTGCAGGCGCCGGTAGCAGAAGGATTTGCTGGCGCAAGGCAAGGAGGTCGACGTCAAGTTTGGAGGAGGTTCCAGGGCCACCACATGCCCAACCGTGTGTCCCCGTGGTGGGGAGGTGGGGACACAGACCCCGGTGCTTCTCCTTACATGGGGCCATTAATGATCAAAGCCATGAGGAAGTTCATGTCAGCGATGAACTCCTGCAGGTCGGGGTAGGGCAGGTCCAGCTCTGTGCTCCTGGAGAGGAGGGGACAGGGGTCGGTCACACGTGACTATGGGGCCACCCCAACAAGTAGGGTCCATCCTACATCCTTCCATCCCCCTGGGTCAATGCAGCCCCCTCCGAACCTCCCCAGAGGCAGCTGCCCCCAGGTTTGCAGAAGGTTGGAAGAAGGTAGGAAGGTCGATGGGGGTGCTGAGCCCCGGCAGCTGGACTCACTTGTCGGTGACGTCCTGCTTGGTGTAGACGTGCACCACGCCGTCCACCATCCGGAGGCCGAAGCCCAGGTCGCCGGGCATGGCGCGGGGGTCCCAGGCCTCGTAGGGGTGCTGCTCCGTGAACGGCGGGTGCACGGGGGCATCTACCAGAGCGCCACATGCACCGAGCTGCTCCGGCGCCGCCGCGCGTCCCCCCCAGGGGCCTCCCCCGGGACGGCCCCGCTCACCGGCGGCCACGGGCGTCTCGGGCGGCTCCTCGTAGCCGCGGGGCTCGGGGGGCCTCTCGGAGAGCTCCTGCAGGTAGCGCGCCGTGGTCTGGCAGAAGCTCTGCAGCGAGAGCCCCATGTACTTCTCGCGCACGCACAGCGCCTTCACCACGCTCTTGGCCGCGTCCAGCAGGTCCGTGAAGGGCACCTGGGCAAGGGGAGGAAACGGTTGGGGGTCAGGAACCGCGGCGGGGTGAGGAACCCCAAGGAGGAGCTTCCCAGCGCCGCGTGGCCATGGGGTCCCACCAGGCTTCGTGTTGCGGCGGTCTGGACCCGTCCTTGGTGCCGCTGAGCTAAGGGAAGCTGCGGGGGGACACGGGGACGCACAGGGCGCACTCACCCCGCACTTCTCCTCCCCGGAGATGGAGACCCTCTGGAACTCGCGCTCCAGCAGCGCCTCGCGCTCCTTGGGGACATGGTCCACCAGGTCCTCGCTCTGCTCCTTGTACAGCCTGGGGGGGGACACAGGGGGGTGAGACCGCAGCCCCCGCAGCCCCTCCCACGCCGCCCCCCTGGGGTGTGGGACACCCGGGGGCCACCCCCCCCCCAGCACAACGAAGAGGCGGGAGGGGACAGAGGACAGAACAACTCGTGACACAGACAAGAGGCGGGGGGGGGGTTCAACACCCCCCCGTGCCCCAAGCGCAGACAGGAGGGAGAAGGAGACGCAGCCCTGGGTCCCCTGCCCGCACTGGGGGGGACATGGGACAGCAGGAGGGGGGGCAGTGTGGGGGGGTCCCATCCTCAGCACCCCAAAACCCCCCTGACCTGGGGGGGGGGGGGGTTAACCCCTTTGGTGCCAACGAGCTCGGGGTGGGGGGGGAGGGATGGGGGTGGCGCTTTCAGTGCTGGGTTTTGGGGAGCGGGTGGAGGGGGGCCCCTGCGCCCCCCGCCGGTGTCCCCAGCCGCGGTGGCACCGAGCCGGACACTCACTGTAAGTCGGCGGCACTGTCAATTTTCAGGAAGTCCTGTTTGGCTCTGAGCAAAATGTCGGGCTCGAGTCTGGGGGGGGGATGAGGACGGGGGGGGGGCCAGGGCCGGGGGTTTGGGGGGAGAGAAAACACCCCGTTAATGCCCGAACCAGCACAGAGGCACACAGGACCCCAAAAAACGAGAAAATCAGGCAAAAATAAAATAATAAAAAAAAAGGAGAGAAAACCAAAGGACACCAAGGTGCAACACCCACGAGAGAGGGGACACAGAGCGGGCAGCACCTCGCGCGGGCGCCGGGACTCACTTGACGTCCTGGCTGATCTGGCGCTCGAGGCGCTGCCGCCGCTCCTCGAGCTGCTCGATGGGGCTCTCCTCGGGGAAGGCGTAGGGCGCCGTGCGCATCTCGCTCTCGGCCAGCGAGCGGCAGAACAGCTCCTGCGCGACGAGTTGTGCCCGGCCTCAGCCCGCCGCGGCGCCGCCAGGACGGGCCGGGGCGGGGGCGGACGGCGGCCCGGGGGGTGCCCTACCTCGGCGATCTCCTTGTACTTGCCGTCCATGGAGGTGCGCAGGTCCACGGGGAAGTGCTTGAGGCAGTGGGGGGGCCCCGGCAGCGAACGGGCCGACTGCAGGGGCCGCGAGGCCGGGCCGGGCCGCGGCTCTGCGGGCGCCGCGTCAGCCACCCGGCCCGCGCGGAGCCCCTGGCCGGACACCGAGGGGCGTCCCGGGACACACAGCGGGGATCCGGATTAAGGACCCCCCCACCCGCTTCTCCCTCCCCACATCCTGGTGCATTGACTCATTAATGAGGGGGGTTAACGAGCCCCAGGGCTCAGTGGTGAAGTGGGGGCGGGTCAAGATGCTGGGTCCCCCCACCCAGGCCAAATCCTCTTCTCCAGCCAGGTGCCCCCTGTACATCCATCTTGCTCCCTCCATCTGCCCTGTCCCCCCTGTCCATGCAGCCGCCTGGTCCAATCATCCACCCTGCTCCTTCCCCCCACGTTCCAGCCAGCCAGGGGAGGGACCCCCGCAGTTTGGGCCGGGGCGGGGGCACCCCATAGCACCGGCACAACGCACCCCATAGCACCGGCAAGCCCATATTCCCCCTCCAACCTGCCCCTCCGCCCCCGGCATGTTGCCCCCATCCCAAAACACGGAGCTCAGGGGATGCCGGGAGAGGGGGACGAGCACCCCCAGCTCCTCCCTGCACATGGAGAAGGGAGAAGGGGCACTGGGGACACCTGGGCCTTGGGGGGAGACACCAGCCCCCGTCCCCTCCCCGGCAGGCGCCCGCCGTGGTGCCGGGCGCGGGGGGAGCCGAGCACCGCAGCCCCGGAGGTACCGGGGGGCATCGTCCTCCGTTGGGGTGATGGACACTTGGGGACGGGGCTGCTCCACACGTGCCATTGCCTCCTCCCCATGCCAAGAAGGCGGAACTGGCTCCCCTGGAGGGGGCCCAGGCATCCTGGCGCCTGTCCCCAGCCTCCCACGCGTGGCCAGGGGACACCCCGGGCCGGGTGCACTATGTGGCACCCCCAGCCCCCCCACCTCTGATTTCCTCCCCCGGCACAGACTGGCGGGGGGAATTCAGGGGCAACTGGTGAAACCGGGGCCACACGACTGCTCCCTGGGAGCAGGGGTGGCAGGAACAGGGGACACTCGAGGGGAAACTGACACATGAGGCCACCTTGTCACCCCCCCAGCTGCCACCAGCCCCTCGGTGACCCCCGTCACCTCCAGGGACAGGAACCGGCAGCCTTAATCCCACAGGGTGCTATGGGTGTTGGGTGCCCTGTGACACCCCTGGCCACACAGGCCGCGCATAGGGTGCCCCCTGTGATGTCCTGTCACACCGTGCCACCCACATAACACTGGCCCCCCTGTGCCACGCAGGGCCCGCGTGGCACCCAGTGCCACCACCTGTGACATGCTGTCACGCCGTGCCACCCACGGTGTGCTGGCATCCCCGGCACGCGGGGCACGCGCGGCGCCACCTGTGACACAGTGTCACCCCGTGCCACCCACAGCATGTCGGCACCCCTGGCACGCACGGGTGTCACCCACCATGCGCTGCCCCCCTGTGCCACGCAGGGCTCGCGCGGCACCCGGTGCCAGCGCTGACACGCTGTCACCCCGGCGTGATGGCACCTCGTGCCACCGACCCTGCCGCAGTCCCGGCGACACCCGATGGCCGCGGGGGGGGGGGGTCGGGGACAGAACGGGGTGTGGGGGGAGAGACTGCGGGTCCCGCGGCCGCCCTGCACCTTCCGCCAGCGAGGGAGGAAGCGGAGAGAAGGGCGGGGGGGGCGCCCTGACGCCGCGGGGACGGGCGCGCGCCGCCCGCGCCCGTTACAGCGCAGGGGCCCAGGCGTCCGGGCGGCGGGTCCGGGAAGGGGGCCACGGAGGGGTCTCACCTGCGGGGCCGGGGGCCTGGAGGCTGCCCCGCTTCTTGAAGGGCGCCTTGGAGCGCGGCGGCGGCGCGGCGGAGGCCATCGCGGCGCGGCGGGGCGCGGGGGGGCGGGCGGCGGCCGCCGCGCTCCCGCCCCCGGCCGCTGATTGCAGCGGCGGCCCCGGGGCTGGACCAAAGTCCCCGCGGGGGCCGGCCGGAAGCGGCGCCGAGGAAGAGGATGGGGCGGGAGGAGGATGTGGGTGACGGCGGCGAGGAGGAGGAGGAGGAGGAGGAGGAGGAGGAAGGTTGTCGGGGCAACCGGGCCCTGCTTCAGCGCCCGCCTCTGTTCCCCCCCACCCGCCGCAGCGGAACGGGCTCGGGGCCCCCCTCCCTCCGCACGGGGACCCTTGGGGACCGCAGTGTCCCCAAGATGGGGCCCCAAGAGGGGCGGCGCTGCCTCTTCGCTCTCCCCCCCAAAAATGCAGCATCCCCCCCCGAGACGGGTGTCGGGTCCCCCCGCAGCAGAGGGACCCTCATGTCCCGCCATCCCCCGCTCCCACCCCAGACGCGGCGAGAGGACGCGGGGACACGGGCACGTCCCCGCCGTCCTCCCTGAGGCGCCGGTGTCGCCGCCCTCCCCGTCCGCGCGGCCCCTGCGAACCTGGCCCGGTGGTGGCAGGAGGCGCCGGGGGGGACACGCTGATGTGGCCGCAGGGACCGCGATGCGTCCCCAGCCGCCGCCCGGCCGAGTGGCCCGATCGGGCGCTGCAGGAGGGAGTATTTTTAGGCGGCCTCGGCGCCAGGCGGGGGGGTCCGACACGCGCGGGGGACGCTGCCACTTCTGTGTCCCCCTCCCACTCGCCTGCGTCCCCTCCCCGCGCCTGGGGCCACGGAGCGCGGGAGAGAAGGGGACAAGGGGGGTGACACCTCCCGCGAGACCCGCCCCCAGGGGCCACGCAGGTGGGACCAAGGGCCACCAGACGTGGGGTCGGTGGGGACGAGGGACCCTGATCTGAGTGTCCCCCTTGTGCGCCCCGCCTGTGATGCCGGGGAGTTAATTAGACCCCTTTCGTTAGCGCCAAGTTCATTAGCGGCTCAGAAGGGGCTTTGTCTCTGCCGGGACAGCGGGGACGCAATGTCCCTGGGTGGCCGGTGACAGCGAGACGCCGGGGGGGACAACAGCAGGGGGAGGGGGGGAGGGTGGACAGGGACACGACCAGGTGGGAGATGGGGCAAATAACGGGGGAAATGGTCACAGGCCATAAAATAACCCATCCCGCAGTGGGGTGCAGCAATTTACGTGGCCCAGGGCTGGGACCCTGGGGACACGATGGCTCCTGTGCTGGGCGCAGCGGTGCGAGGTGGTACGGAGCGGAGGGGAGGAGGAGGAGGAGGAGGAGGAGGAGGAGGAGGGGGAGGAGGAAGGCTGAGCTGTCACATGGCCGCAGGAGGGCGAGAGGCGGCAGCCCCGGGGGTGGTCATTAGTCTGCAGCAATTAGGGGCCAGCAAGATGCGCCCTGGGAGGGAGGGAGGCAGCCACACGGGGCACAGCAAGGTCCCCCAATGATGTCCCTAATGTCAGATCCTCCCTGGGTGCCAGCCTGGGATGCGGAGGGGGATCCCAGGTGTGAGGGACCCTCCACGGTACCCCCTAAGGAGCCAATGGGCACCCATGGGTGCCACAGCCCCTTACGTAACCCCTCCGCCGGCCTCGCCCGTGGCTTTTCCGAGCCCTAATCGTTGCCATCTTGGGCTCAGCTAATTGGATTCGCCCCCGGCGTCACGTGGTGGCATAAAGAGCCCCCGAGCCCCCGGACGCCCCAGAAATTGGGTTAGTTGCCCCCAGGCAACGAAGGCAGAAGAGAGCGCGGGGGCAGGTGGCCGGCGCGCGCCCAGAGCAGCCCCTCGGGACCCCCCCCACGGTGTCCAGCACCCACCTCAGCTTTTTGGGGTCCCCTCTGCTGCCCCCCGCCCACCCCGTGAAGAGCTGGAAAAGCCTGGGGACCTAGAGGAGCTCCTCGAGGAGTTGGGCACCGACAGCGAGGCCATGGGCAGCGGGGCCAGTGCCGAGGACAAGGAGATGGCCAAGAGGTCCAAGGAGCTGGAGAAGAAGCTCCAGGAGGATGCGGACAAGGAGGCGAAGACGGTCAAGCTGCTGCTGCTGGGTAAGGGGGCAGCAAGGGGACGGCATGGGGACAGCGGGGGCCCTGCGGTTCCGCTCAGCACCAGGGACCGTCGGGGACACTGAGCGAATGGAGCTGTTGGAGAGAAGCAAGTTGAGTGGACCGGGAGAGGGGATGGGGACATGGGGACCCAGGCACATGGGCACCCAGGGATATGGTGACACAGGGACAGCTCCTCCTGCCCTGCCTGTGCCCTTCCCAAGCCCCTTGCCGGCGCGGCCAGTGGTCCCGCTGGCCACACGAGCTCCCACTAGCTGGTTGCCCAGGTCGTCCCGCTGGACAGACATCCCCAGCGCTCTGGGGACACCGGGCATTCAAGCAGCTGCAAGAGGGGGCACCTGGGGACCACCCGCGGGGATCGATCCCACCTCGAGGCGACCCTGTGGTCACCCTCTGGGGGCATCGGATGGGGACGGCGGTCCCCGTTCCCATCCCGGGGGGAGCGGCAGCGCGGGGGCTTATCCAGGTGACGGCAGGGCCGCGGGATCAAGGCGATTAGCCCCCTAATTCTAAGCGGCTTCCTGCTGCACCCTAAGCCGCTTACGGCGCCCGCGCGAGGGCCACCGGCGCCTGCGGCGGGCGGGAGCCCCCCGGGGATGGGGTCCCGCAGCCCCCCGGGTGCCCCACTGCGAAGCAGAGCCTCCTCTGTGGTGGTGAGCCCGGGGCAAGAGGGATGCAGGGCTTGGAGAGCAGCTCCGGTGACCGCGTGGTGCCCCTCACCGTGGCGTCGGGGCTGAGCTCCGCTCCCTTTCGCAGGAGCCGGAGAGTCGGGCAAGAGCACCATCGTGAAGCAGATGAAGTGAGTAGGAGGCCCCCATCCCGACGGGGGGCTCCCCGGGGGTGCTGGGCGCCCATTTCCCCCCTCCAAAGCCGGGTGCCGGGGGTGGGATGCGCCGCGGGGCTGAGCGCCGCGCTGCCGCCCGCCAGGATCATCCACCAGGACGGCTACACCAAGGAGGAGTGCATGGAGTTCAAGGCCGTCATCTACGGCAACATCCTGCAGTCCATCCTGGCCATCATCCGCGCCATGTCCACGCTGGGCATCGACTACGCCGAGTCGGGGCGAGCGGTCAGTAGTGCCACCCCGCCACAGCGTCCCCATCCCTCCTGTCCCTGAAAAAAACCATCCTGCCCAGGCCCGGGGGGACAAGGAGGCCACCCAGAGGCCATGGGCCACCCGGAGCAGGGCTGGGACCGTGGTGGCCTCGTCCTGCCCCATCTCTTCCGCGGAGAGGAAGCTCCATGGGGGTGGTGGTGGCTTTGGTCCCGAGCCCCGTGCGGGGAGCAGCCCGCGGGTCCCCGGCAGCGGCCGCGCTCTGCCCCGCAGGACGACGGGCGGCAGCTCTTCAACCTGGCCGACTCCATCGAGGAGGGCACGATGCCCCCCGAGCTCGTGGACTGCATCAAGAAGCTGTGGAAGGACGGCGGGGTGCAGGCCTGCTTCGACCGCGCCGCCGAGTACCAGCTCAACGACTCGGCCGCCTAGTGAGTGCGGGCGCCCGTGCGCGGCCGCGCCGACGGCGCCGCGGCCGCCCCATCACGTCTCGCTCCCCTGCTGTTGTCCCCAGCTACCTGAACCAGCTGGACAGGATCACGGCCCCCGACTACCTCCCCAATGAGCAGGACGTGCTGCGGTCCCGCGTGAAGACCACGGGCATCATCGAGACCAAGTTCTCCGTCAAGGACCTCAACTTCAGGTGGGCGCAGTGAGGGACGTGGGCGTCCCAGCTGGCGAGGAAGCCCTGTGTTCCCAGGCACGTGGTGCATGGAAAAGCCTGGCCCATCCTCGCCTCCCTCCTTTGGAGATGGAGGGGTCCAAACCCCAGAGGAGACCCTGTAGGAGCTCCAGGATGGGTCTCCTGCACCAAAAGACCCTCCAGCACGGGGTTAAGCATGAACGTAGCAAAGTCCCGGTGCTGTTCTGGGACCACCAGTCCCCACTGAGGTTGGGGATGATCCCCAACTCTGCCTGCGTGACCCAACCGCAGCCAGGGAGATGGTGGCCCCGTCCCACGTGCGCCGGGGTGGCGGCCGCAGCCACGTCACTGCCCCGTCCCCTCCGCAGGATGTTCGACGTGGGCGGGCAGCGCTCGGAGCGCAAGAAGTGGATCCACTGCTTCGAGGGGGTCACCTGCATCATCTTCTGCGGGGCGCTGAGCGCCTACGACATGGTGCTGGTGGAGGACGACGAAGTGGTAGGTGGCGGGGCCGGGCCCGCGGGGCCGAGGCGGGAGAGCCGCTCCGACGCGTGCGTTTGCTTGCAGAACCGCATGCACGAGTCCCTGCACCTCTTCAACAGCATATGCAACCACAAGTTCTTCGCCGCCACCTCCATCATCCTCTTCCTCAACAAGAAGGACCTTTTTGAGGAGAAGATCAAGAAAGTCCACCTTAGCATCTGCTTCCCCGATTACGACGGTGAGGAGCTTTCTTCCCCCCAATTTTCTCTGCTACGGAGCAGGGGGCTTCAGTAGCTGCCATCCTCAGCTCCCCTCTTCCTCCTAGGAGGAAGATTTCAGAGATTTAATGCGTAAAAGCAAGCGGGGAGAGGGGCTTGGGTCCCCGGGTGGGACAGGCGGCAGCAGGGTGGCCTTCCCAAGCGGAGCATCTTCCCAGCCTGCTCCTTTCTGCCCGCGCCAGGTCCCAACACGTTTGAAGACGCTGGAAACTACATCAAGACCCAGTTCCTGGACCTGAACATGCGGAAAGACGTCAAGGAAATCTACAGCCACATGACCTGTGCCACAGACACGCAGAACGTCAAGTTCGTCTTCGACGCCGTCACGGATGTCATCATCAAAGAGAACCTCAAGGACTGCGGTCTCTTCTGAGCCCCGCGCGGCAGGTACCCTCCGAGTTTTGATTAGAAACAGCTCTTTTAGCCCCAAAACGAACTGGGAGAAGGGGGTGAGGGGGGACAGAGCAGCAGAGCCAGCCCCAGCTCTGCAGTTGGGCTGCCAGGGGCCATCAGAGTCCCCTTGGTGTCACAGGGGGTCCCCGGGCCGTGGCCAGCGGGGCTGGCAGGGCGCTCGCGCGGCCGCTCGCTCCAGCTCCCGGTGGCCATTCCGAAGCAAGCCCAGAAGCCCTTCCCTGCTGGCACCCCTGTGATAACGAGAGGCCGGAGGCCAAACGCCGCAGCCCGCGGGGGCCGCGCGGTGCCAGGCGGGTTGCGGCCGCCGCCGTCCCGGGCTAGCGCAGGGCGCCGAGGCACAGCCACCCGCACGGGTGTACCCGAGGGAACCCATCGCCCCAAGCCCGCGGGGCTTTTACAGGTCTAAGTCTTAGCGGCGCGCGGTGAGGGGGCACCAGGGGATTTCTCTCCCCTCTTGCTTTCAAAGCAGCTCCTGGCTCCGCTGTTTTCCTTCCCAAGGAGCCAAGTGAGCGCCCGCAGGGAGCAGAGAGGAGAAAAACAAATTCCAGGGCAAGGCAGAGGGCGGGCAGCTTGGGAAGGGCAGGTTTCCTCGCGCTGCCGGCCCTCCCCGCAGGCTCCTGCCTGGCTCGGCCTATTCTCGGGCGATGCCGATTCGCAGCCGCGCTGCAATAGCCCTCGCCTCGGCCGCGGTGCCTGCGAGCGTTTAACCACCTCTTCCTTCTTCCTTCCTGCTAGAAGAGACAACCACTTCTATTCAGCATCACCATTCTGCTGAGCAGAACCAAAAGGATTAAGCAAAAAAGAAGAAAAAAAAGAAGTTACTTGGACCCCACTTTTTCTAAGAGCAGCCCCACCAAGCCACAGACTTGCAAGACCGCAATAGGAAGGGGCTGCAGCTGAACTTCCTGCTCTTTCATGGCCCTTTCCTTTTTTTAAAAGAAAAAAGTAGAAAGAAAGAAAACCTTCCGCTCCGCTCGACATCCCAGCGTTTCTAGGAGGGCTCGGGAGGGATTTGCCGCCCCGAGGAGAAGGCCGGCCCTGCTCCAGCAGCCGGGAGAGCGCCGGATCCGTCCCCCTTCCGCATGGAGCCGCTGCCTCTCCCTCCCCAGCTCTTCCCAACGGGGCAGAGCCGGTTCCTCCCGCCGCAGCCAAGCGCCGCCGGACTGAACGGGGAGGCTTTGGGGAGGGGGGATGCAGGCACGAAGCCCCCTTAGATAAGTCAACTCCTGCCAACCAAGCTCATTCCTTCCGGGGAAGATCCCCTCTGATGTAAATAAGTCCCAAAACGTCTCAGGAAAATAAAATCCCTTGGAAAAACAAAAGGTAACAACTGCAGCTCCCTGCAACTGTGCCCCCAAACAGCCTTAAGTAGCTGAGGGACGAGTTCTAGCAGCCACCGCTCTCCATAGGGAGCCCATCTCTCCCGGTGTCCGTGGAGCCGCGCTCGATCCCGTGCTCCGGAGCCCGCGGGGCTTCGGCACCGAGGCGCAGAGCCACCGCCGCAGGCAAAGAGCAGCACGTGCAGTAGGGGCTAGAGAATTTATCACTCCTAGAGAAGAGGAACAGGGTCAGACAAAGAGGAAACGGTTATTTGAAAGATTCTCGTTCTGCTATTTACAGCTGTATTTGCGCTCTACTGCTTGTAAATAAACCCGTACTGTTCCTGTAGACATGAAGTCCTCTATCTTCTCAGTGGTTACTGCAGAGAATCACATACAGCTTCATCTAACTGTAGGAGAAAAAAAGGAAATAAAGAAATATGCATGAGCTGGATGTCTATCATTACTGACCCTTCCATCTCTCTGCAACTGCTTCCAATTCCAGCCCCTTCCTTGTGTCCAAAACCCGGGATCAAGGAATATTTTACATTCTTTGCCCTGGGCTGCATTCCAGAGTCAGCGCCCGCGTGGATCCCCCACCGTGACCACGTGCAGCCGGAGCGGGGCTGCCGGGGGCTTCCGCGCTGCCGGATCCGGAGGGATGCACCGGGGCCAGGCGCTCCAGGCACGGCTTCGGATTCCGCGTCGGAGCCGAAAGCAGCCAAAGCATCATCCCAGCTCTGTGGGAATAACACTGCTGCCTGGAGCTCGGCTCCAACACGTGCTTGGGAAGCACCACATGGATACAGGGATCCATGGTCCGAGTTGTGCACAGGTTTGTTTTGGGGCCACATGGGCTCTTCCATACGTTACTGTGTGGCTGAAGAGCACCGAGGTTTGGCTAAAAGGGAACTGTCACTTAGAGCTTAAGGGAATCTCGGGAAAAGAAATCCAGACTAAATCCGCACTCTTTACCACTACTGAGCGCCGCTGCAACCAGAAATTCTGCAAAGGCGACGGGTGGGTGTTTACAAGACCTAGCAGCATCCCCGAGCTGCATCGTTTTTGCAGGGCTGCATTTCCTCAGCATCTTTGAGGACAGGTTACATTTGCACCCTGCACCAGCAGCCTCGAGCAGTCATTTTTCCATCAAGATGGAAAGATGAAATAAGACTCGAGCTATTAATAAGCAGCAAGCTAAAAAATCTGCCAATAATCCCGGCAATGACTGATGGCTGCTGTTCTCCATCTGTGCCAGCACCATCCGAATCCTTGGGAGCAGCAGAACTGGCTGCACATGCAGTGCCAGCATATGGTAAATTAGCACAAGGGACCTTCCCGAGCCTGTCCCCTTAATGACACCCACTCGCCACCGCGCTGCCTCCCTCCTTTCCTCCAGGCAGAGCCCCCCAAAGAGGGGAATATTTCTGGAAGAGTTAAGAATAAACTAGGGAAAAGGCTAAAAATTGTTTACTCACCATTTTAATACTGCCAACAACTACAACAGATTGAAACTGTACACGTGACAAAGTGGGAAAAGAGTCTCGATGCGATGGTTCAGCAAAGGAATGTACTGACTGGTTATGAACATTACTACAGTAAAAAACAAACAGGGATTTGGCACCACATATACAAAGTAAAGGCATGCTGTCAATACAGTTTAGAAGTCTCTGAACAGAAAAGGCCATGGTAAATGCAGAACGAGGTGCACCCTTTACAAAATTGCCCACTGGTTTAGACCAAAAAGCGCACAGGAATCCAAGTGGCTGAGTTAGTAGCTCTGTAGCAGCACTTATTTTCCATCCAGTTTGCAGCTCCGCGTTTCACCTCTCCAGCCCAGGTACACATTCCCCAAGCAGCTGGTTTTCCACTTACCACGCCAGTATAAATCCCAATTTTGATATCAGCATAAACCATGTTCGCCCCCAACTACAAGCTAGAAAGACCTTTTTTTTTTTTAATCCTTCTACAGAAGCTTCTTGCAGAAGCCCATGGTAGTTGTAGCAGGATGGTAACAAATTACACATCAGAAAAAGCCGAAGCTATCACCATAAGAGCTCTAAGGATCCGTTAAGTAGTTGCAGAAATATTAAATTCTGACCATACCAAGTGTTAAAAACAAAGAGTTCCTTCTAAGAGGAATACTTTCTGCATGATCTGGTCACATGTGCATAGTTAAGTGATTTTTATTTTTGGATTTTTTTGATTTTATTTTTAAAACAAGATTTGTTTGCAAAGAAATAAAATTTAGTAAAGTTATAGTTTTCTTGATGGGAAAAAAAACCCTTAAAAACAGACTAGTGGTGGGCTGTTAACCAAAGAAAGAGAGAAAGCTACATATTGAAGGCCTGGAATCCAGCACCTCAACTTCACAACAGCTGTACACATTCGAGAGCAACGTCATCCAAACGACGCCCGGATGATCTAGTCACACTAACAGTTGTTCCACTTTGATCTAACTTCATCCCATATCAATAAAAAAGGTCCCTAATACAGAAGATTGTGCTAAAGAATGCAACGATTCCGCATGCTGCTTGCGCTTCCCTGCTCCTGTTCATGCTTGCGGCTGTCCCCACGAGGCAGCAGAGTGGGGGTCTCCCAACGCCACGCGTCGAAGCTGGAACGAGAGCGGGGAGCGTTAGCGCGGGCGGGTGGCAGCGCGGCGCGCCGGCTCCGCGCGGCTCCGCTTTACCTCCTTCCCACGGCCCTCCTCAGTAGAGCCCGCATTCCTTCAGGTTGTTCTTGATGATCACGTCCGTGACGGCGTCGAACACGAACTGCACGTTCTTGGTGTCGGTGGCACAGGTGAAGTGTGTGTAGATCTCCTTGGTGTCTTTTCTTCGGTTCAGGTCTTCAAACTGACACTGGATGTATGCAGCCGCTTCCTCGTACGTGTTGGAGCCTGAAAAAGATTAGATCCCTTACTTGGGCCAGCGGCTCACAGCAGAGAGTTTTGACACAGATCTTTTAAGCACATATTAAGCTGCTTGCAACCATCTGCCTTATCCAGCTCCAAACCCAAATCCACCATTAACCCTTTCAGGTAAATCTCAAATCTATTCCCAGCTTCCGGCCTGAACAGTGACCTTGGACAAGTCATCTGCTACGGCAACGCGCCGACTTCTCCCCACTGCAGCCTCCCTGCCCAGAGATGGGAATTAGCATCTTGGAAAACATCTGGGAGATCTAAAAGGGAATGCTGTGTAGTGGGAACATCATATACCAGCAACACTTCAAGCTAGAAGCCTGCAGCTCACATTAGAAGAATTTAGAAAAGAATCTAAAATCAAGTTTAATTAAAGTATGGTCCTGATAAGATGTAGAAAGCAGAGTGATCGCAAATGAAATATCTGTGCTATCCACATTCCAGTCTACAAAGCACAGGAACAAATGCTGTTCTGAACAGCAGACATGCAAAAGCACATCCCTGCTGAGAAATGGCACTATCAGCTAACTGGAGAGCCCCAAAATAAACCAAACTAAAGGAAACGAGGAGGAAGACAAGCTTTTAAGTTATCTTAGATTGCGTAGGCTTTAACTGACTCATTTCTGGTCCTGGCAACACAAAAAAACGCAGTTCCCTCAGTCCAGCCTCACCTGTGTACTCTGGATAGCAGATTGTTAGTGGGCTTTTCTTGATCTTTTCTTCAAACAGGTCCTTCTTGTTCAAGAAGAGAATGATTGACGTGTCTGTAAACCATTTGTTGTTACAGATGCTGTCAAACAGTTTCATGCTCTCATGCATCCGGTTCTAAAAGGCGAAAGGAGAACAGAGATGCATCACTGAGGCTGCTAGGGGAGGGTGGCCTGGGGGGGAAGCACCGGTTTTGCTTTTTATTACAAAAGCCAACAGAGTCAAGTGTCAGTGCTGAGACACAGACCAAGCGGATGGGCTGAAGCGGCTCCCAAGCTCGCTCGTCCCGAGCGCGACGCGGCCGGGCTGCAGCGGCTCCTCGGGCACCTACCATCTCCTCGTCCTCGGCCAGGACGAGGTCGTAATCGCTGAGGGCCACGCAGAAGATGATGGCTGTCACCCCCTCGAAGCAGTGGATCCACTTCTTCCTCTCCGAGCGCTGGCCGCCCACATCGAACATCCTAGGAGAGGCAGAGGAAGCATCTCAGAGGCTTTGGGGACCCCCTCCCCGGCACCACCCTGTGCTCCAGGGCATGGAGAAGCCTCACTCATCAACACACATTTTCAAACAAGCAGGGGGTAGGGGGAGACAGATACACGACTTCCACCAGCAAGGCCAAATGCTCATATTCTCACATCTGACATGTCAGAAGGACTCAGAGTAGATCTTTATATTATTATTTATATATATATATATATATATATTTATTTTTAAGAACAATTCCAACAGGAAGAACTAGAGGTTCACGTGTGTCACTATCCCAAAGACTGCTGATTCCCTGGGGCATTTCTCCTTCGTTCCCAGGCTCCTATTTCCTTAGCAACAATCTATTTGCTTGCCTGGACTCCGAACACCTACTCATCAGCAGCTCTTCCAGGTAATTAAATCTGGGCCTGCCAAGGGATTATCCGGAACACGCTACCTGCACGCTACTGTTAGGATCCAGAGAAGAACTGATGAGGTTAAGCAACAGTTATGTACTAAAAAAGGAAAGCGTAGAGACTTCATAAAGAATTAGAAAACTTGCATTTCTGCCCCCTCTCCCCCAAATTAAAGCAAGTTTCTTGGAGAGTTACAGCTGAAGCATGTGGAGGATCAGCAGTATTCCTGACTACATTCTGATGGGCTGTGACTTGATTTAATTAAGTCGGATACAAGTCAACGTCCAGGAGCTGGGAAAATCATCAACATCAATTTGTTATCAAAGCAGATGGGCAAGAGAGAAACTTCCCAGCGTGGTCACAAGTAATTCAACTTAATATCCCAGGCAAGGGAGCCAGGAGGGCAGCTCAGCTAACTCCAATCTTCTGGTTAAGATAAACCATCCCAACGGACTGCAGCAGGAAAGAGGAAAATCCATGTGAAGTTACAGGCTAGCCACTTCCCTTGTATTATTTGCCATTATCCTCCGCTGTTCGTGCGGAGACATCTGGAAAGAAACAGCATCCTGCACAACTCTGCTCATCCAAATTGGAGTCACAGTGACATTAAGGCTACCTCAACCTGTTCTTAACACCCAAGATTTAACATCGAGGCTTCTGCTCCAGGTAAGACGGCAGCTTCAGGGCTTCGGATGCATCGGTGCTTCCCTGTGTGGGGAAGATCCCTCCTCAACTCCTCCCTCAGCCCCTCCGGGCAGCCTTGGGAAAGGGCAATTCTCTCCTTTGCTAGGAGGGATGTAATCATTTCGCTTGAAATGAAGGGTGAAGAGGGATGAAACAGAGGACACCCGTTACCTCCAGCTCACCCCTCCATTTGTCAGACACGATGCTTTTCAAGCAGCACTGCAGCTGGAAACACTAATCCCAGTACATGAGGATGGAAGAGAAGTTTCCCCCAGACTCACCAGCCACTACAAATAGCCCTTGATGCAAAGCACTTGAGCGTTTTCTGGTTAAGCAATTCACAATTTACACTTCAGAAGCCAAAACGCTACTGTTCTCCCCCAAAAAGCGTGCAAACAGATGAGGTTTGATGAGCAACACTCAGATTTCGCTGAAATGAAACAGAATTTTGCTATGGCAAAATCTGTTTCAAACTATTTTCAAACACAAGCTGGAAATAAGTAAACAAATACTTATTTAAAGGCCTTGAGCAATAAAGGCTTGAAAACATTGCTAGAGGGGAGGATAACTGGCCCGGGACAGGGACACTTTGGTTTCCTGTCTCCACGCCCAGCAAACAGGGCTCCAGGCTCTGCATGGGGAGCGCGCTCGGGATCCGCAGCGAGGGTTTTCCAAGGAGCAGCTCGAGGGGAGCAGAGCTAAACCGCGTGCTAGTAGCTGCTAGATAAGTTAGAGGGAACTCCACAAGTGACACTTAAGGACACTGCCAAGGCCAGGCTTAATCGCCAAACCCTTTAGGACTGGGCTTTGCATGCAGAGAGGGAGGACGGCCAAGTCCCAGGCTCAGCCCAGGGCCTGGGCCACTCCTGCACATCCCAGGGAGGACTTTGTCCTCCACGGCAAAGGAAGGGGTGAAATCCAAAACTCCAAAGCCAGCCAGTGTCCTTTTAGTAGGGTTTGGCTCCTGGAAACAAGCAGGCGAGTACCTGTGTGCGTGATCCCAACACAAAAGCGGCTGGAAAGAACAGAAGAAGGCAAATAAAAGTCAAAGTGGGAGCTGCAGCGAGCGCCGCCGCCACCGAGCGGGTTTAGGGACGGTTCAGACGGGGGGTTTCGCGGCGCAGGGGTGGAACCGGCTGCCCCCAGGCACTGAAGAAACCGCTGCAGCGCCCGGGACAGCGGTGCCCTTCACTCACTTGAAGTAGAGGTCCTTGAAGGTGAAGTGAGTCTCCACGATGCCCGTCGTCTTGACTCTGGTGCGCAGCACATCCTGCTGAGTCGGGATATAGGTCGGCTGGGATATTCTATCCAAGTCATTGAGGTAACTAAACCGAAAGAGACAACACAGGGAGCGCTTTTTTTAGTCCGTGTGCTCGCCATGAATCTTTTATAAACTGCAGAAGAAAGTCACCACGAAATTCATTCACCTTGGCCACGCGGTACGGATCTCAAACAGCCCACACCTGCCCCATTCCAGGGTTTTTTCCTGTCACCTTGTGGCTTTGCTGGGAAGAGCAAAGGGAGCGACGTCTAACAACGGGATAGCACAACAGGGAGGGACTGCGGATGCAGGAGCCCTGCCAAGCCCAGTACGTCTGGGGGCAATCTGAAGTCATCGAGGTCTCTTGCATCGAAGCACAAGGTAATAAACCCACCGTGTTGCTCATGGCGGCCACGGAGACCCCCCAGCTCAGCCCAATGTCCCCTCCGAGGTTGGGCTCACGGCACCAGAGCGCCACACGTCACCCATGAGCGAGCTGTAAATCCTACTCTAACTCCCTTCCGTTAAGGTCTTCTGCTTCCACGGAGCGAGAACGTTCCTTAATCCTAGTGCATTTGGAAGGGACTGCCAGCAAGCACCGGCTCCTCATGCCCAACAGGGTTATTCCCGACCGCTCTGGCCCTGTCGGCACCAGGAATGTTTTAACTCTCCATACTGCAGAGCTGTGAGATTCTGTTGACTCTTCAGGCCAAAGACACCAGCAGATGTTTGAAAAACACAGACCTATTTTCTGAATCCCAGGAGGATCCAAACCCTCCTTCCCATCTCCTGCCTTGCAGAGAGCAGCTTATCTCAAAGAGCCGGTGTTCGCAGGGGGTTTTAGCCTATAGCTCACACTTGGGATCGGTTTTAGTTTCAGTTTGGTAAAGCCTGCATCAGTTCAGAAATATTTCTGCTGAGGAAATAACACACCCAGTTTTTCTTCTCCTATCAGTATTAATTTAGCTAGAGCGACTGGCTGCAAATGTATTTCAGCCACGCACTGCAGCACAACCACCCTAGCAACAAAACACTCTGGAAAAACAAAACCAAGAACACTACAGCCCAGAAAGCAAAGAAATGAGCTCGACCACAGCATTAACGGTGAGCACCAAGGCCTGCTTGTTCAGAAGCTCATGGGGGAGACGGAAGCACTGCCCAAAAACCAAACCCGCGACTTTTAGCGGTTTGCCTTTGCGACAGCCCCGATCGCCTACGTGATGGATGTGGGAGCTGTGAATGATCTCTCTGCAGTTGTCAGCTCTCAGCATCAGGAGCCTGGACTGTGAAACTGTGTAAAACTGCTCAAGTCTTTTTAAGCAGCTACCAAGGAGTGACCAGACCCAGGCAAGCTCCATCAGGTGGATTTTTAAGCGCCCGGCGGACGCTTGCACAGCGAGCGGGGAACAAGGTGCATCAGATGAGGCCGAGCGCCACCCGCAAGGTCCCTTAGCAAGAAAAACACCCTCAGCCAAATTAATTCCAGGAAGATGAGGGATAAATAAATAAGAAATTCTATGAAAAGGACTAAGCAGTTGGTGTACAGGGGTTTTTTGGGTACCCAAAGAGCTACTCGATGCTTCCTCATGCTTTAATGCCACGGTGCAAGACAACCTTGCAAAATTGTTTTACGCCCTAGAAATTACAGTTTGAGCACACACACAAAAAAGTGCTGACAGAAAAGCCTAGCTCATGTTTGCCTTAGTGACCCTCCAAGGTTTTCCAGGACATCCTGAGCCAGGGCTGGCACTGCTTCAGTTCCTCCCTGGGCAAGGATTTGTGGTGCCAGGCGGCTCCGAAAACCATTGGCTTCCAAATACCCTGAGAGGGGACCGATTTCTCCCTGCTCCGCTGAGAAACCCCGACGGCAGCAGCAGGACATCCTGGAGCAGAGCAGGGAACGCAGCTCCCCTCCTCCACGGCCGGCCGCGGTATTTTCCTAACAATTCGCTCCCTTTCCTTTAAATGCTGGGGAAAAAAAAATGCTTTCAAGGCCAGAAACAGCCCAGAGCTCCAAGCGATTTGCACAAAACACTTATTATGAAAGTCCCTGCCAAAAGGGCTGGCACTACAGCCCGAGGGGACAGCAAACAAAAGCCAGGGAGCCAGGACAAGCAGCAGGTTTGGGCATCCAGGTGGGCTCTATTTTCTCCCCCCGAACACGATGCTTTCCAGGAAGATTATCCAAAGAGCACGGGCCAGGCCGGAGCCGCGAGCAGCCACGGGTGGTTCCCACGGAGGTTGATCCGAGTCTTCCTGCAGCAAGAAGCAGAGAGCTGCAGCCCGGGGGAAGCTCCTATCTAAATATTAAGAGATCCGCTTCCTTCCCGGGAGCCTGTGTTCCTCTTTCCCCTCAGGCCTAGCTGGATTTTGGCAGGTGACATTAAGCAAACCTGAAAAGGAGGTATTTGAGCAGCATCTCCAGGAAGAGGGAGCATAGAGCGTCACCTTTGGTCATTTGAATGCTCATTTGGTCCAGGAGAACCTAAAACCTCCAGCTGGGATCTCAAGCTGATGCTACTCAAAGGGGAAAACCCAAGGAAGCACCGGGATCCAAGCGAGAGGGCCAAGCCCTGCAAGCTTTTACTTGAAAGCAGAGAGCAGAAAAAAACCCAAACCTAGATTTCTGTGTGTTGTTTCACCCAGCATCACGAGTGTCAGGGAATCGGGCCAAATCTGCCACGTGGGAGCGAGACGAGACGCGCCAGGAGAGAGAACAGTTTGTCAGGAAGTGCCAGTGCCTGCGATCACCCACGGCACCCGCAGGCCTGCATTAACCCTGCATAAGTAGCAACACCAGCAAGTGAGATAACTTAAGAGCATTATCTACTTACCTACATTTCCAAACATCTTTTTATTTTTGTGCTTTGCAGCTAATAACGTGAGAACCGTGCTAGAGATGAGGGCAGAGGGCCCTTTTCTCAAAGGGCAGTTAAAGAGGGCGAAGCTGCAGCAGTGCAAGGAAAATACGGATGTTTGGGACGTGACACCGCCAGCCGGTGGCACAGCCGGGACGGCAGCGTGAAGCTGGCTGCTTCCTGCTCGCCCGCAAGCACCGGGAACCGGCCACGTTTCTCCACCGGGAAACTCGGTTCCTTGGGAAGCGGGAGGAAGCGCGCGGAGCTCGCAGGACTCGTCATCCCGACGGGCGTCACCACTCGGTCCCCTGAGCTCGGGCAGTGCCAAGGCAGGGCAGGAGGTGGCTCTCGGCCGCCGCGGGGCCGCGCGTGGGTCACAGCGTGGGTCACGGCACCTCCTTTCCGCGCGCCATCGCCCCGCGGTCCCACGCGGAGGGGGAGCAGCGCTCGCTGCCATGCTCGTTTCCCAGCTGAATTCCAGCTGAGAAAAGCAGCAGTTTGGAACGGGGCATAAACCTACGGGATGCCAAGACGGGGCTTTCAGGCCTGTTTGGGAGAGGAGTCGAAAGGAGGCAGGAAGGGGAACAGCCCTAGGAAAATCATGCAAAAAGCTGGCACCGGGAGGAGGCCTGTACAACCGCAGCCTTTCAGCACGGACACGGGAAGCGAGGGAGGAATGGGTGAAAATAAGGCAGGTCGTGGCCAAGAAGAGAGCTGTGCCGTGCCGGTCTGACACCAGCCTGCCACAACGGCTCTCTGCAGCACCTGGGTCTGCTCATATTGGTACCAGTGTTGGGACACAAGGAATAAAGTGTCTGGGATTCGGTATTTGAAAGGCAGCAGGATGGAGCGGGCACCCACTAAACTTATTTCCTCCCTCTCTCCACAGACTGACCCCTTTCTGCCCCATTTCTTCCAGACTGCCTTCCTCCTGGTCCTGACGCTCTCCAAGCTAACCAAGACCAACCCAAGGAGCTTCCTCCATCTCAGGGCTTCCTCCTCTGGCTCCCACCTATCTCATTCCTATATCTGCTTTCTGCCTTCAATCTTTTCCTTGAGGAGCCCTTAATCTTTGCTTCTCCACCACCACCTTTTCCTTAAGTCCATTCTCTCAGTCATTTCCCCTCCTCACACATCTTTTTTCCTTTAAAATCTGAAGTTTCTTCCTTGCACGGTGCAAAGACACCCAAGGGGCTGAGAAAGCCTCCTGCTGTCAACTCAGTTACCTTGATCTCGACTCACGATAGTCTGCCAATCTGCTACAATTTTAGAGAAATTCTTTCTTAATTTCTGGTTAAAAATACTCTCTGTACAGGGAGAACCTGCAGATAAGTGAGCCGTGACACATTTGTGGTTTCTTTATACAGCACTTCCCATAATTTTCCAATTGTTACAGCAGTTGTTACGGCAAAAACTGTGTGAATATTAGTTTGCCACTATTAGGAGATTCCCCCAGTAAAAATTGCAACTCCTGGCAAATTTGGTGTTTTAACTAGACACCGTTTCAGGAGTCCGACTTCCCTCTGTTCTACTCCTTCCTTCCTAGGGATAAACAGAGGCCACGCAGCTTGTCCTCTGCTGTAACGGTTTGTTTTACTGCAAGCAGAGAAACCGTTCTTCCACTAAAAACAGATCTGCCTAGTGACAAAATAAGGAATGTGCTCTTTCCAGGGTGCAGGCAGGAGAAACAGTAAGAGGGACCTTAGTCCGCTGAAGCACAAAGTGATTGAGAACCACATCCTGGTGAAAAAGCAGACTCGTTCTGGGCGAGCACCTTTGTCAGGGAAATACCCGGCTTGTTTCCTGGCGTACGGGGCCTTGGTGAACTCTGGCATGTTTTTATGGTTTCTTAATGTATTTGTTACTGGTTTCTTCCTGCGTTTGTTAACGGTTCCTTACTATGAGGCCGAGTCGTTGAGCTGATATTCCCTGGATCTGCTGAAGCAGGCCTGGACCCCTCCGTCTCTCCACAGGCGCTTAATGACGCCGGCCAGCTCGGCGGTCATGACGCCCTCCTCGGCGCTCCCGGCCAGCACGAAGAGCTGCCGGGCATCGTCCTGCGGGAGCAAGGGGAAAGTCAGGATCCACCGGCGCTTCCACCCCGGCACGGCGGGGCTGAGCCCCAGCACCCGTCCCAGCGGTGCCGGACACCGTTTCCCCAGCACGGCCCAGCGCAGCGGGCAGCGCCGGCACCAGAAATACAAGTTTCAGTAATGTGAAAACGCCCGTGTGACAATTGCTCTGGAACACAGGAGTTTGCACGAAAGCCTATGCTTTATTAGGGATTAATGAAATAACTATAGTGTAAAGAATAGTTTTAAATGGAAAAGCTTTATTACAGCACAGTGTTGTACACTGTGGGAGCAAGGAAAGTTTCCATTTGGAATCAAAATTGGGATTATCACAGGTTTAAAGCTTTGATAAATTGGGCTTTGTTTCAACAACTATCAGCACCAAAGGAGGCAGTGATTTCTTAATAAGGCATTTCCCTATGAGATGGGATAGACTCCGATCAGGCTTTGAGTATTTTAGCCCTAGAGCAGGAGAGATTCTTCCCAGAAATCTTAGTATAGGGCCATATCTTCCTGTAAATTCCCATTCAAGATTTAATTGGTTCAGCTTAAAGATCAGGGCTTTGAATCCCTCCAAGCACTGACGTCAGAGGCCAAGAAAATTACACAAAAACTGAATATTTTGTTAAAAACTCAAAGAGCTTGGACTTAAGTCGTTTTTATTTGGGGGAAAGCAAAGCTGCTAAATGTCTCATCTATAATCTCAGTAAAATAATCCACAGTGTCCTAGTAAAACATTACAGATTAAAGGTCTTCCACTACCACATCTTTCCAGAAAGGTATTTCCACTATGAGGATGACTAACTGAATTTCTAGGATATATTAACATAATTCACAGCACAGGCTTGGAGGAAGGGAAACAAGTGAAATACTTACAGCTCTGGCAACTTCCCCAAAGTCTATCTTTAGCCTTCCCATGGCCCGGATGATCGCAATAATGGACTGGATAGTATTGCTGTAGACAACCACTTTATACTGTTTGCATTCTTCCTCCGAATAGCCGTCCTCGTGAATAATCCTAGAAATAAAAAACCCCCAAGTAGTCATTTCCAAGGGAACGACGAAGGACCCCGCAGATTTCTTATTTTATGTTGCCCAAAAAGGGCAGTTGGGACAGCTGCACTTTCACTTACTTCATCTGCTTCACGATGGTGCTTTTACCAGACTCTCCAGCACCTGAAAAGCACAAAAAAGGCAGGTTAAAAAAAAATAAATGGGACAAGGACTTGTCTACTAGCCTGTATATCACCTCTCAATTCAGCTGCAGCCCAAGGGCCCCTAAAGCTAAGCACATAAACACCATCTGCTTCTAGGTACCATTCCCCAGCTGTGCAAGGTACAAACATTACTCTTAAATGACCAGGGGAAGGCAGGGCCAGCAGAGAGGAGCTCAGGAGCACAAGGACCCTGCTCTGCACCTCCAGGTAAAGCAGTTGAGGACGTTAAGTCTGGCATGGCGACAGCAAAGGGAGAGCCCCTTAACCCACCGTGGGCATTCCCTTAGCGCGGAGCACGATGATTCAAACCAACGTTTCTGATTCTCCGTGGAAAACCAGGCACATTCCCATGAGCTCCTACTCCGGCGTTGTGGTAACGGCACCGGTATCTCCCCGCCGGCAGGGCAGATCTTAAAGAACTGCAGCCAAATTCAACCAAGGTGCCTGTCTAGACTTGAAGCGGCAGCTAAGCAGCCTGTGAATCAGCACCGGGAACATCTGAGACTTGGTTTCCTTCTCCCACCAACACCGGTTCCCAGAGGCAAGTGCTACAACCTGACAACCCCGGGACCTTGGCACACCCGTACACACCCCCCCTGCAACACACAACGCATATTTTAATGGATTAACAGCTTCTGTTCTCTAGCATTTCCCACAACACAAGGGTTGCGTTTCTGGGAAACGGAGGAGACAGAGACGCACGGGTTGAGTTTGGAGATGAGTGCCCGGCCCGGTGAGCACAGGCTGCAGCGCGCGGACACCCCGGAGCCCCTCGGAATGGGGCCAGCCGAGCCCCTGCAGATCAACGGGGCAGCCCTGCCCGTGTGCAGGATGCGAAACTCCGGCCTGGATTTTGCTTCCGAAGCTCGGGGCGCTCACGGGTTTGCCGAGGGCAGCGGTGACGCGCGCGGGCCGCGGGTGGCTCCTTGGGGAGGAGGGACCGCCACGTTACTGGGGCCTCCGCCGAGCGCCCGCGCAGACGCAGGACGTCGATTCCTCGGCTTCACGGAACCGCCAAGAGCTCCCTGCAAACGGGCCTGACCAGGCATCAGCTTGAGGGCTCCGGGGCCCCAAAGGCTCCCTCGAAGCTGCGGGACGGGGTTTCCCAAGGCGCAGGAATGAAGGAAAGCCTGTCTGGATTCCGCAGGGGACACAGGATCCCATTCCCTTCCAACACGAAGGCACCGCACATTCCAGCTGGTAAATCCTGGGATACGCTTTAGTTTATCAAATCAGCAGGGGAAAAAGAGCAGCTTTCTGGAACACAAGCCCTTTCTTCAAGCTGTCACAAATTGCACTGTTGCATGCCAAGTCTTCCCAAATTAATACATTAAAACCATGGAAAAGCTTTCTTTGGGAAGCACAACCTCCCTGAAAGAGTTTCTCAAGCCGCTTGCAAAAGCCCAGGATGACAACACAGCATCCTGGGCACATTCCTGCATCCTTAAACCCGGGAGAGAGCCGACTCCTGGGAAAGAGGCAAACAAGGACTGAAAGCGAAACTACTTCATTAAAAGTATAAATATCAGAATTAATTACCTGTTCTTACTAACTTATGGCATCTGCTACAATATTTCTTAGTAGGACCAATGTTTGGATGACAGGGGCTCAAGCCATCAAAAAGGATGACATTAAAGGAGCCAGAATTGAGGGTTTGGGGGTGGGTTATTCGTTATTCCCACTCGCAGTTGTCAGAGCAGCCTCTCCCTCCTCTGATCGTGCTGGGACCGGATTCGGATTCCTCTTCCTTGGATCCATCTTGGGCAGCAGGACCAGCACGGGGGGTTCAGAGATGGAGCAGGGAGTGCCCTGTGCCTCGGGGTGGGCATCACCCTCGCGTTCTGCGCCAGGATATAAATCCACAAGCAGCGACGCCTTTAGATGCCCATCGTTCAGCTGATGCTTCCAGTTCATTTGTCTCGACAGCCCCCTAAATGACTGTAATTAGTCCAGGCTGCAGCTCAGCAGGTTCCCAGCTTGGCACTGCTCAGGCCAAACCCTTCCCTGCTGCCGAGCCGAACGCTTTGGTTTCTCGACATTTCAATTATTCTCAGGAGTAACTCTGGTCACTTTAATATTTTTCTTCCCTCAAGCCTTAAAATAAAGGCCTTAAAGATACTTCCAGCTCGGCCTCAAACAGAACAGGCCCATAAGCCAGAGCCCATCTTTAAGAGAAGCACCAACGAGGAAGGAGGAGGTAAATTCCAAGCAGGATCCTCCAAACTTCGCCTGGATCTCGGGGAGCACCCACTGGTGACAGTCGCATCCGAACAGCGCGATGCTCCCGGCGGAGGCGGCTCCTAAAGGAAGTTTTATCCAGGTTCCAGCCCCATCTCGGCCTCTGTCCCATGGAGCAGGCAGCTCCTTAAAGAGCCATTTAAACCCCTGACTCCAGCTCCTGCCAGGCTGGCAGCTTCTTAGCAGGGTCTTGGCCAACACCAGGTAACGTCTGGCCCAAATCGCTCAAAAATAAAAGCCTTAATCCCGCTCCGGTCCATCCCCTGAGACGGAGGCGACGTGCTCGTGTACAGCAAAAAGCTTTTGCAGGCTCCGCTCTCGCCGTGCATCTGTTTTGCTCCTCATCTCCCCCATTAGGCCCCAAACCAGGTGCAAAACCATTGCATTTTACTCTTCCTTTCCAAGCGCAGCGCTGACCTCTGCAGACTTCACTCCTGCTCTTTGGCACCTGAGATTTCTCTAAATATTTGCAGCTGCAAGCGCTGGGCAAGCCACTATTTCTCTTTTGCCCCTCCAGGTCACTTGAATAGCTTTAAAGGCTTTGTACAACGAGCCCCATTTCGGGGTCAAATCAACTTGGGAAATGGTGTTCAAACCGCACCCATTCTTCCCTGCCAGGGTCCAGCTCCGGTTATTCTTGATACATGTTTAGAGTTTAAACCTTCAGCCAAGCACCTCCAGTGGGGGGGGAAAAAAAAAAAAAAAAAAGGGAATGTAAATGCCACTGAAGTGCTTTTCCAGCCCACGGAAAGCTGATGCTCAGCATTGGAAATGAACAGGAGCTCGACTGGGTAGTGTTACACCTGACATTGTCAGGGACTCAGCAGGGAAAGCATCGATAAGGAATTAAGAACTGTCAGGAGCTCAAAAATAACAAATAAAATGAAGATAAAAAAACACAAAATAAGACCCTGTATGTTGCAGGGCTCAAAAATATCCAAGGCAGAGCATTATCAGGACATTTTTCCCTGGCAAAACACAGCAAGTCTTTCCTTTCTGCTTGGACTAGGCGGGTCGTGCACAGATCGCGTTTCGTCACGAGAAACCTGGGTTGCCCTAAACAGGGACGTTGTAACTCGGTGGAAAAACTGCTGCTGAAATGCAGCTTCTCCCAAATAAGCAGCAGGGAAGCTGCATTTGCTCAGTTGCTCCAAAGCACCTGCTGTTTCTTGCACCTTCTCTGCAGGGCTTCCCTGCAGCAAGAGCTGGAAACCCCAAGAACTCCCCAGGGCCCTGCAGCGAGCAGTCGCTGCATCTTGATGTGCTCTGCTTGGGAAAAGGGAGAAATAAATAGAGAGGTCAAAGATTGCCCAAATCTTCCCGGAACAGCACCGAAGCTGTTCATTGTTTCAAAGCAACAAGCAATCTTAACTGCTTTTGCTAAAACCAGCTCAAAACTGGATTAATCCGTACTTCAGGTGAGGGTTTTTTCTTCCCAATTAATGGGGAAAAGTCCTGCAGCACGTGAAAGTTTTTAAAGAGCAACCAGGATATTGCTGGAACAAATTCTGAACCAAAACTCAGGAGAGATGCTTGTCATCCTTTAATGCCTATTCCAGGTGCAAGGAAGAGGAAAGTTGAACTGACACGTTCCTCCTTCCCAGCCTCTCGAGGAGGCCGTGCACAGCTTGTAACTGCAGCAACAGCCCCTAGCAGCCTGTATCGGCCTGAGCAGCTCAGCAGGAGTTTGGCAGAAGCTTTGTCAGACCATTCCTGAGCCAGAGCGATGCTGCAGCCTTTGCTGAACTCCAAAACACGCTGGGAGTTGTCGGGGTTTGCAACATCCAACCTCAAGAGGCAGCTCAGGAATAAGGACGCGGGAGCCGGAGGGCCACCGGTGACAACGGCACCGTCCTGCCACACTCCGGTCACCAACACTGCTGAACGTCTGGGCTTCGGTGAGAGGCCGCCTGCAGAATCCAAAGGGATCCTCTCCTCTTTGGCCCCTGTGTTGGGGTGTAACAGCACAACAAAGTTGTCAGGAATCCAGCACTTCACAACACCACGGGGACCACTACGAGCAGCGAGCGTGAGCTATTCCGACACGCAGCAGCCCCAGAGGATGTTATCTCCCTGATAAAGCAGATGTTTCCTTTTGTCAACATTGACTCAGCCTCCCACCCTAGCCCACAAACATGACAACTTCCCTTTACGCACAAACAAGCTCCTAAGACACAATTTTCCAGAGCGCTGCTTGGCTGGCTTGTTTTTGAGTTGAAAAACAGCTCGGGAACACCAAGCACCCTAATGCAGCACTGGCTGCTCTTTTGGAGAGTAACGGAGCCCTCTTTGCTGGGATTGAGGAGATGGATGGTGATTTAATCTGCCTTAAAGAATTAAAGAGCAAGAGAGTTGCCAGAGCTGGCTAAGGATTAGGAAGAGGAGGAAACACTATTGAAATGAGCAACAATGTTATCCCGCGGCCCTCAAAAGTTACGGCTATTGATGGAAAAGTCAAGACGGAGGGGAACTCCTGGGGTCCATGGATTTGCTCTGCAGGACCAACACTGCCGCAGAGGCCAAACGAGAGCTCGAGGGAGACGGTACCTGGAGCCAGCGTCAGCGGAGACGTCACTTGAAGCCGTCGCTGCTCCTAAGGAGGATGAAATAGAAGGATTCGAGGAACACCGTGTTGAAAGGGCAGGTAGGAAAGGTCCCAAGATCCCTGCGACTCAGGCAGGCCAAGCTGGGCTCTTCCTGCTGCCCCACCTGTGGCTGCAACTCACCCAGTTCCTCCTCCTCCATTGCGTTTAGAGGAACGTCCCGCGCGGAAGCGAGGTCGGCCCAGATGCAACAGGGACACGGGGAAAACCTGAAAACGTTTCCAGGGGAAGAAACCAGCACTAACCCCCAGAGGGTAATAATTTACAGCCAGCACTTGGGACCAAAGCAGGAGCTGCACAAAGGGGCCGGGAAGCTGCTCCGGGAGAGCGGCTGCCCCAGGGGGTTTCTCGCCGCGGAGGGAAGCGCCGGGGCCGGCAGCTCTGCCGGGCCAGACAGGCCGAGAGGCTGGGAATTTCCACACGCAGCCTCCACACCCAGTCAGGAGCACTTCGATCTCTGCTCCACGGTGCTTTATCTTCCATAGGAGCCTAATAACAAACTCATATGCAAAGCTGGAGAAAGAGGTAGCTTTAAAGACACCATTCAGCCATCAATCCAGCCGAAAGGATTGTTTGTGCTAGCCAGAAAAATGAATACTTGAACCATAAAACTGCGCGTGACTCGAGCATTAACCTCTCAGTACTTGGACTATGTTTCACGCGTTCCTTTGGTTTGGAGAGGGCTGTTTCTTCCTCTCCAATGCATCTTCATTAGGTCTTTAGCCTCATTTTGCATGAAGGATTTGAACGTCTTAAAGCTGCTAACAAAGATTTTTGACCTGCTGCCTTTAGAATAAATAAATCTTCAAGTACTTGGCACAGAGCTGGCATCTGCACTGGGCAGTGCCAAAGTCAGAGCGCCACCCATCTAGTAAAGAAAAAGAGCCAAGGGGTTTGTGCCAACACCGGGAGCGACCAGGAACCGGTTCAGCATCCGCATTTGAAGGGGGTGTTTTATTGGCACGGAGCGGAATAGCAGCGACAGGCTGGGAAACGCCGAGTTTGAAGCTCCAACTCCAATTCGCACCGGAGTTGGTGGTTAAAACCATCTTGTGACCGTTCTGAACAGGATCTAGCTACACTCGGAAGCGTCACGTCAATCACGACCGAAAACCGGGAAGCACCAGCTCGAGGGAACTCACTGTCGCAAACGAGAACAGCCACGTGCAGATTCTGCTCCCTCCTCAAAAAAACACTAAGGCAAAGCTTGATCTCAACCACCACACACAATTACCCCTTTACAAGCTTGAGGACGACTGTTTGGCAATCCCCGACAGCAGCTGGCGGTGCTCCTCTGTGATCCCTCCTGCACATCATGCTCCATCTCTACATCTACACAACAGCAGTTAAAAAAGGCAATTCCTAAACTGGCTGTTTCAGGTGATGCCACGAGGGTGACAGCATTAAGGAACGCAACAGCCCCAGCTCTAAGGACGCCGCTTTTCACCACTGCTACAATATAATCCCTCAAACAAAGGGAAGTCAAAAGACTCCTTCGCTGCAGCTCAAGCTCCACAGGCAACAGCCGGCGCTCCTGGTGCGCGCCTGTTCTCACAGCTCCTGTACAGCGCGCTGGGGAGCTGTTTAAGCTAATTGCGCCTGTTGTTCAGCTCACAGCGCTCCTGGGCGATGCAGCTCCTGGCAGGTCAAACCAACATCCCTCCCGCTGGCCTCCTGAGAGCCCCTGTCTCACCTCCGGGTTTTTACAGTCGGGCCTGGATTCCACGGAAGCTGGAGGAGCAGCTTGGAGGGCAACACACGTGGCGAATGTGACAGCCACCTCCCCCAGCCTGTTGCGGGTGTCTTCCGAGCGCCACGCTCCGGAGCGGCTCCTGCATCCTCCAAATTCCATACAACAACGATGCTCCAAGTCCAGGCCTCCTCAGGCAGGGATTGTGCAGCTGGATTCTTTCCAAAGGAAGGATTTTTGAGAGAAAGACAAGGTCTGATCTACGCAAGCAAAGCAGCTTTGACATGGGATGGAGGGTGTTTAACCCACCCTCACATTTACTAGCACGGGTTAAAAACCAGACAAGCAAGGGCCAAATGGGAGATTATCAAAGGTCCAGACAAATGGTGAGGCCATGGCAGAAAGAGAAGGACTTGAAGAAGATTTATCAGTTTTCTCTCCTCACTATGAAGGTTTTTTTTTGTGCGACTTGTCTGTTTCTAAAAAACTTAGGTGTCCATTGAATTTGATGCAAGGAGAACAGCCTTGATCTCTTAAAAAAAAAAAAAGACTTATAAAAATAAGGGGCAGAGGAGAAAAGTTTCCCCCGAGGGAAAGCTTCATTCCTTCAAAATAAGGAGCCCTTGGTGGGTAAAACACAAAACTGCGGGAAACCGATTTTCAACGCTACCCAAATCCAAGGATTTGGATTCGGTTTCTCATTTGTTTTTAAAGATAACCTAGTCAGTGGCATGGAAGTAAGGAGAGAAGGTTAAATAAGTCGGACAAGTCACCAAACACCAACTGAGCAAACATGAAATGAGACACATGTATCTGATGTGGCCATTGGGGGTATCGGCGCTGGAACACAAGGTGACAAAAGGCCCCAGGAACAGGGCAGGGGACATCCCAGGAGTCCCCCCACCCGCTTTATAAGGCAGCACTAGCAGAGCAATCAGCACTCGCCACCACAAAGCCCATTCCAAGTCATTAAGAGAGTCATTAGATCAAACATACATGAGGAATAAGAGTTTTACATATTAAAAATAGGAGGAATAGAAAGTGCCTCCCCACCAGCAGCAGCGAGGCTCGTTAGGCAGCTGCTCAAAACTTAAATGAGCTGCAGGGTAATTAGAAAATTCCTCTTCGCAGCACATGCTCCTCTTCCAAGAAAAGTTATTTTGATGTTCTGCCTTTAATGAAACTTGAACGGTGTCCAGAGGGCTCTTGGAGGATAGAATGAAATACCAATTCTCCAGCCGTTCGCTCCATCTGCAGCTTCGTTATATTTCTTCGTTATAGATTGTCTGTCCACGGATGGAGGCAGGAAATCCCACCAAGACGGAGCTTCTTTGAGGCCCGGACGCCTCTGTCCCTCGCCGGGATGGAGGTAGAGATGAGAAGTGCAGGACAAGAAGCCTCCAGGGAGCAGATCCGACCCCTTCAAGCATTTTCCTCTAGAAATCGGGCAGGCTGTTGGGCCATTTTTTTTGCAAAATCCAGATGCCTTGGACATCAAGAGCATCTTTCACAAGCTGAGCTGGAATTCGAGCATTGATTTGATCTCATTAAAAGCATGGATTCGATGCATGCAGTAATTCCCACCGCTTGGCGGTTCCAATCAATTGGGGTATTTATTTTGTCTTAGGAAAGTGTAACTCGGGGCTGACCGCAACCGCTGCGTCCGTGAGAAACCCTTCGCGTGGGCAAGGGTCACGAGGAGACGTCGCCTTCCCCGGAGCTCCAGACACAGCCCGCGGATCGGGAGGGAGAGCAGCTCCCTGCAGGTCCCATGGGCAGATGGAGCACGCGGTGGATCCCGGAGCAAATCTGCTATTTCAGTCCCGGGTATTTTCCCGGTATATATTTTCAGTTTCCTCCAGCTGGGAAGGGGCTGTGGAGCAGCAGGCAGCACTGCAGGACGACGCTAGGACCAAACATGAAGCACGTTCCCTATTTCAGGGCTCTATTTCACCCGTTGAAGAGCATTAAGCAGCTCCACCACTAAAGAGCAGATGGGTCTGACACCCTGATGGTCCTGTGGAGATAACTGTCCAAAGTAAACAGTTGTGCTACCAAAAAACCTACTTCTGTTTGATTGGATAAGCAGAATTTTTACAGTTTCCCCTGATTTGCATCTGCAGGATGCATCTTTCCATGTTTTACCAAAACAGAACCCAGTCTTGCCAGGCAGTGGTACTTGGGAAGGCTTGAGGGATTTGGGGAAGAAAAGAGTGATTCGGAAAGATTCAGGAAAAGCAGAGTTCTCCAGGAGCAGCAGCCTGCAGTCTGCACGGCTGCCTAGGTAGATGCAAGCTCCATTAGAGCAAACTTAAGGTTTAACTTATTTTGCATGAATTAGCAGGAGTGCTTGAACATAATTACACAGAGGATCCAAATCCGGTAAAATTTTAACCGGACGGATAGCGGTGCCTTTTCTGCATGAACAGTTCAATGCTGGATGAGTCCAAACAGCTCCGGCCACGGAAATGCCATTCCGGCCAGGGAAGCGACGCTGCCTGGATTCACACGGGTACAGCCAGGGCTGTCACTCGATGTCACAGCAAGCCCCCCGAGAGGATGAACACGCCAGACAGACACCCTGCGCGCTGCTGGAGAGCAGGGCTGGGAGGAGAGGACACCTCCGCTCAGCAGGAAGAGGCTCTGCGCCCTCCTACGTTGTGCTGGGAAATCCCAGGGGTTTCCAGGCAGGTTGGTGCCTGCGGAGCGGCGTCTTCCCAGAGGCAAAAGCAGAGCAAAGAGGCTGCGTTTAGAGCGAGGACTGCAAAGGGCCTGGGCCACCACAGGGGACCAGGGACCGAGCAGGGCCATCAAACCCAGAGGGCCCCATGACAACAAGCACACGGTGAGTGACAATTATGTAACACAGAAGGGGTTGCTGCGGCCTTGGGCAAGTTGTTATTCAACGTTCAGGTTTCTTTTGTCAAGAAAGAAAAACAAAAAACACAGCAGTTACTTAACAGGCTGCATGGGGAGAGCGAAGCGCTAGGGGGTTATTTGAAACCCTGCAAATACAAACATGATTCCAGGACTGCGGCCCCAACACACGTAACAATCCCAGGGTTACAAGCAAGAGAGACCACCTGAGCACCCGGATAGCCTTCACCATAGAGGAAAAAAAAGGAAAAATTTGAGGAATTTTCCCCTTCCTGAGAAGGGCCTGCAGTGGGATGTATACCCGAAATCCCCTTTTCTTCCTCAGGAAAAAGGAGGATTCTGAATGAGGTGAGGACATACAGTGAAAAGCCTTCAATTCGTTGCTACCTCATCAGGAGCTCCTAACAGCCGGGTCTTAAAACCACCTTTTGTGCAAGCAAAAACTTCCTTAACCTACATAATTCCGTAGAGTGCAAACTAGGCCAGTTACTTCAACGGAGCCAGAGAAGAGCATATGGACTCCTGAAGTCCATACGGAACCAGCGACCCGGTTACACGAACCAGCACATGAACTCTTAACAAGTTGGTGACACGACACAACTTATCCTAGGCATTTTAATACCCTGCTTCAAAGAAAAAGGGCTGAAAACACGGGGGAAAAAAAAAAAAAAAAAAAAAAAAAGTGAACTTTCCCATCAGCTTCTCACTGAAAGGAGCCAAAATCCTACTGCAAATATTTCCTCCCGCAATCCCCTGCGTTGTTCCACCTCCAGATTAACAAGGCTGCGTACGCAGTGAGTACATTTCGGCATGACCCAGTATTCCTCTTAATCGCGGGCAATCATCCGGCTCAGTTTTGAAGCTAGAAAGTCTTGACATTTTAAGTTATTGCACATTATGGCCAAGAACAAACCAGATACGAGAGTCATTTTCCAAATGAGGCAAGATACAGATCGCTGCTTTACGCAGAGAGCAGCGATCCTGACTGCAGTTGTTGCTCATGCCTTTGAAAGCCTCCCTCATGTCTAGGTTAATATGCTTGAAAGTCATTATTGCTTTATCTTTTGCAAATTCCTTCAATTTTACCATTTGCTGATGAGGAGGCCAAGCAGTTTTAGACCCAAAATCTTTGTTGGCTTTTTATGGCCACAAGGAATATCACTCTGTACCTCTCACAAGCAAAAACAAGTTTAAAATTATATATATTCTCCAGATAAGGATCACTTGGAAAGCAGAACTGTTAGTCAACATGTCCCAGTCTGACAGGGAAATTAAATATCATTGTTCCAGTCTCCGTGAACTCAATCTGTCTCCACCTGAAATGGCAAATGTCAAAGTAACAACAACAACAACAAAGACATTAAAAGACAACGACCTACATGACCAGATGGTTCTCCTAAATTTGCACTGCCAGTTCCTTAGCTCACTTGAGGTCAGAGAAACGGAACAGGAATCTGCCCATATCCAGAGCAGTGTTTCCGTGTCCATACCCTGCTCACCACCCAACAAGGGCTTCTCAGCAGGGTGGCTTGTGCGTAGCCCAAATAGGGCAGCCTGTTTGCAATCCTTGCATATTTACCCACGCAGGGAAGCGCAATAAAAAGATAGTTGGCCACTAAAGACCTTATTCCATTCAGACGGCTCTTCCGCTCCTCTCAAAAATGCACAAATGCATTTTGGTTGGAAAAAAAAACCACCAGGGCGCAGAAGTGGCACTTCCTTTCGCAGCTGGTTTGCTGCGCACGCAGAGACCGCCCTGAGGCAGCGACAACGCGCTCAGGTTTTATCTTTCTGGGCTTCTGCAAGCTCGGCAGAACAAGCCCTGCTATGGAAAAGCCAAATTCCAACCTCACTTTTTGTGCTAAGCCAGATGCCCTCACGAGACCTTTATGGTGGCGGCACAAGGCGCAGAGAACCCAGTGCAATCATCACACCCCCCTGCAAAGGACGTTTACATGGGGCAGGTGCCCAGAGAGCCATTTCCAGCCCAAAAAGCCAACTTGCAGATAAAAGGCTTTAATTTTATTACCCCATTCCCAGCAAAGAGCCTGTGCGCCCATACACTGTGTATCCAACCAGCAGCGGGAGGTTTTATAGCCATCTTTGTCACACCAGCGCGGGATGCCCAAAGATGAAAGAAAAGGAGTAATTTCCGCAGGCAGAGCCCGTGGGAAGCGGCACCGTCTCAGCGCTCCCTGCCCTGAGCCCCGGGTCCCTCTCCGCGCTGCCGCACGGCGGAGCCGGCCTCTCCGAACAGCCTCTCCCACTCCGACCTGGCAGCTCCAGGGCCCTTCCCGCAGCTTCCCGAGGTCTCCTGCGGGAATCGCAGCCCAGTCTCTCAATCCTCTGCACTTCTGACATCTTTTGTCACCTCTCTTAACCCGACACCCTCCAAGGAAACCCCTCTGCACCCCCTACCCCCCAACACCCTCCTGCCCCCCCGGACCCCCTCTCCACCCCTTCAGACACTCCCCTCCCCACGACTCGCTCTCCAAAGACCTCTCAGCCTCCCCCGAACCCTCCTCAAGCTCCCCCCGGAGAGCCCTGCCCTCGTGCCACACTCCTCCCCTCTAAAACCCCCTAAACCCTGGGGCTCTGGGACCCCCTGAGCCCTAAGAAGCCCCCATTGCCCTTCCCAGGGGCTTCCTTGCCGGCCACAGGGCCTCCAAACCCCCCCAGCCGGCCCAGCTCCCTGCAAGGCTCCATTGAGCCGCTCAACTCCCCGCCCGCCGCTCGGGAACCCCCGGCCTCCTCTCCCGAGGGCCCTCAGCCCCTTCCAGAGCCCAAACCCTCCTCAGAGGGCGCTAGACTCCCTCGGGCCGCCCCGAACCTCGCCCTGGGAGGCCCCTTGGCGCCCCCAGGGCCCGGATCGCCCCGGCCGAGCCCCGCGGCCCTGGCCCTCCTCACCGAGCAGCAGCAGCTTCACCTCCTTGGCCGCCTTCTCGCCGTCCTCGCGCAGGTTGCGGTCGATCATCTTGCTCCGCTCCACGGCCGCCTTGTCCTCGGCGCTCAGCGTGCAGCCCATGGCGGCGGCGGGAGCGGCGGCCGCCGAGCGCGGCCCACGGGGCGGGAGCGGGGCCGGGGCCGCGCCTCGTCGCTCGCCTCTTCCCTCAGGCCGGGCGGCTCCGTGAGGCGGTTCCGGATATCCGGTGTGGCGACCGTTACCCGCCCGACAACCGCCCCGGGGCGGGGCCGCGCGCGCGGCACGACGGGAAATGTAGTCCGCCCGCCGCCGCGCGGGGCACGCCGGGACTCGTAGTCCGCGCGCGGCATGCGGGGAGTTGGAGGCTGCCCCCACCTCACTTCCGCCTCGGTGCAGCGGTGGGTGACGGGAGTTATAGGGGGGGTAGTCCCTTACTTCCGCCTCGGTGAAGAAGGGCATGACGGGACTTGTAGTCCAATGGACAGAGAAGCGACGCGGGCTGTAGGGCCCCATAGCTGCCCCAGCCCCACAAGCAGCCCCAGCCCCACAAGCAGCCCCAGTGCCAGCCCCATCACATCCCCCAGGCTGCCCCTCTCCATGTCCCCGACTGCCTCCACGAGGGATGTGTGGGCTGTGTGGGGCCACCCCGTCCTGTGTCACTCAGCACAGAGCCACTACTGACCCGCTAAAACCAGTCCCCTGGGTCCTCCAAGCTCCCATCCCCAGGCAGAGGCGGGAATCCCACCCCAAGGCCCAGCACAGCAGCCCGCACCCCCCACAGCTCGGGGGGCAGGTCCACGTGGCCACCACGTCCCCGTCCCCACGTCCCCGTCCCCACGTCCCCATCCCCATCCAGGCCACGCACAACCAGCTCTCCTCTCGCAGCCGTGTTTGCCCCGCGCCCGGCCCGCGCGGGCGCTTACAGCTCCGCTTTGGCCGAGGCGGCCGCGTAACCGCCGCCGCGCCGCGGCTCGGCCGGCTCGGCCGCCTCCTCGGCCACCTGCCCCGGGATGCGGAAGTCCACGGGCGGCTGCTCCCGCTTGGGGCTGCCGAGGCCGGGCCGGGGCTCCGCGGGGCAGCCGGTGCCCTGCAGGAACTGCAGGAAGTTCTCCTCGATGGAGCCCTCGCGGCTCGGCAGCCGCGGCTCGTCCCCCGGCGCCTGCTTGAAGAAGCACGTGAGGAGGCGGCCGAGCTCGCCGCGGATCTGCCGGTTGAGGCAGCCGTAGAAGAAGGGGTTGGAGGTGAAGCACAAGTAGCCCAGCCAAGTGACCACGGTCTCGGCCTGGCGCCCGGCGGGCGCCTGGGGGCTCAGCGCCGCGTACACGTGGAAGGAGAAGTAGGGCAGCCAGCAGAAGAGGAACTGGCCGCCCACGGCGAGCAGGATGGCGGCCGCCTTGCCGCCGGCGCGCTGCGGCGTGCCGCGCGGCGCCCCCGAGCCCGTCACCATGGTGGAGCGGCTGCTGAGCGACTCGGAGCGCCGGCGCGGCGTCTCGAGCCACGTGGGCGGCGGGCCGCGGTGCATGGCGGCCACGCGCGCCACCTTGAACATGCTGCAGTAGACCACGACGATGATGAGGAGGGGCAGGAGGAAGTAGAAGGCGGCGAAGAAGACCACGAAGAACTTGCAGTAGGGCCCGCGGCTCCATTGCAACGAGCAGCCCCGGCCCGCGGGCGCCAGCGGCCGCTCCGGCGAGAGCCAGCCCAGCACGGGCACCAGTGAGGTGGCCACCGCCTTGAGCCAGACGCCCACCAGCACGCAGGCCACCAGCCCCACCGTCATCTTCACCTCGTAGCGCATGGGGTGCACCACGTAGTAGTAGCGCTCCACGTTGATGGTGGAGATGGAGAGGATGCACATGCTGACGAAGCAGACGCTGAGGAACAGGTAGACGCGGCACATGGCCTCGCCGAGCACGGGGCTGTCGAAGACGGCCGAGCCCGAGAGCATCTCCAGCGGCATGAGGGTGAGGGCGGCCAGGAAGTCCACCAGGCACAGGTGGAAGACGAAGACGAACTTGCGCAGCGCCGGCGTCTTCACGATGACGGTCATGACGGCCGCGTTGCCCACGATGGCCGTCAGGTCGATGAGCAGCATGAAGAAGAGCCCCACCGCCCTGGAGGCCGCGTCCTTGGGCTTGCCGTCGCCCGTGCCGTTGGGGGGCATGGGCCCCGGCGAGGGCGGCAGCGCCCGCGTCGCCCTCGAGCCGTTCCAGGCCCAGGGGGCCGACACGGAGGGCTCCATGGTGGCCCCCGCGGCCCGCACCGGCCCGTCGCCCATCGCAGGGCCCGCGCGGCGGCGCCCGCTCGCTCACATCGTCGGCGGCCCCGCGGCACCCGGCCCGGCCCTACGGCCGCCGGCGGTGCCGGGCGCTGCCGCCCATGGCCCGGCTCCCGCAGAGGCCACCGCGCTCAGCGCCCGCCGGGGCTCCGGCCTCATCTGCCGGCTCCCGGGCGCCACGTCGGGCCCGGCACCTGCGGGCAAAGGGGGCGGCCGTCAGAGCCGGGGGGACAGCTCAGACCCGACCCGTGTCCCCCGCCCCTGCATCCCGGTGTCCCCTTCCACCCGCCCCTGAGCCCCCCGCTCATTCCTCACTCCCTTGGAGAACCAGCAGCCCGGACGGGTCAGCCCCCAAACTCTGGTGTTTCCACCCCAAACCCCCCCAGCGCGGGGACTGCCTGGGGCTCTGCTGCGCCCGGGGACATCAGGGTCCCTCCTGGCACCCGGGCGCCCCATCCCGAGCGGGTCCCAGCGCGGGGGCCGGGCACCCCCCGCCCCATCCCCCGGGGGGACCCGCCATGGGGAGGGGGGCGCAGCCCGGAGCGGCCCCCCGGGAGCTCCCCGGGCCGGGGGGGGGACCGGGTGCCCCGCGGCGCCGCCAGGGATCCCTGCCCCCCCCCCAGGCGCCGCCCGCAGGGGCCCGGGGACCCCCCCGGTTTTGGCGGAGCGGCGCGGGGGGGCGGGGGACACACCGGGACCCCCCCCGCCCCCCCCCCGCCTCCGTCTCCCGGGCCCGTTTCCCCGTGCCCCGCGGCAGGCCCGGCGCGGCGGTGAGGGGCGAGCGGCGCCGCCTGCGCCCCGGGGCCGGGGGCTCCGCCACCCCCCCCAACCCCCCCGCCAAAAGCGGCCGCGGGCACCTACCGGGGGCGGCTCCATGCGGGCGGCGGGGCCCGGCGGGCGGCGCGGGGCGCCGGGCGGGGATGCGCGGGGCTGGCGCCGGGGCCGCCGCCCGGAGCCGCCGCCGCAGCGCGGGCCGAGCGGAGCCGGCAGCTCCCGCGCCAGCCGCGCAGCCGGGTCCTAAACGGCTCCCGCCTGGCCCCGGGGGCGAGACCCCCCCCCCGCACCGGCGGCGGGGACGCGCGGTGCCACCGTCCGGACATGCCGGCGGCGGGGCCCAACGGGGAGCTGGGCACGGGGGTGGCACCGCCGCCCTGGGACACGTCTGGGGGTGGCCGGGACTCCCGGGCACCCTCTCTTGGTCACCGCCCTCACCCTGGCGTCAGGCCGCGGGTCCCCCCTTCCCCGGCTGCTCTTTTCTGCCGTGGGGGGTGACATCCCGTCAGCAGGTACCAGGATGGGGACAACACGGAGCGGCTCCCCTTGGGGACAGCAGGGGAGGGGGGGAAGCAGGGCGGGAGCAGGGGGACAACGAGGGAACATCCGGATGCTGTTGGGGACTGAGCCGGGCGCAGGAGGGTACAAGGAGTGGGGAACAGGACGGGACACCCGGTCCTGCACCCGTCCCAGCGCCCCTTGTGCAGCTGGGATGAGGGCCGAGCAGCCCGGGCCTCAGTTTCCCTGGAGCCCAAAGGGTTCCTCACCCCGGGGTGCCCCCCTCCCCGGGCGCGGGGGGCTGCGAGCTTCCCCCCCGCAGTGCCCCGGCGCCGGGCCCAGCTCCGCGCCCGCCGCGCGGCCCTGCCGCAGGCCCCGCGCGTCACGTGCCCCATTGCTAGGTTACCGGCACCCAAAAATAAATCCCTCCAAACGAGATTAGAAACGCGGGGACCTCGCGTGAACCGGAGCCGCCGCTCCGGAGCGGGGAGCAGCTCCCGGCACGGGCGGGCTCGGCTGCCCCGCAGGGACCTCCCACTGCCCCGTGTGGGGCCATCTCCTGCCCCACGCAGGGTCCGGGCACAGGGATGGAGCCGCTGCCGGTCGGGGGGAGCAGCCGGGACTTCCCCATCCCATTAACTGGGGTCTCCCTCACTCGAGCTGGCTGCATCCCCTGATCTGGACTGATCTCCTCTCCCAGGTGCAAATCCCGAGCCGGGTGCATGCCAGAGCCCAGATGCACCCATGAACTGGGTGCGAAACTCTGCCTGGGTGCAAGCTGTAGTGCTGATGCCCCCCCAGAACCCAAATGCCCGTCTGCTAACATGGGTGCAAACCCTGACCTGGGTTGCAAACCCTGACCTGGGTGCAAACCATAACCCCATGCTCCCGTAAACGAGGTGCAAACCTTTACCTGGGTGCAAGCCCCAATCCTGATGCACCCTCCAACCTGGGTGCCCCCCAGACATGGGTGCAGGCTCTGCCCTGGGTGCACATCACCCTGGCCCGTGTCTGTCTTGGTTGGGGAGGAAACGGAGGGAACGGAGCCTCTGGGCACTTTTCCTGCCCTGTCCTGGTGGCAGCACCGACAGCCTCATGGTTTTGCTGCTTCCTGCAACCGGATCATCCGCAACGCAGCAAAGGTGCCGGCAGCACCCATGGGTGCATCCCCAAGCTGGGTGCCGGCTGCTCCCTGTGCAGCTCCTGGCTCCAGCAGGGAAACCTCCCTGGGGCAGGGAAACTGAGGCAGCAGCTCCAGCGACGCAGCTGGGAATATGTGGGGAGGTGGGGACAGGGGTGGCAAGGATGGCAGAACCCAGAGTGCAGGAGCAAAGCTGGAGCAATACGGGGCCATACTGGGCTATATGCTGGGCTATACAGGGCTATACTGGGCTATAGGGGCTATATTGGGTGGGGGGTAGCTGGTGGCTGGCTGGGTGGGTAGGAGGGCTCTGGGGGACAGACAGGCAGACGGTGACAGACAGACGGCTGCGTGGCCAGAAGGGCACCCTGGCACCCATCACCCTGCACCCCAGAAATGTCCCCCCAGCCTCTGGGCACCCCAGCACCCAGCGCAGCCAGAGGGAACATGCAGGGCCAGCACAGCCTGGGGGGCATGGGGGTACCGCAGGGTTGGGGGGAGGCCTGTGGCCCCCTAGCAATAAAACCTGCTTCATCCTGGCGCCTCCGTCTCCTTTTCCTCTAATTTGGGACCCAAAACCCTCGCGCAGAAGCTGCAGCTAAAAATACCGACGCCGAGACCCAGCCAGTTACGTAAGAGCTGACGGGGTGGAGGGGCTGGCGGGCAGCGGCGGCAGCACCCAAGGGTGCCCGGGGCGGGGACCAGGCCACCGTGTCCCCCTGTCCGGCACCCTGGGGTCTACATGTGGCCACCCCCAAGAGCAGGGTGCTGGGGCTGGGCAGGCCCGTGTGTGTGCCCGGCGGGGAGCAGGGCTGCGGGATTTGGGAGCTGATGAGGGATTTGGGCCGGTGCCCTGGGATTTGGGCCGGTGCCATGGAGCTGGGGCTGCAGCTGGATGGGGGGATTAGATTGGGATGGAGCGGGGGCAGGGCATGGGGAAGGGGTAAACTGGAGGGGGGTAATGAGAGATTGGAAGGGGGGTAAATCCTGGGGGGGTAAAGATGGGGGGCGTGGAGCTGGGGGGTGCATGCAGGGGGATGCAGCAGGAGGGGATGCACATGTGGGGGATGCACATGGAGGGTGCACATGGAGGGGTGCACATGGGGGGTGCACATGGAGGTTAGTTGCACTGAGGAGGGGGTTAGTTGCACCCAGGGAGGATGCACGCTGGGGGGGTTGTCCCCATGGCGGTTGCATCCCGTGGGGGAAATGGTGGGGGGGGATGTACCCAGGTGAGGATGCATCGGGGTGTGGGGGGGTGCGCCTGTAGGGAAGGGGTGCACGGGGTGGAAGGAGATACATGGTGGGGGGAGAGGTGCACTGGGGAGAGGATGCACGAGGAGGGGGTTGCACCAGTGGGGATGCACCGGGTGGGGGGAGGATGCACACGAGGATAATTGCCCCAGGAGCAGTGGGGTACCCAGGGGGGAGGAGGATGAAACGAAGAGGGGGATGCACCGCGGAGGGGGGGATGGGGGATGCACCGCGGGGAGGATACAGGAGGGGAGGGGGATGGAACCTGGGGAGGGGGGGAAGGGAGGGGATGCACCGGGGGAGGCGGATGAAATGGGGAGGGGGGGGATGCACCGGGGGGAGGATACAGGAGGGGAGGGGGATGGAACCTGGGGGGGAGGAGGGAGGGGATGCACCGGGGGAGGCGGATGAAATGGGGAGGGGGGGGATGCACCCGGGGGGAGGATACAGGAGGGGAGGGGGATGCACCGGGGGCGGGATGCGGCCCAAGAGGGGTTAAGCGGACGCCTTTCCCATTGGTGGAGCGCGGCGCGGGCGCAGCCAATGAGCGCGCGCCGTGCGCGGGGCCGCGGCGCCGGGGGCCGCCCCGAGCCCGGGGCCCGGGGTCGTTCGGAGCCGTTCGGAGCCGCTCGGAACCTCTCGGAGCCGCTCGGAGCCGCTCGGAGCGGGGCCCGTTCTGGTTCCGCACCGCCTCCCTCCGCCTCGCCGGCACCGCCCGCTGCGCCGGCACCGGGCCCCGGTACCGCCAACGGGAGCGCGCGGCGGGGAGGGGTCGAGCATCCTTCCGCCGCCGCTGGCACCGGCCCCGCTTCCATCTTGCAGCCGGGCGGGGGCGGCGGGAGCCCGGGGAGCCGGAGCCGCCGCCCCCGCAGCGGCCGCGGGAGGGGGCGGGGGGGGGACCTGGCCGCCCGCCCCGGTGCGGAACCGGCAGCGGCCCGGAGGGGGCGGCGGGAAGGGCAGGGCCGCGCGGTGCCGGCCGCGGCAGCCGGGACCCACCGTGACACCGCGAGGGACTGCGGGGAGCAGCCTGCACCACACGGTGACACCGCGGGAGCGGGGCTGCACTGTGCGGTGACACCGCGGGAACCGCACCGTGACACTGCGGGGAGCAGCCTGCATCACACGGTGACACCACGGGAGCGGGCCAAGCTGCACGGTGACACCACGGGAACCTCACTGTGACACTGCGGGGAGCAGCCTGCATCACACGGTGACACCGCGGGAGCGGGGCTGCACTGTGCGGTGACACCGCGGGAACCGCACTGTGACACTGCGGGGAGCAGCCTGCATCACACGGTGACACCGCGGGAACCGCACCGTGACACTGCGAGGACTGGGCTCCGTGGCGACAACACAGGAACCAGGCTGAGCTGTGCGGTGACACTGCGGGAACTGCGCTGTGCACCGCTGTGACACCGCGGGGACCGGACTGCATCCCGCTTGGCAGCGTGGGGACCCCACTGTGACACCGCGGGGACCGGACTGCATCCCGCTTGGCAGCGTGGGGGCCAGGCCGTGCTGGGTGAGCGCCTCCACCCCGTGCGGTGCCACCGCTCCAGCCGGGTCCCCCGCACGGTGCCACCCCAGCACCCCCAGAGGGGCCGCATCCCCCGGCACCGCGGGCACCCGACATGCCGCTGCCAGCCACGTGAAGCCACCATGCGCGGGTGCCGGTGGCCGGCGGCCCTGCTGCCGCCGCTGCTGGTGGCGGTGACGTGGGGCGCGGCGGCGGCCGTGTGCCCGGCGCGCTGCGTGTGCGCCTCCAACATCCTGAGCTGCTCGCAGGCGGTGCTGAGCGGCGTGCCCGCGCCGCTGCCGCGCTTCACCGCCGTCCTCGACCTGAGCCACAACAACGTGAGCCGCCTGCGCGCCGACTGGGCGCCCGGCCGCCTGGCGCACCTGCACTCGCTGCTGCTCAGCCACAACGGCCTCACGTTCGTGTCCACCGAGGCCTTCGCGCACGTGCCCCACCTGCGCCACCTGGACCTGTCCTCGAACCGCCTGCGCGCGCTCGACGAGAACCTCTTCAGCGACCTGGCCGAGCTGGAGGTGCTGCTGCTCTACAACAACGAGATCGCCGCCGTGGACCGCACGGCCTTCGAGAACCTGGCGCGCTTGCGCAAGCTCTACCTGGGCCGCAACCACATCGCCCGCTTCCCGCTCGAGCTGCTGGCCGAGGGCAGCCGCCCGCCGCAGCTGGCGCTGCTCGACCTCTCCGCCAACCGCCTCAAGAGCCTGCCCGCGGGCGAGCTGCTGGCGCTGCCCGCCTGGCTGCGCGACGGCCTCTACGTGCACGGCAACCCGCTCGCCTGCGACTGCGGCCTCTACGAGCTGGTTGCGCGGGGGCACCGGCGGCGGCTCGGCGCCGTGCTCGACTTCCAGGACGAGCTGCGCTGCCTGCTGCCGCCCGCCAAGAGGTCGGTGGCCATCCTGGCGCTGGCGGCCGCCGAGCTGCTCAACTGCAGCGAGGCCAAGGAGGCCGTGCTGGAGGCGCACGTGGGCGACACGGTGACGCTGGCCTGCGACAGCCGCGTGCGGGCCCCGAGCGGCGCCCGCGAGTGGCTCACGCCGGCGGGACGGCGGCTGCCGGATGACGGCGGCGGCAACGGCAGCGCGGCGCTGCTGGCCAACGGGAGCCTGCGGCTGCGGGCGCTGCGCGCCGAGGACGGCGGCACGTACGCGTGCCGCGTGGCGGGCGGCGCGCTCAACGAGACGCTCTACGTGGAGCTGCTGGTGCACAACTCCACGGGCCACGGCGCGCCCGACACGCTCAACACGGCCTACACCACGCTCGTGGGCTGCGTGCTCAGCGTGGTGCTCGTGCTCATCTACCTGTACCTGACGCCGTGCCGCTGCTGCTGCCGCGCCGGCGACAAGGCGCCCGCGCCGCGCGACGACAGCATCAACTCCTCGGTGCTCAGCGCCACCCCCAACCACGACGCCGCGGCGCCCGGCGAGTCCTACCGGCCCCGCTCGGCCTCGTCCGCCGCCGCGCGCGGCCAGAACGGCAAGTTCAAGGGTGGCGGCGGTGGCACAGCCGAGCTGGCGGGCAAGGAGGTGGCCAGGGCGCAGAGGAAGATGTCCGACCCGGATTCGGTCAGCTCGGTGTTTTCCGATACCCCCATCGTGGTGTAGGCGCTGGCGGATGCTCGAGGGGACCGGCGTGTCCCTGCTTCTGGCTGGAGATGGCTGCAGCGAGGGATGTGTCCGGGATGGGGTGTCCGGCTGCGTCCCCGCCGGCTCCGGAGCGGCTCAGCTCGGCTGCTCTCCAGGACGGTCACCTCTGCTCCGCCGCCTGGGAATGGCTGTCAGGAAGCGGCTCCGGAGCCTCCATCCTGCGGGAATGCTGGCGATGCTGGACAGATATGAGTCCAGCAGCTGGGATGCAGCATCCTCGTGTCCGTACTTGGGGTGCTGGGACAGCGCAGAGACACTGCCACAAAGCTCGTGGTGACACCACGGTGGCCAAGCCCCATGGACCCCCCCCCCGGCACCATGGGGAAGGAGGATGGGCCAGACTCTGGAAAAGCCACCAAATTCCAGTGGAGACGGCGGGTACCTGGGCAGGATGGCACCCTGGGAGAGGGGACGCAGCAACCGGTGGCGCCCAGGGCTGGGAGCTGCCTGGTGACACTGGGGGACCGGGCGGCAGCGGGAGCGGGCGCCCTCCCTGCGCTTTTCCCCGGCATGTTTAATGGGCAGCATGAACTCGCCCGGAGCAGCATGCGCCCGGGCGGGAGCCGCGCGGTGCCAGCCGGCCCGGGGACCCGCGGCCACTGTCCCCGTCCCCTCTCGCCCCAGCCATCGGCTGCCTGCGCGTTCCCGAGCCCGGAGACCCGGGCGGGGGTGGCAGCCGGGCTTGGAGCTCCCGGAGCCAGGAGCAGGAGTTCTGGACGGGTCCCGCTGTCCCTGTTCCCCTCTCCCCAGGCCAAGCCGATGTCATCGTCCCCCCACCCCGCACGGGCCGCGTGTCCCCCCGCTTCATCGGTGCAAATAAACCCGGTTAAGGCTCAGTCTGCGCAGCCTGGTGCCGCTCGCGGGGACGGGGATGGCGGGACGGACCCCGCTGTCCCCCCGCGCCTTGTCGTGATGCTGCCGCCCGCATGGGGGCCTCGGCCCCAAGGTGTTCAGGGAGGGGGGTAGGATGGGGCTGGGGACAGAGCTGGGGACAGGGGATGGCTGCTGTCACCCCCCGGTCCTTCCCGGATCTCCCCGCCCCCCCGTAGCCCCTACCCCACTGTCTCCCCCCTCCCGTTCTGCCCCCAACCCGAGGACCTCTGGGGCGGGGCCAGTTGGGCTAGGGGCGGGGCCAGGCCGCGGTGGGCGGGGCCAGGCCGCGGTGGGCGGGGCTGCTCGGTTCCTCCCCGCAGGGGTGACAATGGCCCAGGGCACCCGGTCCTCGCCCGTCCCCGCGGGGCAGCTGGGGACATCCCCGTCCCCTCCTCGGGCCACCCCCTACCCCGCTTGTCACCGCAGGGCACCTGGGACATCCCTGTCCCCTCAAGGCTCCTGGGGACATCCCTGCTCCGTCCTCTGCACCAGCAGCGATCCAGGCCACCTCCCTCCCTGGGGGGCTCCTGGGGACCCGGTGTCCCCTCTTTGGGGACATCCACATCCATGTTCTACTCCACGGTGCCACCCCCTGTCCCATCCCTGCTCTCCCAGAGCCCCCTCATCCCCGCCCCTGTCCCTGCAGGGCACCTGGGGACACTGGGACCATCCGCACCCCCCTCAGGCACCCAAACACCGCAGGGAGGGAGGGGACCGTGACACCCATCCTGCCACCAGCAGGAAGAGTGACAGGGACCAGCCCAGCCGCATGTCCCATCCCACCGGATCCGGGCGCCACCCCGCAGCCCCCCTGCACCTACCTGCACCCAGTCCCCTTCCCCCCGGCAAGGTTCAAAGATTCTTTTTTTTTTTTTTTCATTGTTTTTCCTTTTTTTGTCGTTTATCCTCTTTTTTTTTCTTTTTCCTTTTTTTTATAAAAAGAACCAAACGCAGCACTAATAACTCTTATAAATATCGCGGCCCGGCCCCGCGCGGGCTCTGCCGGCTGCCAGGCCGGGGGCCAGCGGCGCCTCCTCTCCTCTCCCACGTTGAGTTTAGCAGCAACAGAACGGAAAAAAAAAAAAAAAAGGAAGGAAAAAAGAGTCTTGAGGTATTTTACGGAGTTTCGGTCTCGTCGTCCCTCGCTGGCGGCGGGCGGGCGGCTTTGGGTGGCGCTCACGTGTTGAAAAAATACACTAGAAAGGTATCAAAATAGGCAAAGTGGCGGGTCCCGACGTTAATGTGCTTTCGACTGCAAGAGAGGAGAGGGGGAGGTGTGAGGACAGCGCCTTGTTCTGTCCCTGTGTCCCCATGTCCCCTCCCTGGTTCCCTGCCAACCCCAGGGGAACTGGCCTGTAGAAATTCTCATGGTGGCACCTGGATGCCCTGAGTGTGGGTGGAGGTGGCACCCGTGTCCTTGTGGAGGTGGCATGTGTGTCCCTGTGGAGGTGGCACCTGTATCTCCATGGAGGTGTCCTCCATGTCCCTGCAGAAGTGGCACCACATCCCCAAGCAGCTGGCACCCATGTCACCATGGAGGTGACACCCCAGCTCCTGCAGAGCTGGCACCCGCATTTCCGCAGAGATGGCATCCCTGTCCCCATGAAGGTGGCACCCACATCCCTGTGGAGGTGGCAGCTGCATCTCCATGGAGGTGGCACCCATGTCCCCATGGAGGTGGCACCCATGTCACCATGGAGGTGGCAGCTGCATCTCCACAGAGGTGACACTCATGTCCCCATGGAGGTGGCACCGACATCCCTGTGGAGGTGGGAGCTGCATCTCCATGGAGGTGACACCCACATCCTCATGTCCCCATGAAGGTGGCACCCACGTCCCCGTGGAGGTGTCCCCTCCGTCCCCGCGTTGCTGTCCCCCGTGTCCCCTACCTTCAGGGCACTGCGCCTCTCCTCAAAGGCCGGGGGGGCCCCCGGCTTCTTCCTGCGCACGGAGCACCCCGAGGGGGTGGGCGCCGGGGGGGCCCTGCCCTTGGCCGCCCGGCAGTAGGTGGCCGCGTTCTTGCGCTTCTTGGCCTCGGTGGCCGCCATGCAGGTCACCGCCAGCACCTTGGGGCCCTGGAGCGGCGAGGCCGGCTGCGGGGCCTTCATCGGCGCCACGGGAGGAGGAGGAGGAGGGTGGCCAGCAGCTCTGCAGTCCAGCGGGCCGCCCTGTTTCACCTGGGAGCCCGGGGCCACCGAACCGTTGAGGGAGCAGGACGACGAGAATGACGATGAGGACGATGATGAGGACGACAACGAGGATGACGACGACGATGATGACGAGGATGGTGACGAGGAAGGGCATCCCAGCAAGAGCTTCGTCTTGCCGGGCGGGTGGGAGCCCTGGCAGCCGGCGCCTTTGCCCTTGGCCGAGTCCGCCAGGCAGGTCCGTTTGTAGGGGGGGCCGGTGCCCGGCGGCTGCTTCCGCTTGTGGGCGGCCGCGGCCTCCCCGGCGCCCGCCGGCTCCTTGGCTTTGGCCGACTTGCTGGCCTTGCCGGAGGGCAACTTGCTGAAGGAGGGCGAGGGGATGTTGGCCGGCAAGGGGGACGTGATGGCCTGGCTGCCGCCGCCGGGGCCCTCGGGCTGGCTGCAGGCGGCCGCCGCGGGCGGCGAGCCCACCGTGTAGTTGAGGCTGGCGGGAGGCCGGGCCTCGCGGGCGCCTCCTGAGGCCGGGCAGGCGGGCGAGGGCCGCGCGGGCAGCGCGGGGGCGGCCGCGGCGCCGGCGGGGACCGGGCTGGCAGGGAGCTGGGAGTCGGCGGCCGGCGGGATCTTCCTGCGGGATGGGGAGGCACACGGGGTGAGGCGGGACGCGGGGAGGCCGACGCTCGCGTCCCGCTCAGGCGATGCTGTCGCTCAGCTCTCGTCCCCGCGCACCGGGAGGTTTCCCAGCCCGGTCCCGCGGCTTTGCTGAGTGGCCGCTACCCGCCGGGCCGGGCGAAGCCGACTCACCTCCACATGTGAGAGCTGAGGTGCCTCTCGAGCATGGAGCCCAGCGCCGAGCAGAAGCGGTCAAGGCGCCGGTTGAAGACGTAGCAGCCCGGGCTCACCAAGCGGCTCCCAAACGTGCAGAACTGCCGAGCACGGAGGGCCACGGTCAGGGTGGCAGGGACTGGGCGATGCCGGTGCTGCGTCCCCTGCTCCCTGCCCGGCCGGACTGAGGGGACTCGGAGGCGCCGGGTGCCGCACTCACCGCTTGCGGCTGCGGCGGGCGCGAGCCGTACGGGCAGTCGGGCCGCTGCGTGTCCTCGTCCTCGTCGCTCTCGTCGCTCGACGCCCGGCTGCCTCCCTTGGCCGGTGGCAAGGGGTAGAGGCCCGTGGTGCCCTCACCAGAGGCCGCTGGTAGCGGCTCCTCGAAGTCGCTTTCGGAGGAGAGCCGGGACCTAGGCGCAATGGGGAGGGGACGGAGAGTGAAGGCTGCACCGGGGAGGGCGGGGGCCACGCCGGGGCACCCATGGGTGCTCACCTGGCGAGGGGCAGCGTCGCGGCGCGGCACGGGGAGGCGCCGGGCAGGGCGGCGGGCGGCAGCGAGCGGGCGGCCTCCGCGCCGGGGTGCTCGGGCAGGGGCCCCGTGCGCGGCGGGCTCTTCTCCTTGGCGCCCTCGCCCTTGCGCGAGCTCGCCTTGAGCTCGGCCACCAAGACGTCGAAGTCCTTGGCGCGGCCCCGCACCTCGCGCCGCTGGTGCACCGAGTGGATCTGCGGCGGGGCACAGCGGCGCGGCGGGGTCGGAGCGCGCCGGGCGGCAACGCTCCCCGTTTCGGAGCCCGCGCCCTCCTCCCCGCCGCGCTACCTTGCAGGTGAGCGAGCGCGTGCAGATCTTCTGCGTGTCGGGGTTGAGCACGCCGCACTGCCGGTTCAGGTCGCACTCCTTCCCTGCGGGGCAGAGCAAACGCAGCCGGGATGCGCAGGGTGGCCGGGCCCTGCGGCGCGGCGACGGGCGGGTGAACGGGGGCCCCGGGCTCGCCGGGCTCTGTGCCGCCTGCATCCATCCCTGGAAGGAGCTTCCGCGCTGCCGGAGGCTCCCGGCGCCCTCCGCTCGCTTCGGCGGCAGGAGGCTCGGCCTCACCGAGGCCACGGCGGGCCGGGGCCGCCCGGGGGAGGCCAGCGGAGGCCTCTGTCCCCAGGCAGGGACGGAGAGAGGCTTGACGGGATGGGGCTGCCAGGACGGCGTCAAACCAGCCCCAACCCACCCCGGCCAGGGTGCAGGGCAGCCGCAAACCCAGAACAGCCCTCGGAGCGCGAGGCCAAAGGGAAACGTCCACCCGGAGCCGCACGCTCGCCGCCGAATTCCCAGTGCTGCGGTGCCCCCGCTGCGCCTGTCCCTCCTCCTAGCGGGGTCGGGGGGCTGCAAACCCCCTTCACCCCCTCCCCGGGCAACCGCTCCGGCCGGGCGAGACCCCCCCGGTCCCAGCGTCTGCCTAAGTTCTGCTCTGGCGTCGCTCACGGTAGCCTGAGAGGGCCTGCAAGCACCGCCGCATCCGTCCGCATCCCCTTTCTGGGTGGCAACCCTGGCTCACGCTCTTGCTCATGGCGCGGGGGGCTCGCAGCTCCTGAGCCGCCTGCGGGTCTTCGGGCTCTGCAGCCCCGCGGGCGGAGGCCCTAGACCTGCTGGGTGAACGGAGCGGGCGTCAGCGCCGCGGGCCCGGCGCCCGGCGCGGCTGCTCCGCGCGCCGTGTCACACCTGGGAGCTGCCGAGGTGACCTAGCGCGCCGCCCCCCGCCGCCGCCTCCTCCTCCTGCGTCCTCCCCGCGCCCGGAACGGGACTCACGCGCCAGCTTCTTGTGGCACTTGGCGGGCGGCTTGGAGGCGCCCGGCTCCCTCTCGCCGGCGGCGGGAGCGCTCTCCGGCGGCACCGACGCGCCGGCCGCCTTGGCCGCCGCCGGGGGCTCTTTGGGGCCGGGGGTGGCCACGGAGGAGGATGAGGAGGGTTTCCCTGGGGAAAGCTCCTTGGAGCTGCAGGACGTCGGCGCCGGCGACGCTTTGGGGGGCACTTTGACGCCGTGCCCGTCCACCTTGGGAAGGCTGGGAATCTTCTCCAGGTTCACCACGGGCACGAAGAGGCTGCGGAGGGAAGGGGCGAAGCTGAGCGGGTGCCCGGGGGGGCCGGGACCCCCCGCGGCGGCCCCGGTGCTCACCAGAGGTTGTCCTTGTGGGCCTTGTCGGGCAGCGGCTGCGCGCGGCCGCCCGGCGCCTTCTCGCGCGCGGCCTTGCCGGGCGGCCGCCCGTTCACGGCGGGGCCCTTGGCGCTGCCCGGGCCGGCCCGCGCGGGCAGCTGGCTCAGGGGGCCGTGGCGCCGCTCTGCCGGGACAGCGGGAGAGGAGGGAGGGAGGGAGGGAGAGAAGCCCCGTCGGGATCAGCCGAGAACAAGTGCCCCCTGGTTTTCTCCGGGCCGGGAGCCCCCTCCCCGGGATGGCTCCTGCGATATCCGCAGGCTCGCTGGGCATCGCTGCAAACCGGGCTCCGAGCAGCCCCGTCCCCGCGCCGGGACGTCCCCGGTGCCCGCGGTGGTGGCGCGTCACCCCCCGCTCACCGCAGTGTTTCTGGAAGGCTTGAGGCTTCACCACTTGGCTGCAGTGGTTGCAAACCACAAGGTAAAAGTCGTCGTGGGCCGGGCAGTGCCCGAAGATGGACATGTCTGCGAGGGCGAGAAATGCCATTTTCGGCTGCGGTGCCCCGAAACACCAGGGTTTCTCCCCAAAGCAGGGAGCCGGCCTGGCTGGCACTTACCTTCCTTAATCAGGGTCATGGTGTCCAGTTTCTTGCTCCCGGTTTTGCCGCTCTCCTCCAGCTCCGACCCTGCTGGAGACAAAACAGGACGTCAGCGGCGCCTGTTTGCCGGGGTCTCCGGATGAGCCAGGATGAAGGGCAGGGGACCACAACGCCCTTGTGGCCAGGGCTGCTCTGACCCGGCCGGGATACCCTGGAGGTGCCCGTGGGTGGCAGCCCCCACCGCCTGCGGGCACCGCGTCAGGGGACACCGACACGGGGACACCCGTGTGCCCATTTGGCTGGAGCCCACGCCGGGCAGGGGTCCCGGCTGCTCCGAGCTGACCCGCGTCCCAGCCGGCCGTGCCAGCAGCACCCAGTGCCGTGTGTGTGCTGGGCACCCGGTCCCCTCTGGCGGGTCAGGGGTGCCCATAGCCCATCCGGTCGCGCTCTACCGGTTCCCCAGTCCCACCTGGCCAGGTCACACGGGCTGCCAAGCCAGGCGGGATGCCCAGCTCCGTCCGGCCATTCCGGGTGCCTGCACCGCGGCCACGGTGCCGCACGGGTCCCCAGCCCGCCTGGCCCCGCTGTCCCGGAGGGTGCCTGCACCCCCAGGGTGCCGTACTGGCCACCCAGCCCCATCCGGACGAGCCACGCTGGTCACCCAGCCCTATGTGGCTGTGCCCCACTCGTCCCTCGCGCCGCACTGGCTGCCCAGTCCCCGGTGTCCGTTCCGTTCCGGTGCCCGTGTCGCACTTGTCACCCAGCCCCACGTGCCCGGGTCGCCCGGAGCGGCTCCCGGTGCAGCGGCAGCAGCAGCCGCCCCCCCGCTCGGGGCCGCCCGGAGCGCGGACAGCAGCGGGGCGCCCGGTGGGAGCCGCTTCCCGGCGCGGGGCACCCGCTCCCCGGCCCGCCCGCGGTGCCCGCGGGGCGGCGCTAGGAGCGCGGCGGGCGCCGCTCCGCTCCGCGCCCCCGCCCGGCCCCGCCGCTCACCCGGCTCGGCCGGCGGCCCGGCCCGCTCCACCCAGGCGCTCCAGCTCTGCCCCGCGAAGTCGTCGGGGCTCGGCAGGCGCCGCTCCGCCATCGCCGCCGCCGCGCGCCCGCGCGCCGCCATCGCCGCCGCCGCCGCGGGAGCGCGCGCCCCCCGGCCCGCGCCGCCGCCCCCGCCCCCGCGCATGCGCCGCTCGCCGCGGGGCACCATGGGGGATGTAGTCCGTAACACCCCCCCCCGGCGACAGCGCCACTCGGGTCCCCGTCCCCGTCCCCGACCCCTCGGCGCGAAGGAAGCGGCCGCAGGCGCTGTCCGTGCAGCGAGCCCTGGCGCCCGTCTTTATTATCGCCCCCCGGGACCCTATAGCCCCGCCGCCCCTGTAGACCCGCCCCTATAGAGCGGGCGTCCCGGGACCGCCGCTCCCGACAGTCACAGAGAGCCCCGACACGGCGCCAGGCACCTAGGAGTTTTATATAAATATATACGTGTCATCGTCCCATCCCGTCCCCCACCTCCACAGGGCTGATATGCAGGGCTCATACAAGACCCCCTATGTATAGGTGGGCTTGTATCACACCCTATACAGAGATGGACACCGTGGGGTTATATATATCCCCCCCACATACAGACCTATATATAGCTCAGCCTATATAGAGCACGCCAGGTTGTAGCCATCCCTATATAGAGCTGCACAGGAGGGGTCATATATGGTCTTCTATAGAGCTGGCACTCAGGTGTCATATATCCCTATACAAGAACTGGACATGCTGGGGTTATATATATACATACCCGTATATAGAGCTGAGCACCCTGGTGTTATAACATCCCTATACCGAGTTAGAGGTAGGGGTTGTATATGCCCTTGTATAGAGCCGGGGTAACATATAGCCCCTATAGAGCTGCACTCCTGGCGGGTTTCACCCCCCCCCCCATATAAAAGTGGACACCCAGGGTCACATTCACGCCCTATACAGAGCCCCCTGCACCCCCCGGGCTATACGTCCCCCTGTACAGCAGCCATACCCCCCTCCTGCCCCCGATGCAGCTGGGCCGGGGGGGCCCGGCGCGGCGGCAGCTACTGCTTGTCGATGGCGCCCTGCTCGGCGGCGCTGTCGCGGGGCGGCGCGGGCGCGTGCCACGCCGTCTGCTTGAACACGAACCAGCAGTTCCCGGCCCACAGGAGGAAGTTGATGAAGCCGAAGAGCTGCAGGGGCGAGAGCGGAGGCCGACGCTCGAGGGGGGAGGCCCGGGAGGGCGGCAGAGGCAGCGCTGCGGCCGAGAGCCGGGGGAGCGCGCGGGCGCGCACTGCCCTCGTGCGGCTGCAGCCGCACGCTCGTGTGCACGGATGTGTGTGCAGGTCTGCACGCAGGTGTGCACGCGTGTCTGCGGGTGCATGCATGCAAGCGTGTGCATGCGTGGCCATGCATGGGTGTGTGCACGTGTGCACGCACACACGGGTATTTCTGCACTGTGCATGTGAGCGCACACGTATGCACGCACACGCACGTGTCCACATGTATGTACATGTATGCCTGCAAGCATGTGCAGATGTGTATGCCTGTGTATGCGTATGCATGCATAGCCGTGTTAATGCCAATGTGCATGTGTGTGCGTGTCTATGCACGTGTGTGCATGCATGTGACTATCAGCAGCCATGAACATGCATATGCGTGCACGCCTGTGTGCACGTGCATGTGTGTGCCCCCACATTCCTGCCTTTGTGTGGGTGAGCGTGCTTGCATGAACCTGTGTGTGTGCATGCATGTGCACACATGCCTGTGTACATGTACATGCAAATATGTATCTGTGTGCACACACATGCTCGTGTGCTGCATGCCTGTAGGGGCGCGCTCGCATGTATGCATGCATTTGTCTATACGCATACGCATGGTGCATGCACGCGCACGCTCCCCTCTGTGTGCACCCAGGCTTGCTTGTGCATCCATACACACGCATCCGCGCATGGGTCCCCCCGTCCCCAGGCGTCCCCGTGCGGTGTCCCTCACCACGGAGATGTTGGCCAGCCCCATGGCCGGCGTGGCGCCCGCATTGCACACAGCCTCCTGGCCCTGGCACACGCTCATGGCGCCGATGAGGCTGGAGGGCCGCGTGGCCGCCTTGACGTCGCTGAGCCCCTTGCCCCAGGCGGCCGCCGCCACCAGCCAGAAGAAGGCGAAGCAGACGGTCACGCAGAAATCCTGCCGCGGGGACACACGCAGCCGCCGTGAGTCCCCCCCTGTGCCCCGGGCTGGATGTGTCCCCCTGTCCCCGCGTGCCCCCTTACCGCGAAGGGCAGCTTCTTGTTGTCACTGTAGAGGGAATGGAAGCGCAGGTAGAGCACCAGGGCCGCCATGGCGTAGAGGAAGGAGAAGACCCCCAGGGTCACGAAAAACTCGGCGGGTGCCGAAAAGTCCCCGACGAGGTGCAGGGTGCGGCTCTCGGAGGCGCCCTCGCAGTCTGGCATCTCGTAGGGCACCTGGTACAACCTGGGCACGGGGCGGGCACCGGGAGAGCGCGGATCCCGCAGGTGTCCCGAAGGTGCCGGATCCCGCGGGTGTCCCACATGCCCCAGATCCCGTGGGTGTTCCAAACGCACCAGATCCCATGGGCGTCCCACTTGCACAAGATCCCACAGATGTCCCAAATATACCAAATCCTGCAGGTCCTGAATGCAATGGATCCCATTGCTGTCCCACATACTCCAGATCCCACGAGTGTCCTAAATGCTCTGGACCCATGGCAGCCCCGAATGCACCGAATCCCACAAGTGTCCCAAATGTTCTGGATCCCCCAGGTGCACCAAAAGCACCATGTCCCAGGGGTGTCCCGATTGCACGAGATCCCACACGTGCCCTGAATGCACCAGATCCCACATGTGCCCTGAATGCATCAGATCCTGCAGCTGCCCCAATTGCACCAGATGGCACAGGTGTCCCAAACCCAGCGGATCCCGTGGATGCCCCGAACAGCCCCTACCCCATTCCCCACTCCACGTGCTCCAATGCTCCCTCCGGCACCGGCAACACCAGTGTCACCACCGGGGGTCTCGCGGGGCACTCACCTGAAGGGGTAGCCGAACTGCACGGAGATGGCGCTCATGTCCCCACCGTCGCCCGTGCACTTCACCGTGGCGCCCGTCTCGCCGCTGAAGGAGCCGCAGGCCCCGAAGGCGAAGATGGCGAAGAGCTGGGAGGCAGCGGGGCCGCGGCAGGGGCCGGCGCCGCCGCTGAGTCACCTGGCAGCTGGTGGCGGCCGCCGCGCGCCAGCGCCCCGGGGTCCGCGCGGGGGACGCTCTGGGCGGGTGGCCGGGAGCACCCCTGGGCGCCGTTCATCCCGCCAAGCCGCTGACGTCTCCCTCCCGGCACCGCGCTTGGGTTCCCCCCTGCCCCCCGTACGCACCCTGACCCGTCCTGGGACCCCCAGCCGCCCCCCTGGCACCCGCCGGCGGCGCCCCGACGTCACCGTCCCCTCCAGCGCGGCCGCCTGGAGCCACCTGCTCAAGGTCACCAGGGAGGGGGGGAGCTGGGCCCAGGCGTCCGGGCGGCCCCGTGCCCAGTCTTGCCCAGCCCGGGCAGCAGGGGGGGATCATGTCCCCGGGGGCTCTTAGGAGAACCCCACAGGGGTCACAAAAGGGCAGGAGGCCAAAGGAGTCTGGTTTGGCAGAGGGACACACGGTGCCACCCCAGGGTGCTGACGGGGAGCTGCACCCGGGGGTCTGGGTGCCCCGGGGTGGGAGGTGGTAGCGGAGCGGGGGGGACACTTACCCACTCCAGCACCTTGATGAAGCCCAGGGGCTCCAGGAGGCAGCCCCAGCGCATCCCGGCCAGGACGCGCTCCTGCGGGGCACAGACGTGAGCCGGCACCGGAGGGGGGTAACCGGGGAGGGGTGCACACCGGGAGCGGGGGGGGGACACCATGCGGAGAACACCGGACAGGGGAGCACCTGGGGGTGCACCGGGAGGTGGCACCGGGGCTGGCACCAGGGGCTGGCACCACGGGGTGGCACCGTGGGGCGGCCCCGAGGGGTCGCACGGGGGCTGCCCCATGAGTTGCTCCAGCCGGTTGCACCGCGGGGGTCGCGCCGAGGGGAGTGGGGGGCAGCGGGGACTGCAGCGGGGGCTGCCCCGCGAGGAGCCCCGGGACTTGCGGCGGGTGTCCCCGGGGCGGCCCGGGGCGGGGGGGGCACACGGGGCCCTACCTGGAGCCGCGGCGCTTTGTCGCCGGGCGCGGCGGCGGCGCCGGGCTCCGCCATGGCCGCGCGCGGGGCCTCCCGCTGCCTCGCGCCGCTCTCCGAGGCGCCCCGGGCGCGCGGAGCCCCCGCGGCCCGGCCGGGGCCGCCCCCGCCGCCCCGCCCCGGCCCCCGCCCCCGCGCCCGCCCGTCAGCACCGACGGCCGCTCCCCCTGTCGGGGCGGCCCGGCCGGACGCCCGGGCCCCGCGGCCCCGTCTGTCTGTCTGTCCGCGCCGCGGCGCATCCGCGTTGTCCGTCTGCCCGTCCCGTCACGAGCCCAAGTGTCTGCGCATCCTCCTGTCTGTCCGTCCCGCTGTGCAGCCCTCGGCCCGTTCATTCACGGCTCCGTCCATCCGTCCTGCCGTCCAACCCTCCATTCATCCATCCCTCCATCCATCCCTCCATCCATCCCTCCATCCGCCCAATCCATCCATCCATCCACGCATTTCTCGCTCTCTCCACCCTGCTCACCCATCCGTCTGTCTGTCCACCCGCCACCCATGACCCGCCTGTCCCTTAGGCCGCCCGCCACCCCTGTCCTGTTCTCCTCCCCCGTGTCCCCAGGGGGCCCCTCCCCGCAGCGGGAAACAGTGACTCCCGGGGCACCCACCTGGGGGCAGGTGACACCGAGTGGGTGCCGCGAAACGGGTGACACCGAGTGGGGGGTGCTGGAGTGGGTGACACCAAGGGGGTGACACCGCCGTGGGTGACACCGGGACAGGTGGCACCGTCCGGACTGGGGCGGCCTCGTGCCCGGGGCAGGAAGGGGAAGCGGAAGAGCGGGGGTGGGGGGGGGGCAGCACCGCCCGGGGGCGGGGGGGGCACCCCTCCCCCATCGCCCCAGGCCCGCCCCTCCCCCACAGTACCGCGCCCCCCCCGCCCGCGATTGGCTCCGCCCCCACAGCGCACGCCCCGCCTCCCGGATCCCATAGCCCCGCCCCTTGTATTGGTCCCGCCCCCGAGTGCTGGAGGCCCCGCCCCCCCTCGGGGCGCCCCCTCGGGGCGCCTCGGCCAATCCCCGCTAAGCACCGCTCTGGCCCCGCCCCCTAGGCGAGCCGCCGAGCCCGCCCGCCCCTCCGCCCCATTGGCCGCGTCCGCGGGCGTTCCGCCCAATGGCGCGGCGGCGCGGGCGGAAGCGGCCCGGTGGGGCGGGACGGCGCCTGCGCGGCGCGGCGCGCTGGCAGGAAGTGGAGGGCAGCCCGGCGAGGGGACAGCGGCGCTCAGGCCTGCGCCCGCACCCGCCGCCCGCCCGTCCCGCCGCTGCCGCCATCATGTTCCTCACGCGCTCCGAGTACGACCGGTGAGTGCTCGGCGCGGCCCCCGCGCCGCCGCCCCCCCGCCCCGCGCCGCCGCAGCGCGAGGCTGAGTCACCGGCCTGCGCCGGCCGCCGTCTCCATGGCGACTCCCCCCCAACCGCCCCCCGTCGGTGCCCGGTGGGTCCCGGGGCCGCCCCGGGGCCGGGGAGGGGGCGGCGCGCGGGCGAGGCCCGGGCTGCTGGGTCATGGCTGGGCCGCGCGGCCGGGCCCCTCGCGCCCCTTCTCCCCCGTGGCGCGTTCCCTCCATTCCGGGCTCTTTCCGTTCCGCCTCCCCCCCTTTGTCGCTTTTTTTCCCTAAACTTTTCCCCGTTCCGGCCTGTTTTCGGCGGCTCTCCCGCCGCGGGAGGCCGCTTGTCCCGGGGCTGCACCGTGAAGCAGAGGCCGCTGCTTCCCGAGGCCCCTTCCCCCGGGCAGCCCCGGGAAAGCGAACGGCTCCTGGCTCCCCCCGGGCCCCCGCTGACGCCCTCTCCGTTCTCCTCACAGGGGTGTGAACACCTTTTCTCCCGAGGGGAGGCTCTTCCAGGTGGAATACGCCATCGAGGCCATCAAGGTACCGCGAGCGCCACGGGCTGTGCCGGGGGCCACGCTGCCCTCCCAGGGCCCCTCTCGTACAAGAAGCCTCCGCTTGGCCAGGAACACTGAAACAAGGAGCACAAAGCACCTTCCCGAACCAGAAACCCAACACACCAATCGGACGGGGCAGGTTTTGTTAATTTGGGCGCTGGTTTTTGCTCTCGCAGAGCAGGATTTGGCCCGCTCCCGAGGGTAATGCGCAGCGCCGGGCAGAGCTGCCCGCTGGGCCGGGGGCTGTTCTTGAACTTGCTTTTTGGCCGCTTGTGGCCCAGCTCTTGCCCAGCAACAGCTCTGCTTCTTGCAGCTCCATCCCCCTGTTTTATAGCTCCCGAGGAGTTAAACAGCACTACAGCTCAGCACGGGAAAGCAGGAAGAGGTTACCCGTGGCAGCCCACACCAAAACCAACATGATCCAAAAATGCTGCTCTCAGAGATGCTTCTCTTCACTTCCCGAGCTAACGCAGTGCTGCTTTCTGGTCCCTCTGCATTATGAATCTGGAGGCTCCTAGAAAACAGCAGCTTTTCCCTCATTAGTACCCATACGACTTTTTTTTTTTTTTTTTAGCTTGCTGTTATTGTAGCTCGGAGTTGATCACCTTTTGCTCAGGTGAATTTTAAAACCTGCTGCTAAAGGTGAGAGGGAGGGAGTCCTTGAGCAAAGTAACCTGCATCTGCAGAGCTGATGGGCCATTTTGGGGCATTAAGTGTTCAAATAAAATTGTTTTTTGTCCCTGAGGACTTGGGAGTTGATTGGGAGAAAGATCAAACCTGAGGAAAAGGGGTCTACAGGTTTTTAATGCGAGTGATGAGGCAAAAGAACTGGAAAGGGGCCTGTTTGGCCTGGGAGGAGGACTGCAAGCTCGATCTTCCCCGTAGTCATGATGTTCATTGGGGCACTGCTTAAACGCAGAGGCAAAAAACCCAGTGTTTATTATGAGGGTGTGGAGAGCTCCTGCACGGATGATGCCGCCATGCTATTTTTTTAGTCAAATGCTTCTGCAAAAGCAGAAATCTGGGCTCTTCTGGCTCTGCTCTTTTTCCAGATCAGGTGCTAAGGTCACCAGTGCAAACGCTGCAGCTTTTCCGACACTCCGGGTGCACTTCCTAGGGCCTTAGGAGGAGCTTTTATTGCTTTGTGATAGTTTTATTATAAACAGACATCTGAAAGGGCGCGAGGAGCCCTTCATTGCCTTTAGGTGTGTGCTCAGCTGGGTGCTTGAAGGGTGGCAGCCCTTGGGCAACATCTGGAAACCGCCTGTAGCTGCAACCGGCAGCTTCTCCCCTGCTTTTTGGTGCTTTTTCCTGCAGCCTCAGCTCCCTTCTGAAGTAGCGATCGCCACCTGGAAAGAGGCATGTGTGTGTGTGCAAAATACTTACTACACCTGTAAATTCTGCAAATCGGAAGAGCCTTGGAAGAAAAAGAGCTAGATGGAAGAAAAGGGCTAATGCACAAGCAGAGATACAGTCAGCACTGTCTGTTGTGCAACGTCTGACTTCAGAATTTAATTTCTGTCTTGCGAAATGATTATTTTAAATTCATAAAACTTTAATCTGTAAAAACTGGCATCTCTCGGCGGGGAGATTAATAATTAACATCAGCATTGCCGCGTCCTAATGAACTTGGGAAGGATGTGTGGTTTGACCTCTCCGGTTTCCTGCTCCCAGTTCTAACTTTTTTTTTTTTTTTTTAAGCTTGGTTTGCAAAACTCTCTAGCTTTATTACACTCAGCAGGTTTGTGCGGGTGATGTGATGTCGGGGCCTAAGACAACCCCCTACAAGTAACATGGGGTGGTGCCTGACACCTCTGTGCTCGGGGCCGGGGTTGCGGGGCGGTGGTTGTAACTGTGTGGTTGTAACTGTGCGGTTGTTCCTAGCTCGGTTCCACGGCCATCGGGATCCAGACCTCGGAGGGCGTTTGCCTGGCTGTGGAGAAGAGAATCACCTCCCCGCTCATGGAGCCCAGCAGCATCGAGAAAATCGTAGAAATAGATTCCCACATAGGTAAGAAGTGTGATTTTTTTCCAGTAAGTCCCACGAGTTTGGGATATATTTAATGAAATGTGGTGCCCTGAAAGGTTCAGAAACTGTATTTCGGGACAAGCCTTTCCTGTAGGCAGCCCTGCTGAAATAAGAGGGAGTGCTGGACCCTCCCTGTGAGCAGCAGCTTCTGTTCGCTGCTTTTCCAGGCTCCAGGCCAGCGGGACATAGTTCCAGGAGCAGGAAGCAGCAGCTGAACCCCTCCGCCCTCTTGTATGACCTCCCTCCTGAAAGCTTATCCCAAATTTAGATCTGGGAGGACAGGGAATTACTGCAATGTAAAGGCTTGACTCCAGGCCAGCTTCTGCTGCAGCACTAATGTTAGCCTGTACCCCTGTGCCAGGATGGGGCCTGGGAAGGGGCTCGTTACCAAATAGGTCAATTAAAAGAGCAGGAGACCTCCGAAGTCCTCGTGCTGATGGTGTGAGTCACGGAGGCTCGGGAGCTCCTGGAGAACCTGATGGCTCCTGTGGGGTTGGATGCAGCCCTGTCCTTCTCGTGGCAGCCCAAGGGGTCTGCTCGAGGGTACCCAGCTGGCAGCAATAATGCTCCTGCCCGTGTCCCACATCGCATCCAGGTGCAGGAACATCCCCTTGCAGCCCGTGCCCTTTGATTATCCCTGCTCCCTAAACTCGGGCCTAGCCACAAGCGGAGCGCCGCGCGGCTCCGGGCTGCCTCACTCTGTACCTCTGTGCTGGCCTTTCCCAGCCCTCCTCCCACCCCCAGGCTGGGGCAGTGCGTGGTCCTGCCCACAGGACGGGATGGGTAAGTTCCCCTTGGTTGTGATTCTGCCTGAAGCTCTTCCTGGAAGGCTTCAAATGTGTCTCCTTCAGCTGACTGAGATCTGGGACGGACGGGGAGAATTCAGGTCTCTCTGTCCTTCAGCTTTGTGCCCGCGCGAGCGGGTGCGATCGAGGTGCTGACGTGCAGCCTCCTGCTCCTCCGTAAATCCCTTTTGCTCCTGTGCTTCCTAGCAAGCTGCCATCCTTATGGCATTACCATGCACTCCCACTTCCCTTTAGAGCCTTCCTTATTTCCCCGTGGGTTTCGGGAAGTCCAGACAAGGGCAGTGCAAGTGAAGCCAATTAGATGACTGGTGATTTCCCTCTTGGTGTTCCAGGGTGTGCCATGAGTGGCTTAATAGCTGATGCAAAGACTTTAATTGATAAAGCAAGAGTGGAGACTCAGGTAAGACTTGGCATTTCTCTTCTCTAAGCAATAGCACTAAGTCCTAGGGACACCCCAAATATCTGACACAGGAAGAAAAGGAAGCAGTATGGAGTGGGAAGTGTCCTGGGAGCTTCCCTTATGGGGCTTTTACAGAACAAACACCTGGATTCTATTTTTTTTTTCTCTCTTTAGCAGGGAACATTTGGTGGAAGTCTTAGGTCAGGTTCCCCAGTGCTGGCATAGGCTCTTAAGGGTGGCAGTTGTGGCAAAGGGGAAGGATCATGTGTGTCCAACTTAGTTTTGGCAAAAGACTGGGTGATATTTTCATCCCGTTAAAATTATTCTGTTCCTCAGGTACTCAAAGGTCTCGGTACAAATACATGCCTTAAAGACTTTTCCTGTGGGATTTTCCTGCCTCCTGGCACCCTTCCTAGCTCTGGAGAATCGATTCCATCCCTTCAGAAATGGATACTAGGCCATTGGGACAAAGTGCTCTGGCCTTGTTGGTATCCCAAAGCCAGGAGGTCTCAGCTGTTTTTCCATGGCATCTCTGCCCACCTTTCTCATCGCGTTCTGCCCTTCTGCTCCTCTTTTAGTGCTTTTACCTGGTGGTTGAGCCCTGTCAGAAGAGGGGGCTGGAAGTTGTCTTGAAGCATCGTTCTAGGCTGACACTGCCCAGGCGGTGTCAGCCTTGGGGACAGGAGCGATCACTTTGCTGGTTCTTTTCCCACAGAATCACTGGTTCACCTACAACGAAACCATGACCGTGGAGAGCGTGACGCAGGCCGTGTCCAACCTGGCGCTGCAGTTTGGGGAGGAGGATGCGGACCCTGGCGCCATGGTGCGTACGGGGGGTGCCCGGCGCGGTGCCGCCGGCTCTGCCCTGCCCTGCCCTGGCCGCCGCTCCTGCCTGACGTGTTGCCCGGTTTCTGTTGCAGTCTCGTCCCTTTGGTGTCGCGCTGCTTTTTGGAGGCGTTGATGAGAAAGGACCCCAGCTGTAAGTAAGGGGCAAGAGCTTGAAGTGAAACTTCCCAGGAGGTTTTTAGTAACTTGATGGGGGATTTATTGATTTATTTACATAAAACAAGCACTTGGGGGTTATCCCACCATGTACCTGCCGTGGCTGTCAATGCTTTAAGCCCTTCGTGTCGCGTGCAGGTTGCTGCGGGTTGCAGCGGCGTGAGCCCCGACAGCCTGCTCAGGATCACACAGGCTGCCACGTGGCTGGTGAATCCTCCCTGCTTTTGCTTTATGTGGCCCCCTAGGCAGGAGAGAGGAGTCGGAGCTCTGGTTCTCCCTGGTTTATTCTTACCTTTCTGCAGAGGGCTAGCAGAGCCGCTGGTAACATAATATGTGGAGCCTGCTGTAACATTCCTCGGGGAGGCGGTGGAGCGCTTGTAACCTGAACTCGGGGGCTTCAAGCGCTCGGCCTCTCCTGCACATGGAAAGGCCCCGCAGCGCCAGCCCAATAAGGTCTCCCTAGTGCTCTCCCTCCCAAGAATAGCAGTGACAACTCGCTGGGTTTTTAAAAAGAGGGGAAAAGAAGGAAAATTTTCCTGTTAGGAGAATGGAGAGCAACGTCAGGAATATACAGCTCTCCTAGCTTATATGTTTGGGTCTGTAGGTGCCTTTTGATGTCTTGGCCCTTTTCAAATCTTGTTCTCCTCCTCTAAATGCCAGTGGGAGAGAGCTGCTGCGCTGGTCACAGCGGTCCCTTGAGGCCACTGTGTGTAATGAAGGTGGCTACAAGCAGCAAGCAGCTGCTCTGAGCTCTGCTCTGCGCTCACCAAGGAGCCCTTGTTCTTCCCCAGCTTCCAGCTGTGTAGGGAATTCTGTGGGGCCGCTGTGGGTCTTTTGGAAAAGCCCTTGCACGATGGGGATGCGCCTGCTGCTCGTTCACTTGCCCGTGTTCCCGGCAGGTTTCACATGGACCCGTCGGGGACCTTCGTTCAGTGCGATGCCAGGGCGATCGGCTCGGCCTCGGAAGGCGCGCAGAGCTCTCTGCAAGAGGTTTACCATAAGGTAAAAGTGGGAACGGGCTCGACATCCCACGAGGCACAGAGCCCTAGCGATGGGCATCCACTATTCCCTTACCCCAAAATGATCCCTAAGCCTTTTCTTGAGCTTGTTGGGATTGGGTTCGGCCCCTGGCACTTGATCCAGTGATTAGATGTCAGTGTTTAGTTGTTCGGTTGAGGATCTTTATGATAAGGAGGACTAGCAGCAGCTTCCCACTGGGCTGCAGCTGCGGGGACGGTTTCATGGAATATGAGACTGGCGTCTGTGATGCCAGCACCCCCCTCTGGTGGGTGATAATTAAGTCCATGTCAAGAAGTACTCTATAAATAAAAGATCACTATATGGACACGGTCACTTACCATCAGTGCTCAGTATGGATGAAGCCTGGAGCATATGGAGCTACAGCAAGGGGCTTTGGTTCACTGTGCTCAAAGCGAAGCACTTCTGTGCTGCAGGTCGCTGTCCTGTGTGAGAGTCAATAAAAGAACCTTCTTCCTACCACAAGGTGGGGAACTGTCAGTTCTGTGTCATCTGCAGCCAAATACTGCAAGGAAAATCATAATTAATGGTGTTGAGTCTCTAGAAGACTTCCAGCCTAAGACTCAATAACCTAATTTCCTAAGCAGCAGAACTGGCTGAATTCTGCACTCCGTGATTTAATACCTGTCTTCCAGGTGCAGCCTTACTGCCAGCACAGCACGTGCCCCTCTGAGCGCTGCACCACCTTCAGCTCCAGTTCCCCCTCGTGCAGGGGTTTGTGTTATTGCAGCCTGAAGTCTCCTGCCACAAGGAGTCCACCTTATTTGGGGGCTGCTTTATAAACAGTAACTGGTGAGGGGAAATAAACCCTTGCATCCTGGTGCTGGCAGTGGTGTTTGTGTGGTCAAGATTAACGGGTCTTAAGCTTTGTAAAAAGTTGCCCAGAAGCAGAAAGTCACCGTCTTTGCAATTGTCACTGTCTGGCCTGAACAGCGTGCTTTGATCTCTTGTTGATACTGTAGAGAACCTGATAAGCTTTTAAATTTGCTGCCAGCAACAGCTTAAAGGATTTCAGAAGCGTAGGAGAGAGAGCAGCAGCTTCTGGACTCATGGGGTAACACCACAACAAGTGTTTGTGTGAGCACCAACAATGCAGCTAATGAGCCCTTTGTTTCACAGTCAATGACACTGAAAGAAGCCATCAAATCTTCCCTTGTCATCCTGAAGCAAGTTATGGAGGAGAAACTGAACGCAACCAACATCGAGGTAACCGCTTTGTGGCAGCGCATCCGATAGATGGTGGCCCGTGGCATTTGGCTCACGGGTGTCCGCGGTGTGGCTGAGAGAAAAACGGAATTTTTGCTTTGGACCCGCTCCAGGGGCGCACACCTGGGCTAGCCCAGGACTGTCGGCACGAGCAGCTCCCGCTTGGCTCCCTGGATTGGGCCAGAGATCTGTGGGCCAGTGGTTCCTGCTGGCCTTACGTGGACCAGGGTGAACCTGTTTTGCCAGCAGGATTGCTTTTATTATTTCCCCCACTTCTGGCTTTGGCCATTCTTTTTTTCCCCTGGTATTTGTAATAGTAGAAGGAATGAAAATTATACAGCTTCGGGGCTTGCTATATTCAGGCTTGGATCAGCGCCAACAATCTGCTGGGCAGAAGGAGCAGAGAGGTGAAGCCTGGTGGTGCTTCCAGGAATGAACGTGTCCCGCTGAGCTCCTGCTCGCCTCGCCCGGTGTGCAGCTCTCTGGGAGATCCTGGGAATCTCCCGGAGTGCGTAGCTCTACCTGTCCCTTTCAACCTCCATCTGAAGAGTCTAACCCTCCTTTCGAGTGAGTAAAGGTCAGAAACCCTTGCAGATTGTTAGCAATAATGGATGGAAGATGAACAAGCTGGCATGTAGTGTTTGCTTCTATTTCTGGCAGGTTATGAGACGCTAGACCTTTTCAAATCCTGTTATTCTGACTCCCGAGCTGCTGTTCTTTGCCTCTTCTCCCACTCCTTTCCTCTGAGACCAGGCGACCCTTTTCTGGAAGAGTTTAAAAGTCCACACACCCACAAACATCCCTTTTTTAAAATTAAATACTGGGAATCCTCTCTGTGACAAACTGGTCCCATTTGTGGGGAAAGAGGAGCAGCCTGCCGAAAACTCGAGACGCTCTCTCCAAGCGATGCCATCCTGCTGAAATCTGCTGCTGCAGATGTACCCCTGGCACGCACAGCTCGGTTCCCTCTCGGTCAGCTTAAGGTCCCTTCTGGAAGATCTGTAGTACAGTGTGAAGAAATGGAGGCAGAGGAACATGTACAGTATCTTTATGTCATGTCCCTGTTTAAGTGGGCTTAAGTGTGCTTGGCAAAGCTCTTGAATGTATTGAGGAATCGTATCGGGGTTAAGCATGAGAAGAATGTGCTGAGGATTAAAAGGTCTCTATTGACTCAAGTCACCCTACTCGTTGAAAATGTTCTACCTGAAGGAGCTCCTCCTGCTTCCCAGGCTTTAAGAAGTACGTGGAGCTCCAGTTCACACCAGTTGCTTCCCTCTCCTGTGTGGGTCTTTCCGTTTAGCAGCAAAAAGAAGGTTCCTGGGAAAATCATATAACTTGGCAGCAAACTTCAGGAGCCTTAAACAACACTGCAGTCCTAATTAACTTAACAGCTTCTCCGTTAAGCCTGGCTTGTAGGTGAATGGTTGAGTAAAGCCTTGGTGCATGGGGAAAAGGGAAATTCACAGGAGCGAGCAGACCTGGAAGAGCATGTGGGTAACGTCTCCGATATTTGTTTTGGGTGGTTGATGCCACGTGTTAAAGGCCGTCGGGTCCATTTGGACCTGATATCTTGGGCTTAGACTCGTGTGCAGGTGTCGGCAATGGGGATGTGCAGCCTCCAGGCTGGTTCCTGCTGCTCTTGGGGGCTTTTGTGCTGAGAGAGGTGTGAGCTAAGGTCCCACTTACATTCTTGTCCTGCTCTTGTGATTCTTCAAGTACCTCTTGTTCTGGGGCTTGTCCTGTGACACTTTTTGGCCCTCTGTCCTCGCCAAGGGATACCGTGGCGTGCTCTGTCCCCCAGCTCTGCTCTTTTAAGACATCTTCTTTCCAGCCCCTGCCTGTTTGCACAGGGCACCAGGTAGCTGCAAGGTGGTCCACCGTAGGCACAGATTTGCTTATTTGTCAGCATTTGATGACCAAAATGGTCCCAGGCCTTTGTTTTCTACTTGCCTTTAATACCCCCCAGCTAATTCATAATCCCCTTTGGAGCATTTTGCTGCGTCCCTTAGAGCAGGGAGGTGCAACAGGGCTTGTGCCCCTCATTCCTGGGGAAGAAGAGGCCCTTCTGGCTCCTCAGGTGGCACCTCCTGAGAGGGGCAGCGCTCTCCTCCCAAGGACCAAGGGCTGCAGCGAGAGGAGCCCCCTTCCACGCGCCCGCCACGAGCGGCTCCTCGCAGGGTCTCTCTGCAGAAGCAGAGCCCGGTAGCTGTTCCCTGCTGCTATGAGGAGATGGAGTCAATTAAAAGCTATTTCAGTGGCAGCCAGCTATTTTGGGGAATCAAAGAGTGTGTTACAGGGTGGAATGATCTTGCTGGGCTGGCAGATCAGGCGGCCGAGAAGGAACAGCTGCTCCGTGGCCTTCCCCGCGCTGCCGCCTCGCGGACGGGCCGTGTTTAACCCCCGGCTCTTTCTCTTCCAGCTTGCCACGGTGGAGCCGGGGATGAACTTCCACATGTACACGAAAGAGGAGCTCGAAGAGGTCATCAAGGATATTTGAAAAAGGGAGAGACCCCCCACAAGGCTCATTCCGCAATCGAAGTGAACTGACACTCGGTTCCTTCCAGTACCTGTGATTTTATTTCCAGCAGCATCTGTACTTGCTCTTCTTAGAAGGCTCTTAAGGTTTTTTTACAGTTTCTGTACATAACTGATCTCTACAAGAAGAGGAAATGAGAATAAATCATTTTGTTACTCTATCTTGGGTTCCTCATAAAGGAGGTCTGAGCGGGGGAAGTGATCAACTGCGTAGAGCAGAAGCAGGTGAGGACAAACCTGCTCTGGAAATCACTGCAGGGCGAAGCCGCGCGCCGGGGCTCTGGGAATGGCCTGGCCGGCACCGCGGCGCTTGAGAAGCTCCCGCCGGCTGTGCCGGGCAGCGTCTCCCTCTCGTGGAGAACAGGGCTAATATCACATGAGGACGTAGAGCCTTGAGGGGGTGTCTTGAAATAAAGGAGATTTTGAGGTTCGCTCCTACCTGGAGCAAACATGGTGCTTGTGTGTCCTTCTGCATGGGAGCTTGGAACTAGATGCAATGACTATGGGATAGAGCAGTATTCTCTGAGTATGGAATAGCTCTGAGGTTGAGGACAACCCCTTACCTGGTGATAGGGGCAGGTGTCGCTCAATTCTGAGACTATTCTCATTCCAACCTGTGACCTTTTGCTCACATGCTTAACAGGGCTCGTTGCTTTTGTTTCTAGTTACCCCTGCAGGCAGCTTTGCCCTTGAAATAGCACCCGAGTAGTGAAGACTGGTCCTGAGAATAGAGACCTAAGCAGAGAGTGGCCAAGTCCCTTCCTGCAGCAGCCCCATGGGGTCGGTGCAGTTTCATCTTGAACAGAACAACACTTCCATGAAAGGAAGAGATCCTGCGGCGCTGCCGGCAGCGGGGATCGCCTCACAGGCAAGGGATGCTTCCAGCATTACATTTGCCTGAAAAGCCTGACTTTCTCCTCAATTCAGAGGTAGGAATCGACTGCCGGCCTCCAGCATGTGCTTTGCTGTGAAGCCAAACCATTGCAGACCGACACGACCCATCTCAGCCTCTTTGCAGCATGGAAAATTGCCAATCCTGTGCAATTTTTTCCCCCTTTTTTGCTGCTGCTGAACGCTTTCAGAGGCTGGAAGGCAGCTGCATTTTAGACACCACCTCTTTTCTATCCCTCTTCTCTGAGTTTCTGCTGTGAGGGGTTCCCCCTTGTTGGCTAAGACTTCAAACGAAGCAAGCAGGTGCTGCCCGGGGTTTAGCGATATTAGTCAAATGCAGCACCGGTATCTGCAGGTGAGAGAACACACTGAAGTCACTGGTGGACTTTGCCCTTGGGTGAGGCTTCCCAGAAGCCTTCAAACAAGTCCCTCGACTTTCCCTCCGCTTGGTGGCCTCGGAGCTGCCACCCTGGCTCGCTCTCTGCCACCGTCATCCCTCGCCGAGGTGGGAAGCGATGCGGTGAGTAAGCTCCAGGGTGGAGCTCGCCTGCCTGGCGTGTTCGACGTGCCAGAGATGGTATCTGCCCCAGTAAACCCAACCACTGAACGCAGCTTGCTCTGGTAGCAGCTGCTGCGTACGTGGAAGGAATAAGCCCCTTTAAGCACTTTAAACCTTTATGTTAATTCAAAGCTAGGTCACGTTCTCCTGCTTCTCCTTTGGAGACGAAGCTGTGGAGCACCCAGCTGCTCTGCAAGCACTGTCCCATGAAGAAACCTGCTGGGCCCGGAGGTAGGGCCCTTCCTGGGTTTGTTTATGCCCTAGAAAACACAAAAAGCTAATTCTTCCCCACGCGCCGCTCCAGCACAAAACGGGCCTTTCTGTCCTTCCCTAATCACATGGTTCGCTGGTGGCAGCATCACCCAGGGGCCGATTCCTCGGAAAATTGGGGCTTTGTGCTCCTTGTATCTGATCTGTCTTGGCTCTGCTGAGGGAGAGTAAAAAGCTGGAGGTTTTTTGCAGGCGGTCTGAGGGCCAGGGCGGTCCTGAGCGCACAGAGCCCTGTGCATGTGCGACCCGGCCGGGGGCTCGTCGGCCTCCGCTCTCTTTATCTGCTCTGCATCAGTCGAAGGCCACACAAGCAGCTTCTCACAGAGATCTATTTCCTTAAGATTCTCATATATCAAACTTGCAGATTTTCTGTTTTTTTTTTTTTTTTTTTCTGGGCAAAAGGGAAAAAAGAAAGGTAGAAGGCTGACCCAGCAGTCAGAAAAAGCCTCACAGGGTGAGTCCTGAAGAAGTCAGTGATGTCTCCACATGTGTTTTTGTCCATGGACGGGTCCCTTCTGCAGCGTCCTCCTTGCCCTCCACCTCCGGGAATGCAGCTTTCCATGCGGGATCCAAGTCCCCCTCTCCGTGCAAAAGCCACCACCTCGGTGCAGGGCCCCTGGCTGCAGCGGGGCGCTCGCAGCGTGCGGGTCCCCGGGGCGCTGCCGGCGTCACCGCAGCTGCCGCGCGATGCCACGGCCTCTGCGCTGTGGCCGGCCCCGGGAGCCTTATCAGGGCCTCCGGAGCAGCCGATCGGGGAGCGGGAGGAGAGGCTGGTTTTTCTTGTTCCTCCTGCTGCCTCGCTGCCCCAAGCCGCCGCCTCCGCGGCCTGTTTCCTGGAGATAGCCCGGTCCCCAGGGCCCTGCCGCGAGGCGGTTCGGAGCGGCCGGGGCCGCAGCCCCCGGAGGATCCCGGCCTGAAGCCGGGGTGAGGGGCACCCAGGCCCCCCCTGCTTCATTCCCCTCTGGAGCATCCCTGGGGACCTGCCCCTCCTTGCCGGGATATTCCAGAGGGCTGGCAGCGGTGGGGGCTGCTGTCCCCGCCGGGATGGGGCAATGTGGGGGGGCGGGGAGCCCCCCCCCGGACGCCTGGGCCCCTGCCCCCTAACGGCCCCCGCTTTGTAAATGGGAGAGGGGGCGGAGCTTCCCAGCGTGCCCGCCGTCTCGGCCAATCGGAAAATGGCCGCGGCGTCGCCACGCTGTTGCTAGGCAGATTAGGCTGCGGGGCGGGGAGGCGGAGGGAGGGGCGGTCGCGCAAGGGGCGTCGCAGCGAAGCAGCCACTCACGGGCGCCGGAGAGAGGTGGCCCGGTCGTGATGGACAAGCAGAGCAGCCAATCGGAAGGCAGGGGCGGAGGCGGGCGGCCCGCCCGGTTGCCATGGCAGAGAGCGACAGCTGCAGCCACCAACCGCAGCGGCGAGGCGGGGCTCGGGGGCGGGGCCGGGAGCGGCGCCAGCCAATGGCGTGGCGGGGGCGGGCGGCGGCGGCGGGCCCGGCGCGGGGCGGCGGGCGGCGGCCGGAGTCGCCATGGGGCCGCGCGGGGCAGCGCTGGGGCTGGCGCTGGCGCTGGGGCTCGGGCTTGGGCTGGGGCTGCGCCTGGCGCCGCCCCGGCGGCCCCCCCGCGCCCGCGCCCGCCCGGAGGCGGCGGCGGACGAGGCCTGCGGGGGCCTGCGCGGCGTCTCGGCCGCCCTCGGCAACAACACGCACCAGGTGAGCGCGCGGCGCGGGCGGGCGCGTTTCCCTGCGGACACCTCCTGGGACGGACCGGCGGACACCGCCCCCCCCCGGCAGCTTCCGGGACGGACGGACAGACAGACCCCCCCTCCCGACAGCCCCCGGGACGGACAGAGAGACCCCCCCCCTCTCCCGACAGCCCCTGGGCCGGACGGACAGACGGACACGGCCCCCCCCCCCCCTCCGGGTTCTTCTGGGCCAGCCCGAGCTCCCCGTGGCCGCGGGGCTCGGGACGGACGGACGGAGCCGCCGTGCGCAGCGGCGGGCAGGGACAGACGGACCCGCTGCCTCCCGGCCACGGGGCGGACGGACAAACGGCCCCCCTCGCCCCCCAGCAACCACGGAGGGGGCTGGCCGGACAGATCCCCCCCACCGGGATGAGCGGACAGACGGACGCCCCCATCCCGCCCAGTCCCCAGGCAGCCGAGGGACGGATGGACGGACGGACAGACGGACGGGTCGCCGTCCTGCTGCGCGTGCCAGGACGGACGCACCGTCCCCGCTGGGGCAGAGCGGGATGGACCGACGGACCCTCCCTGCTCCTGCCCCTGGACGGACACCCCTGAGGGCAGACGCGGGGGCAGCTGGACAGACAGACGGACGGGCAGAGGCACCCGCAGGAGCAGGGCAGGGACACGCGGACGGACGGGGACCCCGGCACGGCCAGGAGGACGGAGCGGGTTGAGCCCTAACGGAGCCGGCGGGGGCCGGTCCCGCGGCGCTGGCCGTGTCCGTGTGGGACGTGTCCGTCCGTCCGCCCGGCGCAGCCCCCCCGCTCCCGGCATCCCGCCGCTTTATCCGCTCCGCTCCCACAATCTGTCGAGGCGGCAGCTCCTGGCTCACGGATTGGGCTAAAGGAAAAGCTCCCGGCTCCCTCCTTCCCTGCGCAGCTCCGGCCCCGCTTCCCGTGGGATTCCCGCTATCCACCTTGCTCCATCCTGGAGCGTTTCGGTGCTTTGGGAACGGCAGGAGGGAGGAGCAGAGCGCGTTGGCGCGGGATACGCGCAGCCGGGCTGTCCTCCGGCCGGGCTCTCCCGGTTTTCCCCCTGGCCACGGGCAAGGAGGCGGCCAGGAAAACCCTCCCGGGGACGGTGGCTTCGCGGCCGCCCGGATTAAGCCGCTTCCCTGTCCCTAATCTCCGCCGCTCCCGCTCGGCAGGCGGCTCCCAGGAACGCGGCGCCTTTACGTTTCTGCCCTCTCTTTTTCTTTCTTTTCCCTCTTCCCCCCGTTCTCTCCTAATGAGATGCTAATCGGGGCTCTCCGGAGCGGAACGCGGCGCCCGGCCCCTCTCTTGGGCAAGAGCCGCGGCCGCGTTTCCTTCCCCGCCTGGGCCCGCTTCCCTTCCCAGCCCCTGGGCGCTCCGGGGCGCTCCGAGTCGCCCCGCGGCTCCGGGATGGATGCACGGACGGCCCGGACGGTGCCCGAGGCTGCCCGGTTCATCCCGGCTCTCACTCCTCCCCAGCTGCCTCGGAGGAGACGGGATGGGATGAGCGCCCTGAGCTTCCCCCGTGGGGAAATGCCAGCGGGGACGCGGGATTTGGGAGCTTTTTCCACCAGCCAACGAACGCCCAAGTGGGGAAGGGAGGCCGTGACGGGGGTGTCCCCGGGGCAGGAGCTGCTCGGTGGTGCTTTGCCCCGGAGCAGAGGGCGCTGAGTCACTCCAGGCGCTGGCTCCAGGGAATGGGCTGCCCGGATAGCTCGACCTCCCTGGACGCTGTCCCAGGCGGAGCGGAGCGGCGCGGAGCCGGCGTCCCAGGCGCTTCCCAGCGCGCTTCCCAACGCTCTCCCGCTCGCTCTCTCCCTGCAGTGCGTCTTCGACGACCTCAGCGGCTCCGTGTCGCTCTCCTGGGTGGGAGACAGCACCGGGGTGAGTCCCCGGCACGGCGGGAAGCGGCGGGAATGGCTGCGTGTCCCTGCCGGGAGGTGCGGGCTGGGCGGGAGATCCCGGTCGGACCGAGGCGGTGACTCAACGCGGAGCAGCGAGGGGAAGCGCCTTCCTCCTGGGAAAGGGCCAGGGAGATGGAGCGGGAAGGGGACGCAGGGGGATCCTCGCCTGTAAGAACCGAGCGTGTGTGCGGTGTCCCCATGTGTCACCCTCTGCTCTTCCCGCGCAGGTTATCCTGGTCCTGACCACCTTCCAGGTGCCCCTGGTGATCATGAGCTTCGGGCAGTCCAAGCTGTACCGCAGGTGAGCCCCGTGCCACCTCCGGGGTGTCCCCTCCGCTCTGCCAGCGCCACGGGGTTGGGTGACGCATCCGTCCCCATCTCCCCGCGGCGCTGGCAGGGCCTGGGCCGTCGGTGTCACCGCGAGGGGACTGGGAGCGCCGCGGAGCCGAGCCAGCGGTTCAGCAGCTTTTCCTCCCTTTCAGTGAGGACTATGGGAAGACGTTCAGGGACATCACCGAGCTCATCAACAACACGTTCATCCGGACCGAGTTCGGCATGGCCATCGGCCCAGAGAACTCAGGAAAGGTAGGAGCGCATCCATGGATTTGTTGTGCCAGGACCCCCGGTGCCACCACCCTGCGGTCCAGTGAAGCGAGGCTGCCCCCAGACTTGTCCTGTGTGTCCCTGCCGGTCCCCTGTGGGCTCTCCCCACACGAGGACACGGCCTTGCTGCGGGCTGAGCTCCTGCTTCCCCGCTCCAGGTCATCCTGACGGGCGACGTGTCCGGCGGCAGCCGCGGCGGCAGGATCTTCCGCTCGTCCGACTTCGCCAAGAACTTTGTGCAGACGGACCTGCCCTTCCACCCCTTGGTGCAGATCCTGTACCACCCCCGGGACTCGGACTGCCTGCTGGCCCTCAGCACCGACGTAAGAGAGGGGACAGGATCGGCTCCGGCCGAGCTGCCGTGGGGCCACCCGTGCTGGGGACGGGCTCTGTCCCCTGCTCGGCCCTCGCGGCAGGTTGGGGACCGGCTCTTTGCAGCCCTGGCGGGTGGGGGAAGCGCCGCTGAGAGGGGGCAGGCGGTGACGGGCGAGCGCGGTGACCGGCGAGCGCGTCCCCGTCTTGCAGAACGGCCTCTGGGTGTCCAGGGACTTCGGAGAGAAGTGGGTGGAGATCCACAAATCCGTCTGCCTGGCCAAGTGGTGAGTGGCTGCGTGGAGGCCCGGGATGGTTCGCGGAGGGGACGGCCCCTGTTGTCCTCCCAGCACCTCCCTTCACACCCCCTTTTCCCCACTGCACCTTGAGCTGGTAGGGGGACATGTCCCCATCCTGGCCAGACCCCTTGGATTTAGAGGGAAGCGCCTTGGAAACGCCAGGAGCAGCCGGAGGCCTCCCCGGCCTCCAGGAGCCATCGGCTGCCCCGCGAGCCCCCTTCCCTGGGGCTTCCCTGTGCTTTGAGCTTCCCCAATGGCACCGGGATCCGTCCTGGAGCGTCCTGTGATCCCGCAGTGGATCCATGGAGCTCTCCGGGGAGCAGGGAGAGCGCGGGAGGGATGCGACAGGGCAGGGCTGCCCATCCCAGCTCTCCGGGTTGAATCCGTGTGAGCTGTAGCTCCGCTGGTGCTGGAAAACAGGTCCCAGCATCAGCTGTGTGTGAGGGTCCCTCATACGATCCTGATCCCCCCTTCCCTTCGCAGGGGTGCAAACGACACCATCTTCTTCACCACCTACCTGAACGGCTCCTGCAGTAAGTCCCTCCCTGCCCCACAGTCGTCCTCCCCGTCCCCGCGAGTCGGGGACCCGCGAGCGCCGCTGTCCCCTCCACAGTCCCTTAGGCTGCAGAGCGTGAGGTCGAGGACGAAGTGCTCCGGACAGGAATGCCCTGGGCACGGCCGTGTGCCCAGCCCTGCCCGAGGGGACTGAGCCGAAGAGTGCCCGGGTAGACGGTGCCTCTTAAAAGGGAGAAATTCTGTAAGGGGGATGGACGGGGACAAGGACAGGACGGGGACAAGAACGGTGTTGGACAAGGCAGCTAATGAGACGGGACCTGGGAAGAGGACACCAGTGTTGGTCAGCAGCAGCCCCGGGTGTCCACGCAGGGCAGCGGAGACCCCACGATGGCAGCGCTGGCTCCTGCGGCTTTGGGGAAGATCCCAGGCCCAGCTGGGCCCAGCACAGGTTTTAGGTCGGGGTCGGTGGGCAGGAGGCCTTAGTGGCATCGCCCAAAGCTGAGGCACCATCAGGGGGTCACTGGGACATGGTCAATGGGTTATGAGGTCCCGAACTGGGCTGTGGAGATGAGCTAGAGGCAGCGCCCTGCGTGGCCACTCCAGCCGCCTTAATCCACCTTCCCTTCTCCTTAAGAAGCTGATCTCGGGTTACTGGAGCTAAAGAAAACCTCCGACTTCGGCAAAGCCTTCAAGGTCATCGGCACCAAGATCTACTCCTTCGGCCTGGGCGGGCGCTTCCTCTTCGCCTCCGTCATGACGGAGAAGGTATCTGTCCCCTCCTGCCCGGAGCACCGGTGGCGTGGGGACCTGGGCACATCGGTGTGTCCCTGGGCACGTCGGTTTGTCCCTGCGCTTCCCGTGTCCCCTCTGCCGCTCCGAGCGCGGAGGAGCTGGCGCTGAGGGGCGCTCCTGCTCTCCAGGGCAGCACGAGGCGCATTCACGTCTCGCTCGACCAAGGCGAGACCTGGAACATGGCCCAGCTGCCCTCCGTGGGCCACGAGCAGTTCTACTCCATCCTGGCCGCCAACGATGACCTGGTGTTCATGCACGTGGACGAGCCGGGAGGTGAGCGCGCCAGGCCCGGCACAGCAGGGACGGGGACACGTCCCCCCGTGGTCTCTGCATGGGGGACACGCACCGCAGCAGCTCTCCACACTCTGTCAGCACTCTGTTGACCTGCCCAGGCAGGGCTCTGCCTTTGGGGGAGGATTTCTCATTAACACATCGCTAATTAGCTGGCAGTAACTGCAGGAAAGCAGCTCGTTCCTCTTTGCGGTGTGTGGGGAGCGTGACCGTGCTGGACCCGTTGGAGGCAACAGGGTTTCTCCTCCGAGTTCCTCTTTCCGAGCTGTGCGCTCGGGTGCCCCTCCGTTCGAGCAGCCCGGGTCTTCTCACTCCCCCTTCCCTCTGCAGCCTCCTTGTCCTGGTCCCCAGGGCCGGGGGGTGACTCCTGGGAAGCGCCATGGGAATAAGAGCTGAGGTGGAATAAGTGGCTGAGGTGGGTGGGACGCAGCAGTCCCTGCGTGGGGTGTCCGTGATGGGATGTGGCTGGAGCAGCGATGGAGCCTGTGCGTGTTGCGGTGCTCCCTGACCCCCGGGTGTTTCTGTCCCGTTGCCCGTCCTGCAGATACGGGTTTTGGCACCATCTACACCTCGGATGACCGCGGCATCGTGTACTCCAAGTCCTTGGAGCGGCACCTCTACACCACCACCGGCGGCGAGACGGACTTCACCAACGTCACCTCGCTGCGGGGCATCTACATCACCAGCGTCCTCTCGGAAGGTGGGTGGGATGGCCCGTCCTGCTTCTGTCCCCGTCTGCGCAGCGGGATCGGGCTAACGCCGAGACCTGGCGCCCGCGGGGTGGCGAGGGGAGCGGGGCTCCCGCTGTGACCGTCTTGGGGCTGGAGATGTGGGGGTGACACGGAGTGTGAGGATGTGCTGAGCCCCCTCCCAAAGCCTGGGGCCTCCTGTCTGCTCTTCCCTCCTGCCACCAGACAACTCCATCCAGTCCGTGATCACCTTCGACCGTGGCGGCGAGTGGGTGCCGCTGAGGAAGCCGAAAAACACCACGTGTGACTCCACGGCGAAGAACAAGGAAGAGGTGGGTCTGTCTTGCGATGCCCTGGGCTCTTCTGCTTGGGGCTGGAGCCACCCCATGGGGACCTGCTGCCCAGGGTAACCCCCAGGGCCTGTGCTGGGGGCACTGTCTCACCTCTCTGTCCCCATCTGTCCCTGCAATGGGTGGGCTGGGGCTGCAGACCTTGGGCTCTGCTCTGGGCTAGAGGGGCACGAGGATGCAGGAGGGCAAGTGGCTTCATCCTGCAGCCCTGGCAAGGGGAGCTGCGGGGACAGGGCCTGCTGTGTGTGACACACGGAGGGGTTGTGGGTGGCACCGTGACGGGGGTGCAGGCAGCGCTGAGCTAGCTGGGGCGTCCCCAGCACCCGCCGGGTGCTAAGGACCAGGTTTGGGGACAGTGTCCAGCTCCTTGGCTTCGCGCTGGGGACGGTGCCACTGCTGGGGCCGGCCTCGGCGGTGCCCAGCAGGCGCTGGGGTTGTCCTCCGGCCCGCGCGTGTCTCCGCTCGCTCCCGGACGGGCTCTGCTCTCACCTTTGCAGTGCAGCCTCCACATCCACGCGTCCTACAGCATCTCCCAGAAGCTCAACGTGCCCATGGTGCCGCTGTCCGAGCCCAACGCCGTCGGCATCATCATCGCCCACGGTACCGAATGGCGCCGGCAGAGGGGAACAGGGGACCCATAGGGCTGGGGGGCCACCGCCAGGCCCAGCCAGGGGACACTGCTCGTTGCTGGCACCCCCGGGTGGGCCCCGGCTTCGTGTCCTTCCGGCTGACGCCGTCCCCGTGCCGCAGGGAGCGTCGGGGGGGCCATCTCGGTGATGAGCCCGGACGTCTACATCTCGGACGACGGGGGCTACACGTGGGCGCGGATGCTCGAGGGGCCGCACTACTACGCGATCCTGGACTCCGGCGGCCTCATCGTGGCCATCGAGCACACCAGCCAGCCCGTCAACGTCATCGAGTAGGTGCAAGCTCGCCCCGTGCCGGCTCCGCGCCCGGCTTGCTGGCTCCGTTCCCCACACGAACCCTTTTCTGGCAGGTTCTCCACGGACGAAGGGCAGTGCTGGTATAAATACACTTTCTCCAAGGATCCCATCTTCTTCACCGGCTTGGCCTCCGAGCCCGGAGCCAGGTCCATGAACGTCAGCATCTGGGGCTTTCGGGGCAACTTCCTATCCCGCAAGTGGGTCTCCTACACCATCGACTTCAGCGAGCTGCTCAGCAGGAGCTGTGAGTGCCTCCCGCGGCAGCGCGGGGCCGGGGGCGCCGGGGGCCGCGGCTGAGCCCTCTCCGTCGCAGGCGAGGACAAGGACTACACCATCTGGCTGGCTCACTCCAGCGACCCCAGCGATCCCAGCGACGGCTGCATCCTGGGCTACAAGGAGCAGTACCGGCGCCTCCGCAAGTCCTCGGTGTGCCAGAACGGCCGGGACTACATGGTGACCAAGCAGCCGTCCGTCTGTCCCTGCACCCTCGAGGACTTTCTCTGGTAGCCCTTGACTCTGCATCTCCTGCCAGTGACAACCCCCTTGGTGCGGCCGGGGCTTCCCTCGGCCTCTGGGGCTCCGAGCGGCCTCTGAGCTCCCGCTCTGCCCTTCTGCCCGCAGCGATTTCGGCTACTACCGCCCGGAGAACCAGTCTGTGTGCGTGGAGCAGCCGGAGCTGAAGGGGCATGACCTGGAGTTCTGCCTGTACGGCAGACAGGAGCTGCTCAAGACGAGCGGGTAAAGCGTTTTCACACCCCGTTCCCCTCCTGGGGCTGATGCTACCAGGAGGCAAACCTGGCTCGGCAGCGCTGGAGCTGGGAATGTCGGAGTCAAATCCCTGCGGAGAGCTTCAAGCCTCATCTCTGCTCCAGGTACCGGAAGATCCCAGGAGACAAATGTTCAGGAGGGGAAAGTCCAAGCCGGGAAGAGACCGACATGAAGAAGAAATGCACCAGCAACCTCCTGAGCCCCAGCCAGCTGGTGGGTGACAGCGGGATGGGAGCGGTGACAGCAGTGACCCGGGGGACGTCTTCTGCCCATGGCCCAGTGGTCACTGCTGAACTGCAGGACCGTCCTGCCTAAATCTGCCCACACAAATGACCTGCCCCTGGGCTCGGGGCTGCAAGCTGGGGGCTGGACAGGCACCTTTAGCTGGGGAGGGCATTTAAACCTCGCGGCCATCGAACCCCTCCGCGCTTCCCCGTCTCCCCCGCAGGCAGCAGCGTCCTCCAGTTCCACTCCCATCATCCTGGCCGTGCTGGGCCTGCTGCTCGTCACCGCCGTGGCCGGCGTGCTGCTCGTCAAGAAATACGTGTGCGGAGGCAGGTGAGGCTCCGTGCGCCGGCCCCGCAGGGCCCGGACACCCACCGGACACCCACCCGCCTGCGCTGGGGCTGCTGCAGCTCCTTGGCTCAGCCTCTGCTGCCCTTTGCAGTAATTAAGGCAGCTGCTAATTGCTCTGGTGCCTGGGGCTTTGCTGCTGAGCTCCCGTCAGGAGCTGGGCTGGGAACTGCTCTCCTTGCTGGACCTGGCGAGCGGGGTGGCCCCGGGCTGGTGCCCTTGAGCCTCCTCCATGGGGGGGAAATAGAGTCCAAGCGATCCCCCTTCCTGGAAGGGCGGGCGCCAGTGCCCGAATCCTCCCCGCTTCTCCTGCGCCGGGGCGGGCGCCGCGCGCTCCTCACCGCGGTGTCCCCGCCAGGTTCCTGGTCCACCGCTACTCGGTGCTGCGGCAGCACGCGGAGGCCAATGGCAGCGACGGCATCGACGCGCTGGACCCCGTGGCACTGGCCACCAAGGGCGGCTACCACGATGACTCGGACGAGGTGAGCACGGCCGCCGGCACCGGCGCGGGGCCATGTCCCCACGGGCCACCGGGCCCTCCGCGTGACGCTGCCCTCTCTCTGCAGGACCTGCTGGAGTAGCCGCACGGCCGGGGATCCCGCAGGGCTACCCGGCACCTCCGGCCTTGCCGGCCGCCCCCGGCCCGGGCCGCAGCCCCCCGGCTCTGCCGTCCCCACGGAGGCGTCGCTGCGGGGCTGGCAGAGGGGGGACACGCAGGATTTTAACGCCACCTGATTTTAATATTTCTTTCCAGCCGCTGGGGGGCAGGGGGTGTTTTTTTTTTTTTTTTTTTTTTTTTTTTTTTTGGTTGTTCTGTTGGGTTTTTTTTTTTCTTTGTTTTGGCAGTTTTTTTTTTAAGGACGACTGAAGTAGGAATGTGAAAGGACCTTCACTAAGTGCTGGCATCGCTGCATGCGGCTGCCCCGCGGGGAGCAGCCCCTAACCCTGCTCTAACCGGGGCTGCCGGCGGCGACGCTCCCCGGCTCCCTCCTCGCTGCTGCCCCTTCTCCCCTCCGAAGCAATAGGAGCCGGGACACGGACCCTGGAGCTGCCGCCTGCCTCTTGTCCCCTGTCCCCTGTCCCCGCCGCGCTCGCTTTGGCCGAGGGAAACGCAGCAATAACGACTTGAAGCTTGAAGATACTCTCACCGCGAGGCCGGGGGTGGCTCGAGCAGGAGCGGAGGCGGCGCCGAGAGCAGCCCCTGCCTCGTGGCGCTCGTCCCTGTCACCGCTGCTGGTGACACCCCCTTCTCGCCGTGCTTTGCCCCTGCCAGGTTTCGCTCCCAGCCCTGTCTCCTTACACTGGAAAGCGCCACCTGCGGTGCCCACAGCACCCCCAACCCGTCACGACGGCCTTTCGCTATCGCGACTGCCCGGCGCGGCTTTGGGGGGGCCGCGGGGCCCGTGCGTGGCAGGGGCGGCGCAGACCCCCTTGCTTGGGGCCCTGCCCCGTGCAGCACCCACGGGTGCCACGGTGGCACCGTCCCCCTCCCGGGGGCTGTGCAGCCCCGTCCCCAAAGCCATAGCCCCGGGAGGGGAAAACGGGGGGACAGCGGGAACAGTGGGGTGGGGGGTTGGACCGAGGCCTGTGTAGAGTCCTGTAAATAAACCTGGATGTGTAATAACTTTGTACTGGTATTTTTCTGTATATTTGCAATATTTGGGTTAGAAATAAAGCCAACCTGGACTTTGTGTGAGCTGATCTGTGTGGGCAGCAGGGGGGGGAAGGGGGGGGTGCTCACCTGAGCAGCAGCAGCAGGCAGGAAAACAGTAGTGAAAAAGACTGAATTTATTCGGGTTTAAGGCAATTGAACATCACAGGAGCCAGGCACGAGAAAGACCGGGGCAGGGGACGTGACCATGCAAGTAAAAAAGGGAAGGTGCCAAGGCCCTGGGGACGTCCGGGGTCAGCCCCGTGGTGGCTCCTCTGGCCCCCGTTGTGGAGCCAGGTTTGGGGGACACGGGGGGGGGGGGGGGGGATTGGGCACTGCAGGACAAGGGGAGGGGACACAGGGCTGGGCCCGGAGGCAGCTGGCAGGGACCCGCTGTGATTTATTCCTTATACTGGGGGGTGGAACTTGGCAAAACCTCCTGGCTCGTCCCCCGCGGTGGCGTTGGGGCCCGGGGGCACCCGGCGAGAGGAGGATGAGGAGGAGCAGCCCCATGCAGAGGTGACGGGGGGCGTCAGGGCTGCGGGGACGCGGGGGGGCCCGAGGCTTCGGGCGCCGCCTGCGGTTTGATGCCCCGGCCCTTCATGTAGGACACGAGCTGCTCGGGGATCTCGGCCAGCACGTCCTTGGCCAGGCGGGCCATGCTGAGCACCTGGTTGCCCGCGTGGTCCATGTAGTCGCGGAAGGGGACGAACTGGCAGGGGAGAGCAGGGGACACGGAGCGAATGGGTTCCCAAGCCCTGCTGTCCCCCCCAAGCCCTGGTGCAGCCCCATGTTCCTGTGTCCCAGCACATCCCGCCATGGCCGAGTGCATCCCCGGGACATCCCTGTCTCCCCCGTGGCTTCATCCCACCCCGGGTCCTGGTGCAACCCTCTGTCCCCATGTCCCAGCATGTCCTGGTGCATCCCTGTGGCCCAGTAGGTCCGCAGGTCCTGGTGCATCCCCATGTCCCAGTGTTTTCCCCCCTGCTCTGTCCCTGTGTCCTCCTGTCTTGATGCATCCCCCTGTCCTGGTACATCCCTGCATGTCCCCAAGCCTTCATCCCTCCTGGCTTGGCCCCGTGTCCCCCTGAGGTCCCGGTGCAGCCCTGGCAGAAAGGGGAGGGATGGGACAGACCCAGGGCCATCAGGGCTCCCCCACATGTCACCCACAGGGGGTGACACCCGCGGCTTGGCGTTACCTGCACGATGTCACGCTCGGCCACCTTCCCGCGGGAGGAGATGCGCACGTCGTCACCGTCCAGCTCCACCATGGCTGCGGGAGCCCCAGCGTCCTCCCCTGCTCCACCCTGCGCTGACGCCGCCGGCCCCTGCCCTCCTCCCAAGGGCCCCGATTTTGGGGCTGGCCCCGGTCTTACCGTCGAACTCGGCCTGTCCAACGCCCACGATGATGATGGACATGGGGAGCTTGGCAGCCTGTGGAGACAGGGGAGGAAGGCACCGAATCCAGCGCCTGCTGCCCCCCTGCTCAATCCCCCTGCGCAAAACCCATCCTGGGGGGGGCTCCAAATAGCCCTTGGGAAGCCTCCTTCTCCTGCCGGCTCCCCACGGTGCGATGAGTTTGCCTGTCCTTTGCCCATCCCTCATTCCAGGTGCCACGTCCCCATGCACCCTGTGAAAGCTCTCCCTGCCCTGGGGCGGGCATTTGGGGACCCTAAACAGGGACCAGGAGGTGCTCGGGACCTGGCACAGCCGCCTGCGCTGCCACTGAGTGCCCCCTCGTGCCTTCCTGCCCTCCCACGGGTGAAGCGAGCGCAAGCGAGCACCGAAGAGGCAGCAAAGCGAATATTCCCAAAGCTCCGTTCCCTCCTCCCCCGGCCGAGGCGGGAGGATGAATCTGAAATTTCCCTGAATCACGGGGAAAAGCAGCTCCCGCAGCCCTCTCCCTGCCTCCCGCTCTTGCGAGGCAGGGGCGAAGCGACGCTCGGGCACCTTTCTGGTGCAGTAAGAGGGCAAGTGCCGCGCGCCACTGTCAAAGAGACGGAGCGTTTCCCAATGCGCTTCCCCATGCGCTTCCCTGCACGCTTCCCCCCCTGCTTCCCTGTGCTTCCCTGCACGCTTCCCAATGCGCCTCCCTGCACGCTTCCCCCCCTGCTTCCCAACGTGCTCCCTCCCACGCTGTCCTGCACACAGAGATGTGGCAGGAGAGCAGGGCCCCGATGGACCCTCCACTCCCAGGACTCCCAGCTGGACAGGGCACCCTGGGGTGCTCAGGGCACCCACAGCCCCGTTGGTCATTGCACCCCGGATGGGTCGGGGCATCCTGTGTCCCCAAGCTGCTTATTGCATCTGGAGAGCTTGGGGTACCCCCTGTCCCCAGCTGGTCACTGTCCCTGGTGGCAGCGGCCCACGTCCCCCCACTCACGTTGACGATGGCCTCCTTGGTCTGCGCCATGTCGGAGATGACGCCGTCGGTGATGATGAGCAGCACGAAGTACTGGGAGCCGTCGGGCACCGCGGCGGCCGCGCTGCGTGCGCCACTGTCAGTCGGCAGGTCCCCATGGTTCCCGGCGCGGGGACAGGGACACGGCCACCTTACCGCGCTACATGGTTGACCACGGGGGCAAAGTTGGTGGGGCCGTAGAGCTGGACGCTCTTGAGGCTCTTGTGATAGGCCTCCAGGATGCCCTCGATGCCGCTGCACGAGGGGTTGGCCGCGTCGCCGTTCTGCGGGATGGGACGGGACGGGGCTGAGGTGACAAGCAGAGGTGGGGCCACCCCGGGCCACCCCGCCGCGGCCTCACCAGCGGGAACTCATGGGACACGTGTCCATCCGGGGGGATCTTGGCGCCGAAGCCGAGTGCCGGGAACATCTTGTCGCTGTCGTAGTCCTGGATGATCTCGCCCACGGCCCTGAGCGCCATGGTGTACGCGTTGAGCTGGTAGGGGCTCATGTAGTGCAGCGAGGTGGACTGCGATGGGTTACCTGGGTGGGCAGCCAGCGTCACCCGCGGTGTCATGTCACCCCCAGGCCACCAGAACGCGTCCATCCGGAAAGGGACGTCCCCCGGCCGCACTCACCATTGGACGCTGTGAAGTCAATGGCCACCGTGAAGTTGATCTGGGTGCTGCGACAGGACGAGTGTCTCATGAGCCTGGAGTCAGTGGTGACAAAGCCGAGCCGCGGTCGTGTCCCCTCCCCGTGTCACTCACCCGCCCTTGATGTAGTCCAGGAAGGTGCAGTCGGACTCCACAGCGAAGGAGAGCAGCGTCACCTGCGTGGGTGGACACTGGGTCAACACCACCATGGGGGACACCCTGGCCCTGGGCCAGCTCCCCCAGCACCCCCAGCCCTTCCTTACTGTCCCCGAGTGCAGGTACTTCTTCTTCTTCATCTTCTTCTTGGGGTTCACCACCTGCCACAAATGGAGGAGGGAAGGAAGGAAGGAGGAGGAGGAGGAAGGAAGGAAGAGGAGGAGGAGGAGGAAGGAAGGAAGAGGAGGAGGAGGAGGAAGGAAGGAAGAGGAGGAGGAGGAGGAAGGAAGGAAGAGGAGGAGGAGGAGGAAGGAAGGAAGAGGAGGAGGAGGAGGAAGGAAGGAAGAGGAGGAGGAAGGAAGGAAGAGGAGGAGGAGGAGGAAGGAAGGAAGAGGAGGAGGAGGAGGAAGGAAGGAAGAGGAGGAGGAGGAGGAGGAAGGAAGGAAGGAAGGAAGAGGAGGAGGAAGGAAGAGGCGAGTGGCTCCTGGGCCCTGGGGCTGTTCCCGGTGCCCGGGGGACACGGGCCGGCTCCCCCTCACCTCGTACACGTTGAACTGGCTCTGCCCCCGTGCCAGCTCCCGGTAGCTGGTGGTGAACTCGCCGATGAAGTCGTGGCTGGGGGCGAGGGGAGGCAACGTGAGCTGCGGGGACACGGGGATGTGGGGACACGGGGATGCGGGTCTCACCTGCCGTCGCGGTCCCAGTCGTAGACCTCTGCCTTGATGGGCCTGTGGGGCAAAGCGGAGCCGGGATGGTGGTGGTGGCTGGGGGGTGTCACCGTCACCTCCCAGCCCTTCTGTCTCCCCCACACAGAGACCCCGACCCCAGGGTGGCAGCACCTGCATGGGTCCCCCTGTCCCGTTACCGCATCCTGTCCCTGGTGCTGCTCCCCAGCGGGTTGTTTTGACACCTCTGTGGGCCTTTTCCCATCTTCCTCCTCCTCCTCCTCCTCCTCTCCCCTGCCCAGGTTTTTCGGTGGGATATTTTTATCCACTGTTGCCACAGCAACGTCCGACACCGGGCCAAGCCGGCGACGGCGGCGCCACGCGAGCCACCACAGCCTTTGTTCGCCACCACGGAGCCACCGCCGGCTTTAACCCCTTCCCGCGGCCGGGGGACGGCCGAGTCCCGGGACGGCCAACGGGGGCCCTTCCGGATGCTCCCTCACAGGAAATGGGCCCAGGGCTCAGCCGGGTAAACTGAGGCACCGAACGGGTCCCACATCCGAGCCTTGGTGCTGGGAGACCACAAAGACTAAAGGTAGAGGGTGCGGAGTGTCCCCCTTGGGGCAAGGAGGCCCATAGCACCATGGGGGCCTCACCAATTGTAAACCACAAAGACTAAAGGAGGGTGCAGAGCAGCCCCCATTGGGTGGGGAGGACCATGGAGAGGCCTCAGCGGTCACAGGCCCCAGAGACTAAAGGAAGAGGGTGCAGAGCGGCCCCGCTTAGGCAAGGAGGACCACGGCACCGTGGAGGCCTCCCCTGTTGTAGACCACAAAGACTAAAAGAAGAGGATGCAGAGTGTCCCCCTGGGCGAGGAGGACTTTGGGGAGGCCGCTGCAGGTGTCGCCACAGAGACCAAAGGCCGAGGGTGCCGAGCGGCGGCCTGCGCGGGGAGGCCGGGCCCTCACCGGTCGTAGTCGCCGTTGCAGAGGGCGCGCACGGGGATGGCGAACGCTTGCCACACCGGGTTCAGCGTGTTCCTCACCACCTCCGTCTTGTGGCAGATGGTGAAGCTGCCAGGACAGGGAGGGGAGCGGGGGTGTGTGCGGGGGTCACCTCCAATGGGAAAACAACCCCCATCCTCCCCCCTAGATGCTGGATCCCGGCAAGCAGGATGGAGATGCACCCAGCGGATGGACTTGCTATGGCAAGGTGTCACCACTAGGTTGGCAAGGGGACACTTTTGGGACCACAGCAGCTTGGTCCATCCGCAGAACATCCCCAGCCCCGCCGGGAGTCCCCACGGCAGCGGGTGGCTCACGTCCCGTCCTCGTTGCTCCGGTAGAAGACCATGAAGGGGTCGGACTTGCCGAAGAAGTCCTTCTTGTCCAGCTTGTTGGCGCAGAACTGCAGCGTGGCCACGTCCTGAGGCCGAGCGACAGCGTGAGGGGCCCCGACATTGGCTGACCCTCATCTCCCACACCCCGAGGAAGGCCCCTCAGGGTGGGGGAATGACAGCCAGCGTCCCCAAACTTGTCACCTGCCACTCACCCGGCAGTTGCCCAGCTCCTCGGCCAGGAGGATGATGGTGCCGCACTTCTTCCCGGGGACGCCCCTGCCAGAGGAGGCGGCAGGTCCGGGGTGGCCATGTGTCCCCCCCGGCCCCGCCGCCATCGCAGGGACCCTCCGGGACTCACCCGTTGGAGAGGGTGGGCACAGGCCTCCTGCCTCGCGCGTGCGCGGTGGCCATCCCCATCCTGCCGGGGCGCAGAGGGACACGTGGGGAAACTGAGGCAGAGCCGGAGCACCAAGCTTCCCACCCCCACACGCCCCCGGTTGCACCCTGCTGTTCCCAACCAGGACAAATAGCAAGGGACACCCCCCCACACACCAAGTGGCCCCGGCCCAGGAGGCGCCAGTGACGCCGGAGCCGGGATGCCGGCGCCGAGCTCTGCTCTCCATCCCGGACGCCCGAGATAAGGAGCGGGCGCCGCGGCAGAGGGCCAGGGCGCTGTCCCCAGGGCTGTCCCCGCCACGTGCCCGCGCTCTGGGGAGGGCAGGGGGGATCGAGCCGGGGCCCGGGCTGGTCCCCCCGGCCCCGCACTCACGTCAGCGGCTTCTCCAGGCGGCTGCCGGCCGAGCCCACGATCTCGCCCAGCGTGCAGAAGGCCTGGCCCAGGAAGTCCTGCGGGGACGCGGTGCCGGCAGGACCCCGTGTCCCCCCTGCCACAGCCTCATCCCCCCTTCCCCAGCCCTTGGCCACTCACGTGCTTGGAGAGGTCGGGGCTCTTGGAGTCCACATCGTACCTGCGGGGACACACGGACACGGTGATGCCTGGCACTGGGGACGGAGCTGCGATGGGGAAAGGCAAGAGGGGAGGGGACAGGCATGGGGACAAGGATGGGACACACAAGGGGATGGGGCTGGTACAAGGATGGGGACAGGGACAGAGATGAAATGGGACCAAGCTGTGATGGGGACATGGATGAGCCAGGGATGGGGCTGAGAATGGGACAGGGATGGAGACGGGACAACATTGGGGACTGGGGCAGGAACAGGCTAGGGACATGGATAATGGCAGGAGTGTAGCTGGAACAGGGACAGAGATGGGGCCTGAACAGGAGCGAGACAGGGAGGGGGATGGAGATGAGGACATGAATGGAACAGAGAAGGGACAGGGATGGGGACAAGAATGGAGCTGGGGACAGGGATGGGTCCAGGGACAAACAGAGCCAGGGCTGGGGACAGGTGCCCAGCGCAGCCCAGTGGCACTCACAGGTCGAAGCGCAGGTTCTGCTTCTCCTCAAAGAAGTAGTCGAGGATGAACTTGCGCACGAAGTCGGGGTTCAGGGTGTTGTCAATCACCTCGGTCCGGCCGAACTGTGGGGACGTGACCGTGAGCAGGACCCAGGGGGGAGAGTGGTGGTGGCACCGAGGATGGAGGGATGCGGAGGGACAGAGGGGATGCGAGGGGTGGCCAAAAGGGGAGCTGTGGCCAGAGGGACGCAGCTGGGGACAGGGAAACCAAAGGGACATCGGGGGGACATCTCTGGGGGCAGAGCGAAGGAGGGGGACGGGGACCATGAGCTATTTAGAGACAGAGGGAGGGAGAGGGAGACGGGGGAGGCAGGGAAGGATTCGCAGCTGGAGGAGGCAGTGGGAGGGATGGGGACACGAGGGGACACAAGGGGCGTGGGAGGGGACAGGAGCGCCTGAAGGGGACACAAGGGGACGCACGCAGAGGGGGTGGCTCTAGGAGCTGGCAGGGACACAGGGGCTGGAGGGGATGGGAGGAGCTGGAGGGGACACAGGTGGCAGGGGGGACACAAGGGGACATTGGGGAGGGCTGAGCGCGGGGGCCCAGGTGCCCCTTTGTCCCCTTGCTCCCCTCCTTCTCCCCCTGGCTTCCACCCACTGATTAGGCCCCAGAACCCGGTAATTAAGTGTCTGCTAATTAGCAGGCGGGTGGCCTCTGGGCCAGCCCCCTGCTCAGCCCAGGCGCCTGGCCGCCTGGCTGCTGATTGGCTGGCTGGGCAGCACCCCAAAGTGCTCATTGGCCAGCCTGCTGGCACCCCAACATCCTGATTGGCCAGCTGTCCTGCACCCTGCTGTGTCGCCCCATTGGCCAGCTGGCAATGCAGGGGGCTGATTGGCTGGCTGCCCAGCACCCCAACATGCTGATTGGCCAGGCCCCCAGCACACAAACATGCTGCCTGGCTGCCCCCTGGCACATTGGCTGCCCAGTTGGCCAGCCTGCTGATTGGTTGGCTGATCAGCACCCCAACATGCTGATTGGCTGGCCGGTACCCCAGCATGCTGATTGGCCAGCTAGTACCGCAATGTGCTCATTGGCTATCTAGCTGACATCCCAACATGCTGATTGGCTGGCTGGCCCCCCAACTTGCTGATTGGTGGATTGGCACCCCAACTTGCCCATTGGCTGGCCAGCACTCCAACATGCTTTTTGGCCATGCGATTAGCACCCTAACATGCTGATTGGCTGGCCAGCAACTCAGCATGCTAATTGGCCAGCCAGCCCCCCAACATGCTGATTGGCTGTCCAAATGGCACCCTAATGAGCTGATTGGCTGGTCAGTACCCCAACCTGCTGATTGGCCAGCTGGTCAGCACCCCAGTGTGCTGATTGGCTGTCGGCGGAGCGCTCACCTCCCGCCACTGCTTGCTCTCGGCGCCCTGGGTGTAGAGGACGCAGACTGGGGGCGAGAGGCGGGTGAGGGGGCCGGGGCCGCGGCGGGGCCCCTGCGCCCCCCTCCCGCTGCCACTCACGCGGGTCCGACTTGGAGAACGTGTCCTTGTCCAGGAGCTGCCTGCGGGACACGGTGGGGAAACTGAGGCACGGATACACCCCCCCTTCCCCTTTGCTTCCTGCCCCAACCGCGGTGCCACCGCGGGTGTCACCACGCGTGGCCCTGACTCGGGGACCGCGGTGAGTTTCCCAGGTCCCTGCTGGAGCGGGAGGAATCTAGGTCGGAGCGGCTGCGGACAGCATGACCGCGGCGGGGGGGGGAGCATCCGGGGGGGTCCCCGACTGACACCCGCCTCCTCCTGGCACCCGCAGGGAGATGGGGCTGCCCCAGGGCACCCCTGGGTGCAGGGGAGACCCGTGGGTGCCTGCTGAGGGGGGGGTGAGGCCTTTCCCAGACAGCTCCCGCATTTCAGAGGTGCTGGGATCGGGAAGGGGGGGGTGCAGGTATCACCCGGGCCCCATGAGGGGAAAACGGGTCAGGGAGGGAGCCGGAGCCGCCGTCCCGGGGGAGTCCCCACGGCAGCTGCTGCCGCGCGGGAAGGGACCCGGGAGTCCGGGATGCTGGCGGGGTGGGGAGGAAGCTGTGCGCGCTGGACGGGGTCCCCCCCACGGCCCCCAGGGTTATCCCTCGCATCTGGGTCGCCATCGCCTCCCCCTCCCCCGCGCTGCACCCCGGTTCTCAGCACCCCCCCCCAGTGCCACCCAGTGCCCCCAGGAGGCTCCCCCTCCCCCCAGGGCCGCCCCCTCCCGCTCTCCCAGTGCCCCCCAGGCTCCCCCCACCCTCGTGCCACCTTTACCCCTGCGCGTCCCCAGAGCCCCCAGCCCAGCTGCCCCCCGCCCAGTGCCCCCTCCCCGTCTCCCGGTGCCCCCCGCATCCCCAGCGTCCCCCTCCCGCTCCCCCAGCGCCGCCCCGAACCCCCAGTTCCCCCCCCGCTCTCCCGGTGGCCGCAGCGCCCGACACCCCCCGGTGCCTCCTGCGTCTCCCGGTGCCGCCGCCCCGCTCTCCCGGTGCCCTCCCGTAGAGCCCCAGCGCTCCCCAGAGCCCTCCCAGTCCCCGCAGCACCCGACAGCACCCGCTGCCACCCCGTGTCCCCCAGCACCCGGTGTCCCCGAAGCGCCCGGGGCATCCCCAGCCGGAGCCACTGCCCGGACCCCCGCCCGGCCGCCGGGTCCCCCTGCCCGGTCCCCCTGCGCCCACCTGCAGGACACCGTGAGCTCCACCTTGGTGGCCGGGACGGTGCCGGGGCCGCTGCCCGGCTCCAAGCCGCCCAGCGCCGCCATGAGCCGGGCCGGGGGCTCCGGGGGCTCCGCGCCGCCGCCGCCGCCGCCGCTCTGCCCCGCCGCGGCCCCGCTGCCCCGCGGCCGCCGGGCCGCAGGCTCCGCCCCGCGCTCCGGTACCTCCCGCGCCGGCCCGGGGGCGCGGGGCTCGGCACCGCCCCGGCACCGCCCCCGGCACCGCCTGGGGCTCCCGGGGCCGCCCCCGCTGTCGCCCCCGGGGCCGCCCGCGCTGTCACCCGGGGCTCGTAGCGGCGCCTCCGGTACCGCTCCCGGCTCCGGCAAGGAGCTCCCTCAGCGTCGCCCCCGAAGAGATCCCGTTATCACCCCCGGTAGCTCCCCAGGAGCTCCCACGACCACCCTGGTTCTTTCTCTGCTGTCACTCTTGGTACCATCCGGGGGCTGGGGGTACCTGGTACCGCTCTGGTACCATCCCCGGCACCGCTCCGACCGCCCGGCACCGTCCTGGTGCCATCCCCGATGCCACCCCAGCCCCACTAGGGCTCCTGGCACCTCCCCGTTGTCCCCGAGCCCCCTGACACTACCGCCCCCCTGGCCTGGCCCGCAGTACGAGCCCCACCGAGGCCTACCTTGGTCTCCGGAGAAGTTCATTAGCAGGATGAGCTCATTAGCGGGACAGGGTGGCCACCCCCATCCCGCGAGCCAGCGAGGTGGCCGCGTGTCCCCCAGCACAGTCACCCCAGTCACGCTGGCAGGGACTGGCAGCGGGTGCCACCGCGGGGACCCTGCTGGCATGGGGACACCTCGCACCAGCATGGCGGTGGGGGGAGGACACCGTGTGTGCCAGATCGGGGGACATCATGTGGCAGGGACACGCAGGGACACTGCGTGCTGGCATCTGGGACCCCATGTGCTGGCAGGGGGGACCGCAGGTGCTGGCCTGGGGACACGTGTGCTGGGACCCCCGCGCTCGGATGCCATTGGGATGCCCAGCACGGGCAATACCGCGGGCCAGCACGTGGGGGCAGCATGTGCCACCACGGGGACACCGGGTCCTCGCGTGGGGACACTGCCCCTTGGCACGGCCTCCACTTGCCCCCTGGGCAGCTGAAACCCAGGGTGACCCGGGGGCTTCCTGATGGGACTGGGAGCGTCTGTGTCCAGGGGACAGTGCCAGGGGTGGCAGGATGCTTGGGATGGGAGGGGACATGTGCGGGTGCAGAGTATGGGGCAGCTCCAGGGGACGAAGCCACATCCCGCAGGTGGCCGGAGCCCCCCCGGACACCCCCGCACATGGCTGTGCCAAGGGCAGGACGTGCCAACAGGGGCCAGCAGCCGGGGGACACCCAGCTGCAGCGTAGGGGCTGCCCCCCCAGCGCGGTGCCAGCGCTGGTGACACACACGCCACCCCCCCGCAAAGGCTGGGGACTGGGGACACAGCAAGAGCCCCGAGCGCCAGGCGAGGGGGTGTCACGAGCCCTGTGACACCCCCAAGGCGGCAGCAGGAGCTGCTCCCCACGGAGCAGGGCCGGCTCTCGGGAACCGCTGCCCTGCCCGGGGTCCAAGCCCTCCCCTGCCCAGAGCAGCCGCCCTTCGCCCCCGTCTCACTTGATTTTATTACAAAACTCCCGATGCTACAAAACGCGCCGAGGGGCGAAGCCTCCCGCCGGGCCCAGCTCTCACCAGACCCCTCCGATCCCGCTAGGAAAACATCCCCCTTCCACAGGGATTCTCCTGCTGGAGCCTAGTGGAACTGGGGACAACGCGGCAGGGACAACACGGGGGAACCTCTTGCAGGGAGATTCCCGGGGGGTTTGGATCAAGTCCTTAGACAGGAGCCGCAAGCCCCTGGAAAGCCGCAGCTCCAAGGGCTCCGTGACGCCTAGCCTGAGGGAAAAGCCTTCATGATCTTCACGTCGTCCACGGGCCGGTCCTGCGCGTTGGTCTCCACCATCCCCACGCGGTTCACGATGCCGATGCCCTGGCACACGCGCCCGAAGATGGTGTGTTTGCCGTCCAGCCACTGCGTCGGCGCCAGCGTGATGAAGAACTGGCTGCCGTTGGTGTCCGGGCCGGCGTTGGCCATGGCGAGGATCCCTGCGCCTGCAAGGGGAGCGGCGACGGGCCCAGAAAGAGCTGGGTTGTTTCCGGACTTCCCAAGGGAAAACTCGCTGGGGAGCAACCCCCAGAACCCAGCGGCGGGTGCCCAAGAGGGACGGACACGGCGGGGAGCTGCCGTTAATCCCGGTGCCTCCCGAGCCGCTCGCGCCCAGCTCCGAGCCCGTTCCCGCCGTGGGGAGCCCCTGCCCGGCGCCTACCTGTGAACTTGAGCTCGGGGTGCAGCTCGTCCTCAAACTGCTTCCCGTAGATGGAGGCTCCCCCTCGACCTGCGCGTGGAGGAGAAGGGACGGAGCTGAGGAGCGTCCCGGGAGCGCCGGGAGCGGGCGGCGGCGGCGGCCGGGCCTCACCGGTGCCCGTGGGGTCGCCGCCCTGCACCATGAAGTCCTTGATGACGCGGTGGAACTTGGTGCCGTTGTAGTAGCCGCGCCGTGCCAGCTCCGCGAAGTTGCGGCACGTCTTGGGCGCGTGTTTCCAGTAGAGCTCCAGCACCACGGCGCCCATCCTGCCGGGGACACCGGGCGCCTGCCGCCACCGCGGGGGACGCGGGGGCCTCCCGGGACCAGGGCGGGCACCGGGGATCTCCCGGGGCCGGGGGGGGACAAGGGGGTTTCCTGGGACCCGGAGTGCAGGCAAAATGGGCACCCGGGGGTCTCTGGTGCCGGGGTAGACACGGGGGTGCCCGGTGCCAGACAGGGGGAACGAGGCGGGTGCTGCCCAGCACCGGGGATGCTCCGGTACCGAGGAGTGCCCCGCACCGGGGGGAGGGGGGAGGCAACCGGGGAGCAGCTGGTAACGGGGGTGGGAGGGCAAAGAGGCCGGTGTCGGGGGAGCCGCAAGGAGGGGACCGAGGATCCGCCGGTACCGGGGTGGAAAGAGGGAGGGCTGGAGGGAACGGAAGGACCGCCCGGGCGGTGGACCCGGTACCAGGACCTGGTACCGGGGAAGGGGACGCAAGAGCCGCGCGGGACCGAGACCGGGAGCGGAACCAGAGCGGGGCCGCCCCCCTTACGTGGTCTCCAAGGAGACGGTGGGCGGCTGCCAGGAGTCGGGCGGCACGGCGGCCATGCTGCTACGGCGCCGGAAGCGGCTCCCGGGGGGACCCGCGGCGGCGGCGCACCCGCTTCCGCCGCGGCCGCTCTCAGCTCGCCCCGCCCTCCGTCGCGGGCCAATGGGAGCGCGTGGGCGTGGGGCGGGGCGAGGGAGACGACCAATGAGCGCGGCGGGCGGTGCCGCGGCCTTTGTGACGCACGGGAGGGAGAATTCGAATCGGGCCCCGCCCCCCGGCGGCGGCTGCGCCCCCTGGCGGAGCGGGAGCGCGAACCGGGAGCCGGGAACGGGAGCGAGCCGGGAACCGGGAACGGGATAACGGGATCGGGAAACACGAACGGCGAACAGGGAACGAGCTGGGAACAGGGAACGAGCCGGGAACCAGGTAACGGGGATCGGGAACGAGCCGGGAACAGGGAGCCGGGTAACGGGAACGAGTGGGAACCGGGAACGATCCGGGAACCGGGTAAAGGGAACGAGCAGGGAACTGGGAGCCGGGAACCGCGAACCGGGAACGGGGAACGAGCCGGGAACCGGGAGCCAGGTAACGGGAGGCGGGTAACGGGGATCGGGCAGCGGGAGCCGAGCACCGTGCACCGGGTAACGGGGATCGGGAGCCGCGCAGCGCTTAACGGGTACCGAGCACGGGGTAACGGGCACCGGGTACCGGCCGGGGGCGGAGCCCGGGGGAGGCAGCGGGCCCCGGGAGCGCGGGGGGAGGAGAGGGAGCGGCCCCGGGGGGCGGGGGGGGGGACACGGAGCCGCCGAGGGGGCGGGAGACCGGGGCAGGGGAGGGCCCCGGTGATGGGGGGGCCCCGGGGCGGGAACCGGGACCCCTGGATGCGGGAGAGGAACCGAGGGGGGGGCACCGGGGACGCGGGAGCCGGGGCTGGGGGGGGGGGCCGGGCCGGGAGCTGCTGCCCGGGAGCCGCGGGGGGGGCCGGGCCGGGCCTAGGCCCCCCCGCCGGTGCCCCGGCCTCGGCAGCGCCGGGGCGGCCGTGCCAGGCGCGGCGCCACAAAGGCCCCGTTGTGCCCGGCGCCCCCTGACCCCCCTGGCGTCACCCGCAGGGCACCCACGGGCCCGGCGGCCGCGATGGCTTCCTAGGAACGAGGCCATGAGCGAGGACGGAGGCGGCGACGGGCGAGGGGACCCTCCCGCGGTGCCACCGGCCCGGCCAGGCGCCGCTCCTGCCCGTCTGCCCCCGGATATCGAGTTCATCACGGAGGAGCGGCTCGACTTCACCCTCCTGTCCCCTTGCGACAGGTGAGGAGGTGGCCCGGGCACCCGCCACCCGCCGGGGCCCGTCGGGGATAGGCCACCCCATGGCCGGTGCCGTGGGGGGAGTTGGCAGCCCGATGCCAGCAGCCTGGGGGGCTTGGGGGAGGGCCACCTTGTAGCCACCACAGGGGACGTGTCACCCCATGCCTGGCACCCTGAGGAGATGTGTCACCCCATGGACCACATCCTGGGGGGTCTGAGGCACGTGCCACCCATTAGCCGCCACAGAGGGTGTGCCAGCCCATGCTTGGCACCCTGGGGGACCTGCCAGCCACCAGCGACCACAGGGCACATGCCACCCCACAGCTGGGACCTTGGGGACACGTGTCACCTCTGTGTGGGCACAGAGGCCCCATGGGGGCCGTGTGCCGATGCCGGTGGCATCAGCCTGGGCCACGCGCTGGGCACGGGGCGCCAGGGGGGTTGACACGTGCCTTGTCCCCCGCAGCCGGGACGAGGAGGGCTTGGCTGCCGAGGATGACGATGACGACGAGGAGGAGGGCGCCGGGCGGCGCAGCGGGCGCTGGAGCCCGCTCAGCGGCGCCCGCCTGGACGAGGTGCTGCAGGAGGCGACGCGGCTGGCGCTGCAGCTCGAGCGCTGCCGCCTGCCCCAGCGCCCGCCGCCCGCGCCCGCCGCCCGCAGCCCCCGCAGCCCCCGCCGCGACACCTTCGTGGTGAAGGACAGCCCCGTGCGGGCGCTGCTGCCCACCGTGGAGCCGGGCAGCCCCCCCACCGGCTCCCCCGCCAACGCAGCCGCGCGGCCTGGGGCTGGTAGCCGTGGTGCCAAGAGAGCCACTGGTGCCAGGAAGGTGGGTGGCCCCCGGGCACTGCTTGGGTACGCGGGGAGGGGGGCAGAAGGCAGTGACCCCCACCTGTCCCCTCCTTTCTTGCTTGCAGGACTCGCCTGGCATTCGCCCCGCGCCGAAGGGACCCCCCGTTGCCAGGGTGGCCCCCATTGCCAAGGTGCCCCCCAGCCGGGTGGCACCGGCGCGGCCGTGTCCCCCGCCGGGCTCGGTGCCCGCGTCCCGCCCCAAATCGGAGCCCGTCCGGGCAGGGGCTGCAGGTAACGGCCCTGGGGAGGGGCACAGGGGGGTGGCCACAGTGAGGGCCACCCGCATGGCACAGGGTGACCCCCGTGTGTCCCCACGCAGGGCAGGTGAAGGCGAGTGCAGGCGCTGCCCCTGTGGCCACCAAGCCCCGTGCCAGGGCCAGTGCTGTCCCCGCGGCCGCCGGGCGCCTCGCGGTGCCCAGCGCCATCCCCAAGCTGCCCAGCAGGAGCGCAGGGCCCAGTGCGGCGCCCAGCGCGGCGCCGGCTTCGGCGCCAGGCGGGAAGGGCCTGCCCAGGGCCAGCGCGGCTGCGCACAGGGGTGAGGACACGACGGGGACGAAGGGACGGTCCCCAGCCGGGCACGCCGCGGCCCCTGGCAGTGGCACCGCGGGGACCCCTGTTCTCCGCGTGCCTCAGTCTCCCCACGTCCCCGCAGGGCCCGCGGTGCCGCGGGCAGCGCCGGGCACCGCGCCGGGCACCGGGTACCGCCCGAGCGCCCCCGCCAGCCGCCTCCGCCTGCCCCGCAAGATGGCGCTCACCAACGGCTCCAGGTAAAAGGGGGACCCGCGACCCCCGTCTGCCACCGGGAACCCCCCAGAGCTGCCACCGGACCCGCGCGGGCACCCGATGTGCCCAGGGGGATGTTCGGACATGGATGAAGAGCCGTCCACCCCGCCGGGCACCCTGACCCGCTCGGGGTGACTGAGGCGCATGGTGGGGCCGGGCCCCCCGGCGCTGCCCAGGGACACGGCTGAGACTCATGTTGGATTTTGCTTTAATTACAAAATGGTCACGTCAGCAGTAGGAAACCCCCCTGTCCCCCCCAGCCTCGTCCCTGGGGGCACCCAGGGGTCCCCCAGCCCCCCCACACTCCCAAAACAGCCGGCACTGGGTGCTGCCCCCCGGGGGCCCCTGAGCCTTCCCCCCGCGGGGGGCACCCAAAATACTGTCCGGGGGCGAAGGGCTCTGGCATCCCTGACACCCCCCTTGCCACAAGTGTCCCAGCAGGGCCAAGGAAGGGTTATCACCCCCCCGCCACCATGTGCCCACCCCGTGCCCCCACCTGGGGGGGGGTCAGCACGCAGGGCCGTGGGGGAGATATTTTTTGTGTGTGTTTTTCACATATTTTTTAAATAAAAGCCTCCAGCAGCCCCCACGCAGCTGAAAACTCAGGGGCGTCTTTGCCCGCCCCGCTCCAAACCCGCTGCCTCTGGTGCAGGGTGGCACCAGGGCCAGCTCTGGTGACACCCCCATGGCGAGGGGGCCACCGCAGCCCAACCCGCGTCTCATGGATTGGGGGGGGGGCTTCACCCTGCACCGGGGCCACCCCTGACCCCCCCAAACCTCCCCCGAGCAGAAGGGGCTGCAAAGTGCAATGGGGAGGGGGTGGCTGGAACCCCGGCACGGTCCCAATCCCGGCGCGCTGGCGGGCGGCAGCGGCGGTGGGTGCCCCCCGGTGCCCGCTCCCCGTTAGATGGAGGTCTCGTCGCTCCTGTCGTTTTGGGCAGGAGGGGGGACGGGGACGGGGTCATGATGGCGGGGGAAACGAGACAGACGGATGCGTGTTCACGAGCGGGCCGGGGGCACCCGCACACACAGAGATGGAGCGGGTGGCCCGGGGGGGAGCAGGAGGACCCCCCCCCCCCCGCAATGTCCCCCCACGTGTTAATGGAGAAAATTAAAAAACAGAAACCTGAGCGGGGGTTGGGGACGAGGGCGGGGGACGGAGAGGAGAGAAGAGGAAGGGTTAGTGCCCCGGCGCCGCGGGCGCGATGGAGACCGTGTGCGTGTCCCCCCCCAGCCCCGTGGGTGCCCCTGCCACCCCCGGGGCCACTCACTCGGAGCCGGACGAGTCCTCGTCCACGGTGCCGGCCTTGATGCTCATGGCGACGGGCGCCGCGGCGCCCAGCTGCTGCTGCAGGCCCTGCCGCGGCACCGCCGCGTCGGGAGGCCCCTTCTTCTTCAAGATGCCGGCGGGGCGCGCGGGGACGGCCACCGAGGGCCACCCCCGGCCGTTATGCGGCCGCGGCGGCGGCGGCGGTGGCGGGTGCTGGCGGCCGCCCGCGGGCTGCACGCGCAGCGCCTCGGCGCCGCCGGGGCCCTCGCTCTCGCTGGCCGTGGTGGTGGTGGTGGTGACGAAGTCGCCGGGCCAGTAGGGCTGCGCGGGCGCGGGGGCGGCGCTGGCGGCGCCGCTGCCCAGCAGGGTCTCCCAGCAGCCCTCGGCGCCCTCGTCCTCGCTGTCCGAGGAGCGCGAGGAGGCGCCGGAGCCGCTGCCGTCCTCCTCCAGCGACAGCTCGCTCTCCGAGTCGCTGTCGCGCTCTGCGCGGGCCGGCGCGTGAGCACGGGGACACGCCGCGTGTCCCTGCCGTCACCGCGGCCGCTGTGCCCCCTGCCTGCCATCGCCATGCCTACCACCCGCCATCGTGCCCCGCCATCACCGTGCCTACGGCCCAACATCGCCATGCCCCCACACCCGCCATCACTGTGTCCCCAGCCCACCATCCCCATGCCTACCGCCCGCCATTGCCGTGCCCGCCGCCCGCCGTCACTGTGTCCCTGCCGTCACCGCGGCCGCTGTGCCCCCTGCCTGCCATCGCCATGCCTACCACCCGCCATCATCGTGCCCCCTGCCCGCCAGCGCCGTGTCCCCTGCCTGCCATCACTGTGTCCCCTGCCTGCCATCCCTATGCCTACGACCCGCCATCATCATGCCCGCCGTCACCATGTCCCCCACCCGCCATCACTGTGTCCCCAGCCCACCATCCACATGCCTACCGCCCGCCATTGCCGTGCCCACCGCCCGCCGTCACCGTGTCCCCCCTGCCCGCCAATGCCATGCCTACTACCCACCATCGCCATACCGACCGTCGCCGTGTCCCCCACCCGCCGTCGCCGTGTCCCCCGCCCGCCATTGCAGTGCCTACCGCCTGCCATCGCCGCCGCCTCCTCCTCTGTGAACAGCCCACCGGGCTCCGCCTGCCCCGGGTGACCGCCATCGAGCGCGGGGTCGTCCCTGCGGGTGACAGCGAGGCGGGACGTGCGGCGGGGGACATGGGACGGGCGACACGGGACACGTCCCCCCAGCGCCGCCCCGTGCGCACGCTCACCTGAGCACGAAGGGGATGTAGCTGTGCTGGGAGCGCGCCGTGCTGGGCAGCGAGGCCGCCGAGCCGCCCGCCGCCCGCCCCGCCACGTAGGTGCTGTCGCAGCGCGAGGCCTGGGGACGGGCGCGGGGGTGGGCGCAGGGACGCGCTGTGTCCCCGTGTCCCCCCCTCCCGCACGGCCGCGGGCACTCACGGCCGTCAGCGTGGCCTTGGTGGCCAGCGCGGGGTCGGCGGCGGCGCCGCGGGCGCAGCTGGCGCGCAGGCTCCTCCGCACCTCCTTGCTCAGCACCACGCAGAAGAGGAAGACGAGGGGGCCCTGGGGGGGCACCGCGATGGCACCGGACACCCCAGTGCCAGCACCCACTTGCACAATGTTGGGGGGGGGGCACAGCAGGTACCCGGGACCTCTGAGGGGGATGGAGGGGTGCAGGGGCTGGGGGGGCAGTACTGGTGTGGGGAGGAACCAAAGGGATGGGGGAATGGAGGGGCAGGGGTTATGGGGTGACCCCATGGGCACAGGGGGACATGGGGATATATAGGGGTCCTGGGGACACATGGGGTACAGGGGCACAAAGTGTAGGGGCACGGGATAAAGTGGGCACAGGGACGTACAGGGACATGGGCGTATAGGGAGCATGGGAGGTACAGGGCAAGTCTAGGGGACACAAACAGATATAGGGGACATGGCGGGGGTACAGAGACAGGGAGACAGGTGTAGGGTCAGGCAGGTGTAGGGGCACAGGGTTAGGGTGTAGGAGCATAAGGGTAGGGGGAACAGGAACACAGGGAGGTACAGGAGGCACTGCAGGGTATAGGGGCTATAGGAACGCAGAAGGATATGGGGACACCGGCAGTATAAGGGCATGTAGAGACCCAGTATGTATAGGGGGCTATAGGGACACAGGAGGTGGGGGTATAGGGAGGTGCAGGGGTCCGGGCAGCAGCAGGAGGGCTGGGGGCACAGCGGGGCGCGGGGGGCACCGCCAGGTGCGGGGCCATAGGGGCGGTTGGTACCTGGAGGCAGTTGGAGGCGGCGAAGAGGTAGTGGAAGAGGATGGCGTCGCTGTTGACCGAGAGCAGGGCCAGGAGCCAGGCCAGGCTGGGCAGCACCAGCAGCACCACCGCCGTCTGCAGCCCCGAGCTGCGCCGTGCGGCGCCGTCACCGTCACTGTCACCCCCACGCTGTCCCACGCCCCGCCTCGGGGTGACCCGTGCTGTCTGCGAGCACCCCAGGGCCCTCTGCCGCCCCACACGTCCGCGTGTGTCTGGGCCACCCATGGGCAGCCCACATTGCTCCTCACCCCAGGACCTCGTGTGTGTCTATGCCATGCACTGCTAACATGCACCGCCCGGTACCCTGGACCCCCGCATGTGCCTGTGCCGCCCATAGGCACCCCCCTGTCCCCAGCACCCTGCCATCCGCAGGGACCCCAGGGCCCCGTGACCCCAGCACCCTTCACCGCAGCACCCCATGCCCATGTGCATGTGCCCATGCCATCCATGGACGCCCCAGGACCTCCCACATGTGCCTGTGCCACCCAGGGGCCCCCAGCACCCCCTGTGTGCCCCCGCGGGGAGGACTCACGCTGTGCCCTTCTTCTCAAAGCCCTGGGCATTGGCACAGGTGGCCCTGGCCGCCAGCACGAGGAAGAAGATGCTGGCCTGTGGGGACAGCAGGGTGACGAGGGGGGGTTGCAGGGCCGTGGCCCCCCGCCGCCCCTGCCCTACACACCGCCACGGCGCAGGCGATGGGCCCCGCGAGGCTCCACACGAGGCTGTCGTGGATGGAGAGCCAGCAGAAGTCGGGGTTGCCGTAGCCCTCGGGGTCCAGCCCCACCGCCAGCCCTGCGGGCACAGGCACCGCTGGGGGCGGGGCCGAGCAGGGGCGGGGCCAGATGGAGGGGCGGGGCCAGGTGGGTATAGGGCACTGCATGACACGGGGATGGGGCTGAGGGAGGGGCTAGCTCGTGGGGGCGGGGCTATGA